>NC_140222.1:29936600-30166600 GCF_951802725.1 Rutilus rutilus | reverse complement strand
CACTATTGACTGCTTTTGTATTGAACCCGTGAACTTTCAGTGAAATGTCCCTAATGTGACACTGAGGGAAACTGAGAAAGCACCCAATATATACCCAGTTTTGAACGTACTTCAAAATATCTAATTTTATGTTTCACAGGGGGGCGAAAAGTCATTTTTAAAGACATTTGCCATTGCTCTGCTAAATTTTGCAAGCGAAATCTACTAATTTCAATAGGAATTTAGGCAATCGGAGTGAGAGTTCCCTATGCAGATTTCACTCGTGTTCAAATAGATTTTACTTAAATTCACGGCTTGGTTTAAAATGGACTTTTGTGTAAACACTCTGTTTAATGCGTTGCTACACTATCGACAATGGGACTTTTTTGCGAGCGAAATTTAATCGAAATGTGACTCGAATTTTCCTCCTCTTCAGCGTCCTGGTGAAAAAGCAAAAAAAGAGAGGGAAATGCGTTACTCTGCGAAATTTTGCAGGTGAAATCCATTCAATAGGAATTTGCGCATTGGGAATTTCACGTGAGAAAGAAGGAGTTTTATTGAACCAGTGAACTTTCAGTGATGTGGTTTTCCCTAATGTGAAGGACCTTTCCTCATCTTAAGCGTCCTGCCAAAAAGCAAACAAAAAAAAGAAAGAGGGAAACTGAGAAAGCACACAACACTTTCTTAACATGTACCCAGTTTGGCCAGTGTGAGTTATTCAAAATGTTATGCTACAAGCCCGTTTGAGTCTTGTACGGCAACAGACCGCATGATTATTTATACCAACGCGCGCACACACCCAATAACACTGACTCATTTGAGAAGCGTCTTGTTCAAATCTGTTTTGGTTTAGCTGAAGCAGAGTAGACAGCAGCAGCTAACATCCGGCGTATCAACTGTGAGAGGTTTCGTCTCCTCTGGGCCGCCTTTCCGAGCTCCTGGCCTGACAGTTCACGCCACAATTGCCTTATCAAAGACATCAGTGTTATGGAAACATACATCTCGTTACATTAGCTTTGAAGAAATCACTCGCTCACTGATGAAATATGCAAAAAGTATGAAAGGTGATGCTAGGGAGGGGGGTTGACATGACAGCCTATCGCCAGAGGCGCACTTGTTAGAAATGTACACTCCCGAACAAAGCGCTAAGCAGGTTTCACAAGCCTGAGCGCGAGCCATGGGTGAAGTCACGTGATCCATCTTAAATAGTGTGTGTGCATGAGTCTGTATGAGTGTGAAGGTGAGAGACAGTGAGCTGCTTTATTCAGAAAGCATTTTTAGGCTTTTGAATGCACGGTTTTGATAAACAGAACTCCGAATAACTCACCTTTTGTGTAATCTTGCCCTTCATGTCACGTATTTTCCGCTTTGCGTGATCTTTGGCCTTTCAAAAGAGAGAGAAAACTATAATCAATAGCTGAACAACAAAATTTGTGGAAAACTAACCACAACCAAAAATGAAATTATTTTTTTATTATGTCATTATTTATTCACTACATTTTGTTCCAAACATATGTGATTTTTTCTTCTTCTGCAGAACATAAAAGAAGATATTTTGAGAAATATTTTAGTTTTTTTTGTCCATACAATGAAAGTCAATGGACTCCAAAGTTGTTTGGTTTCCAACGTTTTTCAAAATATGTCTTCATGATCAATACAGTACAGTACAAGGAAAGTAATATGACTGTCAATTATTAAGGTGAGTCACACAAAATCCATTCATTTCAATAAGTATCTGCATGACCAGGATTTTCGTGTGAGAGCGTTCAAGTTCAAGTTCGTCACGCGAATTTCTGTTGACCAGCAGAAAGCTGCTTCTGTGAGCTGTGCTTCATTCATCAACATACTTTTGAAAATGTGCCTTTTTTTTTTCTTTCAAAATTTCTGCTAAATTCTGGTGGAAATGCTAATGTTACTGCACCTTTACACTGCAATGTTTGTAATTCTGCACAATAACTTAATCAATTAAACTTAAGTCTGTCATGTTCTTAACAATAGCATGCAAGAGTGTGGTGAATTACCAAATTCAGGCCATAAATCCAAGCCCACTTTCTTTCTTTTTTTACATGTTCTGCACAGATTTTGAGGAAAAACCATGAAATATATTGGTTGCCAAAATGTAGACGCAAAATTCTTTATACAAGCACATGAATCTGTCAGACTCAAATTTCTAGTAACTAAAATACTGATTTATCATAAACACATAAACACAAAAGAAGATATTTTGAAGAAAATTGGGAACCAAACAACATTGGTCACTACTGGCTATCACATACATCACAATACATGTTATAATATAAAACAAAATCTCTCTAATGTTCTACAGAAGAAAGTCATATAAGTTTGGAGCGACCTGAGGGTGAACAAATGATGACAGAATGTTTTGGTGAATCTGTCACTCACCCTCAAGTTGTTTAAACCTGTATGAGTTTCTTTGTTCTGTTGAACACAAAAGAAGATATTTTGAAGAATGTTGGTAACCAGACAGTTGACGGTAGCCATTGACCTCCATAGTATTTTTTTTCTAACTATAGAAGTCAATGGTTACCGTCAACCAACATTCTTTAAAATATCTTCTTTTTTCATTTTATCAAAATTCTTGTGCGTGTAAACATGGCCATTGTTTCTTGCAATATGAATCACCATAGTGTAATCCCACATCTGCTAATAGCAAATATTGTTTTCATAAATCTAAGCTAAGAATGGCTTTTCTTGTGTGTTCTTACCATCTGAAGGTTTTTCACGACTGGTTTTGCCCTCTGCCGCTATGGAGAAGAGAACGTACGCATTTTCAGAGAACGTGCCAGAATTTTTCGTAAGACTTTTGCTGAATACATCTCACATAAAATATACACACTTTTACTCGCACATCACAAATCATTAACGGCTGAATAAACACCCTGTTCCTCCTGTCAAAACCTTTGTTTTGCCCCAAAGCAATGAGAAACAACTTTGCCATTAAAACAAACTATTAACCAGTTCTGTTCCCTTTATACAAGTGTGAAACCAGAGAGAGTGACGCTCTAGGAAGCTCTTCTTGTCGGAATTTATCTCTCGTTCCCGGGTAACATCGGTCTTTACCAGATGAATGCTGCCAGGCTAACACGCTAATGCGCGGGATGCTGCCGAGTTTACATCCCAAAGCCTTGACCGACATGATGGCGCTGCGGCCCTTTTCTTATGGATTTGTGTCAGTCAGAAGAGGTGAACTTTACACAAAACCTTTTGAAAAAGGCACTCCAGAGAACTAATTCGGCTCCGGCTGACGGATAGAAGGGGGAGGGGGGGGGGGGGGGGGACGCAAAGAGACAGTCAAAAAGAAAACAGGCGCGAGAGACAGCGCAGAGAGAGGTGAGAGGAAGACAGCAGAGGGAAGGAGAGAAGAAAAGAGTCCTTTTCTTTTGTTCAATCTATCGAGTAATGGCTGTGTTTCCTGCCAGAAGTCTCGTGTCATCTCCGATGACTGGCTGTCACATCATATCAAGCCTGTCTCAACATCTTAACTGTCCCACGCCACAGTTTTCACCATCTTCCCTGGCATCGCATCTCCACTTTCATGCGATTCGCTCAACTGGATATGTTTCATCACCTCATAACCGACGGGAAATAATAAAGGCGCTCAGCTGCTTTGGGCTTAATTATTCAACCGAAATTAACATTAACATTATGAGCAGAAAAAAGAATAATTGCCTGCTGCTTACCACCTTGGTGTGAATCCACTGTTGATAAGACCTTGTATTACCTAAGAAACAGAACCGCATGAGAGTGTTAATAATACATTTAGAACAAAATATTATTTATCAAAAAATATTAGAAGAAATTAGTCATTTTTATTGAAAAGTAAAGTGACAGTAAAGGCATTTATAATGCTACAAATGTTTCCTATTTCCAATAAAATGTAAATAGAAATGAAAAATCCAGAAAAAATAATCAGTTTCTACAAAATTATTGAGCAGATTTAGAAGGAATTTGACAACTTTTAAACAAAAAAGAAAACAACTTGTTTTGATAAAAAAGAAAATTCTGTCATCGTTTACTCAACCTTGTTTCATTCCAAACCTGCATGTCTTTTATAGAGGGTTTTTTATTTATTTTATTTTCATTGTGCTTTAACAACTGGTCACTTCTGTTTTATTTGTATGGAAAAGAGCAGCATGAACCTTCTTCAAGATTTCTGATTTTGTACGTCAGTAAATAATGACAGAAATGTCATTTTGCAAGAGCTCCTTTAAATGTTACATTTCAAAATGCCTAATGTTATTGTAGCTACTGTTCCCCAAGGGTAAAAGTAGTGCGAGTGTGTGCGAGCTGTTTTCACTCATTGAAAGATGGAGAGGTGGCACTCACTTCTACAGAAGCCCCCCTCTGTGATCTCCTCTTCATAGACGTCTGTAAAGCCCCTTCCTGCGTTTAATTTGGCCAGTCTGCCTTCAATGAACTGCCGCCATAAATTAAAGTATCACAGGTTATTAAGGAAGAAGGGGGATGGAGAACAACACCAAAACAATTCCATCTAGACTGCTCCAGACGTGGTCACTGTGTGTAATTTACATCAGGTGATGGATTAACATGGCAGAGGAGAATGTTGTGTGAGCAATGCCTTTTGGGAAGTTTAATTTCCTCTCTTGTCATGTAGAGGACATAAAAGGGATCTAATAAATATGCCCATTAAAACTAGGCCTATGACATTTCAGAAGTATGAAAATAAACATGATTGGAAAATATTTATACAAGTATAACGAACCAAATAAAAAAATAAAAAAATAATAGAAGATAATTAGATATTAAAAACATTTTCTGAATATTTAACATCAGATCATATAGTCAAACTTCAGTCTAGGTTTTTGTTTTTATGTCAGTGTCTTTGGTTGTTTTGGAAGGATGTGCAAACTTATATTGAAGTTGATATAAAAAAAATATTTTAAATATATAAAAGAAACTAACGAAACTAAATATAATACAGGTAAATAATAAAGATGTTATGTAAAGGAATATAGATAAAACATATGTAAAGATGATATATAGTACAGTCAATCATTTTACCGGATAATGCAAAATATGGGTTCTTGTGTATTTTATGGTCTATAAACTCAAAAAAACAAAGCTAAGACATTAAGGAATATATAAATGTTCTCAAGTTTATGGAAGTTTATTTAGTCTTCCAACTTATTAAAGTTATTAATCTGACAATTTTTGCATCCTTATAGGATTAATTAATAACATCGACTAAAAGGTACTAGACAAATGCTTGTATTAATGCATCATTTTATGTTTAAATATAAAATATTCTTGAAATGCTTGCATACTTGCATATATACTGTTTTAGAAATGTATAAATATATTTGATTTTTTTTCCACATCTTTTCAGCCAATGTTACCTTGAAGTTGTTTATTGTTGTAAGCCTAAGTAGAGCAATAGTGATGCACCACTAATAAATCGGATGTGCTTCTTGATTTCTGCACAAGTGCTTTGAACCGCCGAGAAGAAAACATTATTTTTAATGGGACCACTGGAGTAACAGTGGGCCAGAACAGGTCTCAGGTGTCCCAGTAACAGGGTGAGGACATCTCTAGGGGTCAGCACCTTTCATTGGACTCTGCTACAGGGTAACTTCATTACAATCTCTTTAATGAGTGATTGGACCACAGGGTTCAGCCTCAGACACCCAATTAGAGCATGTGATCAGGTCAAATTTACACCTATCCAAAACCCTCATCCTTCAGTATCGTGTTACAGACACACTCTCGCCTCATTAATTGGACACTGCTCCTACCTATCTGCTTATTTAGTGGATATTTAAAGGCTGGTATCTAATAGAGCTGGATATTGAAACAAATTTCATGATTTGATTGGATTTCAATTTACAAGCGTGCGATTCGAAATCAATTAATTTTGAATACATATCAGCTACAGTATATGCCAATTTTTCTCAAGTGAAAAAAGTCACTCAGGGAACCCTGTCAACTGGTACATTACTATAATAGCAATGGTTAAAATTAACAACTTATTTGTATACAAACATTTAAATCGTTTTTTATAACAAAATTGTCAATTACTTTTTAATGATATATAATTATGTTTCTACTTCAATTCAGTTTTGAAATATGGTGGCATAAAAACATGTTTTTATGATGGATTTATATAACTTATGAAATATATAACTTGGACACAGTCACCACTGATAACAGATCACTCTAAATTGTAATGGAGACACATGCATTTTCTGTAAAGCTGCTTTGAAACGATATGTATTGTGAAAAGCGCTATACAAATAAATGTGAATTGAATTGAAGAACAGGTTAAGCAAAACATGTAATAGATATATAACAGTAATAGTGCATATATATTCAGCACAATGCTTCTCTATAGAGTTCATTTTTCTAGCTGACTAAAGAGGTTTTGGACATTAAATGGCTTTTCTGAGGTAAATGTTACGTGACATTTTTTACAAGCTGTTATTTTTTGTATGTCTTTCCGCAGCTGAAACACTGATTGAGCGATTACATGAGACATGATACATTTCGTTAAGTTGTATCATATCTTTAAACATACCTTCTGATGTTCATTAATGTTTATGTCATGCTTTAACTAGTAGTAAAGAGGAAGAGATGATCGGTTCATGCACGCTTGAACTGAAGTGGCTACAGTGATCTGTCACGGCACATTAAAGATATTTATTGTTTGTCAAAAGTAACAAAGCTTATTGCGATTTATTGGATAGCAGGTGCGCTTAAATTCATATTTAGTGAAGTTCATAGACTAAAAGATCGATTCTTGGGATTCAAGCTCTTCAAAATAAGAATCGATTGAAATCGAGAAATCTCCAGGAATAGTATCTAGGAACAAACACTTGATGATGGAGTTGGTGACATTTGTTTTCTAAATTTCTTTATTTCATTATGCTATATTAACGGTGCACAAATGTTGCAAAACGCCATGTTAATGCATTGAAAACTAGAATATATAACAATAGATTTGTGATCTTCACATTTAATTATGACATGAACAAAAGGCATAATCACTAGCTAGAAAAACGTTTCCAAGCAACTAAATTTGCTGAATGCAACTACGACACATAAAAAAAAAAAAAACGCTGCATCTGAAGGTGTCAAGGGGGTAGTGATGAGAGTCTGGAGGAAGAACCAGTTAACCGGACCCGTGCAGACAGGGAGATGGGGAGATGCCAGAGCGCTGCGAGCTCTCTCTCGTTGGCAGGGTGATCGTGAGTTAGCATCAGGCGCTGGAAGCCGTGGAGGGAGGGGGGGGGGGGGTTAGGATACAGAAAGCAGGTCGCCGTTGACAGACTACCCCCGCAATCTCTTGGCAGCCAGCCTCTACTCGTTTCTAGGCAGGGCCGGCCTCCAAGCGGATGTGGTTCATGGTCAGAACGGGGCACTGCGGTGCTGGCCTTTTGCAGTACGGCCAAGTTGGAGATAAGGCCTCTCCCGGAGCTACTGCATGGGCGGGAGGTGGAGATGTCTTTGAACTGCTGGTCACTATCTGGGTTTTTGGAGGGAACGTTATGTGGATGGCGCGTCAAGACGGAGATGTGATTAAATGCGCAACTGCTCATTCCGGGTATAAATTAAGACTTTAGCGGAGGGGGAAGGAAAGAGGCTTGATATCATGGCTATAAATAGAGCTGGATGGTTCAAGTGTAAGCAAAACAGTAATCCTCTTGGAGTTATTGTGCAATATGTTGAACGAGTATCTATATAAATATCATAAACTTGTCAACCAAATGAACAAATCAGGAACACTACAAATGTGGTTTTTAAGTAATTTATGGTTGAGGCTTAAAACTGTGAAAATCTCCTCCATCGTTTCCACTTTACCTGCTTGAAGAGTTGCAGGTTCACGGCCATCGCAAGGAAACTTCTCATGGTGCTGGAGCGGTGTGCCACGAAGCTCTTCTCGCAGAAGGTGATTGGCTCTCCCTGGGGACAAGAAAGCCAGATTTAATGACTATAGACAGTCCGCTATTGGCTAAAACGCCTGCTAACTGTGCTGCTTCATCCGAGTCTCACAGACAGATGTTTTGTTTGACTGCGCTCACTTGTTTATCATCATCACCCGTTGCAATCAATTACATCATGTCACATGAACAGAATACAAAAAAAAGTTGCCAGAAGAGATCTAAGGCTTGTTGAGAGGATACACTTTGCCCGTATGTGTGAATTAGAAAAAGATTTGGAAAAGTTTTTGGGCTTATAAGGTTGAAAACAACATTTTTCTATGCAAATCGTTCGTAAAACCATCCCGACACAAATTTTATTGCACTGTTATGGTGGCCGAGAGAGCTCAACGCAACTGTAGAAAATGCATGCATTTAGAAAAAACATGCAAATAGAAAAAACACCAGCAAATTAAGAAAACATCTTCATCACTTTGACAACACGTGCTGTGTTTAACAACGCGTTTCTGTATTTGTTTGAGTTATGAGTATTTGCAGCACGTTTCTGTATTTGGTTGCATTGTGTGTATTTGCGGCACGTTTCTGTATTTGGTTGTGTTGTGAGTATTTGCTGTGCATTTCTGTATTTGGTTGTATTGTGTGTATTTGCAGCAAGTTTCTGTATTTGGTTGCATTGTGAGTATTTGCAACAAATTTCTGTATTTGGTTGAATTGTGAGTATTTGCAGCACGTTTCTGTATTTGGTTGAGTTATGAGTATTTGCAGCACGTTTCTGTATTTGGTTGCATTGTGTGTATTTGCGGCACGTTTCTGTATTTGGTTGTGTTGTGAGTATTTGCTGTGCGTTTCTGTATTTGCTTGTGTTGGGAGTATTTGCTGTGCGTTTCTGTATTTGGTTGCATTGTGTGTATTTGCAGCACGTTTCTGTATTTGGTTGTGATGTGAATTTTTGCAGTGCCTTTCTGTATTTGGTTGCATTGTGTGTATTTGCAGCAAGTTTCTGTATTTGGTTGAATTGTGTGTATTTGCAGCACGTTTCTGTATTTGGTTGCATTGTGAGTATTTGCTGTGCGTTTCTGTATTTGGTTGCATTGAGTATTTGCTGTGCGTTTCTGTATTTGGTTGAATTGTGTGTATTTGCAGCACGTTTCTGTATTTGGTTGCATTGTGAGTATTCGCTGTGCGTTTCTGTATTTGGTTGCATTGTGTGTATTTAGTTGCGTTGTGAGTATTTGCTGTGCGTTTCTGTATTTGGTTGCATTGTGAGTATTTGCAGCAAGTTTCTGTATTTGGTTGCATTGTGAGTATTTGCTGTGCGTTTCTGTATTTGGTTGCGTTGTGAGTATTTGCTGTGCGTTTCTGTATTTGGTTGCGTTGTGAGTATTTGCAGCACGTGTTGTCAAATTGATGAAAATGTTCTGTGTTTGTCTATTTACAGTGTGTTTTCTTCAGTTGCACTGCGGTGAGCTCTCTCGGCCACTCTACATTGACGCACTGAATGAGATTATTTATATTAGAACTGTATAATTTGTTTTTTTTAATTCTGTTAACTGGTTGTAAAACTATTCTTATATAAATGACATTGAATGCAAATATTTATACATAGTAAACTATTCCTAAGCAAATTGTATCGAATTGTCCCACTGAATAGTATGCGACTATTTAAAAATGGTTTTACGAAAAATTTTCAGAAAAATTCATTCTGCTCGAGTTTCACGAACAAGGCTCAATAGCAAGAAAGGCTAGCATTTCAAGCATCCTTTCTTTTTTGTTCTTTAATTATAATCCAGTTATAAATTTGTATAATTCATTTTCACAACAGCTAAGCGGCGTGGCTTAAAACCTGTCTGATCTGCGCATTTGTTACCATCGTTCTTGGTGCTCGGGGGTCAATAACAAAAGAGACCCATGAGGTATCACACTACGGTGACCTATATAAGTCCATGATTGCCGACTCTTGCATGGGAGCTAATTATGACTCCCTGCATTGTTTCATTTACAGCTCAGTTAGATGTCGGCGCTATGTTAAGGTGCTGAAGGGAAAGCATATGGGCTCCATAAAGCAGAGCGGAACTTCACACAGATGATTCGTTGCAAATGGAGGAAACTCTTTAGAAATGCAGCACACAGAATATAAGCCATTATCGCAGAACATGACAGTAATCCTGGTGAAATACTGGATGTGTAAAATCAAATACCGCTATCACATTTCAGATACATGCAGGCTTAGTTCAAGAAGGAATGCTCTGAAATGATGCATAAAATGACTGATTTTATAGTAAAATATTGCAACTAATGCAATGTTTTCAACTAAATAGCTCTGCAATGCTGTCATTTCAAAGACATAAGGGTGTTTTGTCTCTGTAAAAACAAAGTGAAATATTAATCAAAATAAAGCAGCACAAAGGCTGATTTTCAATCGTTCGACTTCTCAGACTCTTAATGAGATGGGGCCGACTGTCAAAAAGAGCGACCCATATTTGAGCTTGTGTTTTAAAGCAAAAGCGAAGCAAATGAAAGTGGCGTGACTGAGGGCCTTCTATTTAAAAAAAAAGAAAGCATGAAAACAGTGGTAATTCCATGTAGATTTGCAGACAATGTGCTCAATTGAGGCAGCGCTTTGAAGGCTAAGAGTTTCACAGACTTGACTTCGAGCATATGTGTATTTTTTTCTAGCGGCGAAAAGACAGTTTGTGCACAACTGCTAAAACATCAATAATGTATCTTCGCTCTGTGGGTCTACACAAACCAATTACTCTCTGCCTTGCCAACAAAGATGGCCACATTTGACAAACAGAGAGCACACTTTGTTTTCCTCAACACCACTCACGTAACCGGGAGGCACATTTCAGGAGTTTAGAGGGTCTGAGAAGACCATGAAGGCCCTGAGACTTCAAAGAGACAGTCCAGGCTTTTTAACATCTGACATTTCGGCTATGCAGACAGGCCCACCTTTCTCTGCACCTGTTTTCCCCTTTCTTTCAGCCTTTCTTTCTCTTTCTCTTGAAATGGCTTTGACTGAAAAAATAAAAATAGGCCACTTCTTAGGTTTAACTGAAACATTCTTAAAGTCTAAGAATGAAAAAAATATATATTTTAAAATAAAAAGTTGATGATAAACCCACATGACATTTTTAGAGTCATTAAAACTTGTTTATATTTTAAAATAAAAAGTCGATGATAAACCCACATGACATTTTTAGAGTCATTAAAACTTGTTGAAAATAGTATAAAAATGTAATAATGATTAAAATGTGATCTTAGTCACTGACATAAGCACACATAAAAATGCATAAATATTTATAAACGCATACTTATAAAATAATTAAATTATGTATCAAGATGGTACGTGGTGTTGATAAAGTGATGATAAGGTGATATTCCGTGCAGAGCTTGAAGAGAAGAGTGGTAGTCTTACAGGTTTATATCTCAGGGCGTCCCGATAGGAGCCAAACAACGCAGCCTGAGCATGCAGAAAGGCCCGAGCCACCCCGCTGCCTGTAGCGGTCGACTGCTTTTTCAGCTTACTCTTCAAACTGGAGACCTAAAAGAGGGAAAGAGAGGGAGAGAGTTAAATTAACACCTCTGAAATAGGTGGAGGAACAGGCAAACCCATTCAGAGTGTGAAGTGTCACATTTACAGGTCACCCCCCACCCTAAAAACCAAAGAAAGAAATCAAGAAAAGCCTTCTATCTCTCAAGAGCACCTGCTGCTCTGTTAATTGAAGCAATGGTGCCGTGTGCAGGGGTGGGGCCAGAGAGCAAAATGACTTTGGCAGAGAATCTTGGTCTCTCTTGCCCTTCTCTTTCTTACTAGCTACTTCCTAAATTCTCTCAACATACATATACTTTCATTATATGGTATACAATTATCTGCTTTTAGTTCTTTGTTGAGTCCAGTCTGATAGTGATGAAAATCAACTTTTGAATTAAATGTGTTCTTTTATTTTTGCGGGGCTTAAAAATATTTTAAAGGTGGAAGAAAATGTGATTTATGTGAAATAAATAAGCCTCCAGCTGAAGGAAATGCAAATTCATGCCATTCTGGATTGCAGAATTAGAGGACGCAGGAGAAGTAAATTAAATACTCTTACATTAGCAAAAAAAAAAAGAAAAGATTAAAACAAATATGATGTTTAACTAAACATTTTTGCTTATTGGTATGGTTGAATTGGATTATTGAAGGTCAGCAGCAAAGACATTGGTTAATAAAGTGAGATTAAATACATAAAGTATATTTGTGTTGTTTAACATTTAATTACTGCAGGTTTACATAATATTCTGAGAAACATGTTTCTGTTATATTTTTATGTGTTTTGTGTAAGTGAGATTAATAAATGCTTGTTTACATTTAGTTTAGAACTACAATAAGCATTATGTTCACACACACACACCACCTCTGCACTCACACCCCATTTATCTCAATGTGTCAGGACCGGTGTCAGCCAAAAAATTGGACGACAAAGTAACTTGCGTTACTTATTTGAAAAAGTAACTCAAATTTTTCGGTGTAAATTTACTCCGAATTTGGAAAAAAGTAATCTGATTACGTAATTCAAGATGTAACACCCCAACACTGGGTGTAACAAACATGCAGAAAACATTTTGTTGTCATGTGACAAGAAAACCATAGAATAGGAAATTAGAGAAAGCAAAGGTTAGTTCATGAAAATGTGATCTTATTTGTAATTGACCCATAAGCCAAAATAAATGTGCATACATATTTATAATGCATACTTATTAATAAATACATAATATGACCAAGGAAGTATTTGATATGCATGTCCCCACCAGATTTTTCCCCATACTCCCAAGCCTTCTGTATCAAAGCATCCAAGCCTGTCATGAGACACAGCGGTGCACGAACACATGGGGATGAACCATGAAGCGGTGCTTGATCCAGGTAATCTAAGGTAACCAAATTGATTACATATTCTGTGGTGCTCATAACCATCTGCTGGCAATTCATTTGCACGCCTGCAATTGACACTGAGCAGCATGCATATCAATAATCAGTTTAGATTGCTTCATTAGGGAAGATCAAGCAAGGACCATAAACGAGAGCATTTAGGCAGTCCACAGAATACCAAGAGGCAGTTCAGTTTAGGAGCGCAGCAAAATCACCTGGGTGAATCGCCACTGACCCTTTTGAATGTGGAAAGAGGTTTTGTTCCAGATGTTCACAAAATGTGGCATTCTTCATATTGAACAAGTTTAATTTTTGTTGTCTTTTGTTCTATTTGTCCCTATTGGGGTGCATCTCTTTTTCACAGAGTCCCTGAGCTGATATGGCGAATACTCCAAAGCATCAAACTGGAAGTTTAGCGGCACTAAATTAACAAGTGTCATCTCCATATTCACACTGGCTAAGTGCTTTTATGTTTATGTAAAGTTGGCGCCATATTAATATTTCATGTTGATGCGTTGTCTTTTTTCCCTCACTTCTCTCGCTCTCCCCAAACAATCCATTAAACAGTCTTCATTTTTGAAGAATCAAAGAAAGCAAAATGCCACTCACACTCAGGAGAACGTTCACCATACCCAGTGGGCAAATAAGAGGAGATAAAACAAAAGGTTGTGCACAAGAATGTCTTCAATCTTTCTGAATTACAATAAGTGTATATCTAATGAAATAAATGTATATAACGTTACTTAATATTTATTATTTACAATTACACATGCCCCCCCTCATATATATATTACTGCTAATGCTAATAGATACACAGACACACTGATGTGAGCATGTACGGTATGCTGCTGCTGCATAAATAGACATGCATAAATCCAGTACCAGATCTAGGCAGGTGGAGCTGGAGGTGGAGGGTTTCAGATTAACTCTGATGGAGGACGCAGATCTAGGCAGGTGGAGCTGGGGAGGTGGAGGGTCTCAGATTAACTCTGATGGAGGACGCAGATCTAGGCAGGTGGAGCTGGAGGAGGTGGAGGGTTTCAGATTAACTCTGATCGAGGACGCAGATCTAGGCAGGTGGAGCTGGAGGAGGTGGAGGGTCTCAGATGAACTCTGATGGAGGACGCTGATCTAGGCAGGTGGAGCTGGGGGAGGTGGAGGCTTTCAGATTAACTCTAATGGAGGACGCAGATCTAGGCAGGTGGAGCTGGAGGAGGTGGAGGGTCTCAGATGAACTCTGATGGAGGACGCTGATCTAGGCAGGTGGAGCTGGGGGAGGTGGAGGCTTTCAGATTAACTCTGATGGAGGACGCAGATCTAGGCAGGTGGAGCTGGAGGTGGAGGGTCTCAGATTAACTCTGATGGAGGACGCAGATCTAGGCAGGTGGAGCTGGAGGAGGTGGAGGGTCTCAGATGAACTCTGATGGAGGACGCTGATCTAGGCAGGTGGAGCTGGGGGAGGTGGAGGGTTTCAGATTAACTCTGATGGAGGACGCAGATCTAGGCAGGTGGAGCTGGGGGAGGTGGAGGGTTTCAGATTAACTCTGATGGAGGACGCAGATCTAGGCAGGTGGAGCTGGAGGAGGTGGAGGGTTTCAGATTAACTCTGATGGAGGACGCAGATCTAGGCAGGTGGAGCTGGAGGAGGTGGAGGGTCTCAGATTAACTCTGATGGAGGACACAGATCTAGGCAGGTGGAGCTGGAGGAGGTGGAGGGTTTCAGATTAACTCTGATGGAGGACGCAGATCTAGGCAGGTGGAGCTGGGGGAGGTGAAGGATCTCAGATGAATTCTGATGGAGGACTATCTTACAGCAAACACTGAACCAGACTATTTTAATGTTGAGCAAGAAATCTCATTGGCGGCAGGACCAGAAAAGGCCAATTAGCTTGTGCCATGCAGTAATGATGTGATCGTAAGAAGATGACAAAGGACCTATCAGCCTGCGCCCATTAGAGTATATATATATATATATCCTGTATGATGATACAATTAACTACAATGCATTTTTCCTCTGTTAATACTCAATTCATAAATCACGTTCACAGATAATGCTGGTGATTCACTTCAATTTAATAACTGGGCGGCACAAGCTTGGCCAATAATTGATCAGTCAGACTAATTAACTTCTATACTTTGAGTAACATTAACGAGATGTGAGCGGGTGGGGCATCAGAGGGGAGCTTAGCTCTACAGGTGATAAACCTATTTGGCAGTGACATTTTTTAGTGTAAAGTCATTCAGCCTATAATCTGATCAAAGGGAGAGTCCCCCATTGGGTCCAATTATAACTATGGTATTGTAGGAGGTGGGTAGCTAGGGTGGGGGGTTTGGGGGGGTATATGTGTGTGTGTGTGTGTGTGTGTGTTTTGGGGGGGGGTGTTGGGGGGAGATGACTTATGTTGAGTTATGATATTCATAATCTATGCAGAGAGGCCTTTCCACTATAGGTCTTCTCCCCATAGCTGTGATCTTTTCAATTTACATCAAGCGAGGATGGCTGAGGATGAAAGTGCAGCCTCCGACTCGCTGAGCCCGTCGAGGGCAAACACAGGGCCTCATTAAAGTCTACTGCATGGACTCCCCAACAGGGTTTGAAGTGCGTCAAGTAAAGAGCACAGGGTCAGAGGTGGCCCTGAAAACAGATCTCCATTTAACTCACCAGCTGGAGATGATAATTAGCAGGTGCATCACTGTCTCCTGCTCTAAAGGATGATACCATGGAGATCTGCTCTGTGGTGGGCTTCTATTATACACCGCGAGTTTCAACAGAACACCACTTCTGAGACGCTTTTGCGCGCACACACACACACACACACACACACACACACACAAACGCCGGTCTCTCCTCGAGAGCTGAGCTGTTTATGGTCAAGGGATTTTAATTCATTGAACTGGACAAGCCGCAGACAGGCGCTACACACAGTCATGTCCTCACGCATATATTGTACACTTTTTCCAGGTTTATAAATGGAGATCTGATGGATTTTACAACCTGACTATATATATATATATATATATATACATATAACAGCTCAGCTCTCGAGCCTGTATGATGACACAATTAATTTATAAATGATTATGATAAATATAAGAAGTAAAAAATGAAATGACCATTTAAAAAGTTAATCTAGACATGTAAATAAATAAATCAGCTCACAATATTGTCAGGTTACATTGTGACCGTTTTGGAGTATGGCTGAAATACTCTTCTTTTTTTTTTTTTTAAGACAGAGGGAAAAATATGTTTTGTTAAGGATTCTGTCCAGGGATGGAAAGCCGTTGGGAGGCAATTAGAGGACTACAAAGAAAAAAGAAATAGATATGAAAATCTTCTGCTTTCTTTTGATGTGCAATAGGCTGAAAAGTAAATGTACACGCGGACTGAATTCACATCCTTTCAGAAAAACACAAAGACAAAGTGTATTTCAACCGTAATGCTAAAGGAAACGCAGGTTAGTGTCTTGTTCTTAACACAGCATACATTAAATAAAATAATAATTATGTTAATTAATTAATTAATTTAAATTATATAACTTAATATAAAAATAATAAAACTATTTTCAAACAAATAAACAATGCTTACAAAGTTTAGTGTCTTTCTTAATACACTGAATACATTTAAAATAAATAAATAACAAAAGTGCATAACTTAAATGTAAAACTAATAAAACAATCATCAAACATAAAAAATGCTTAAAGATTACTAACAAAACGCAAGGTTAGTGTATTTTTCTTAAAACGCAGCATACATTTAACAAATAAAAAAATAAAAAATATAACTTAAAATAAAAGAAACTTTAAATCAAACACAAATCAAATAAAATATGGTAAAACAATTTTTTTATATTTATCAGACAGTTAAAAATAAATAAACAAGTACCGAACTGAAAGAAACACCAATACAAATGACCACTCAATAGTATTCACTAGTTAGCATTCACAAAGCAAATGACTCCATCAATCACTGCTAGTTTATATGCTAACAGAAGCATGCTGAATGCGCAAGTTATTCGATTTTGGTATGTGGAAGATGTAATGCAAGTTTGTTAAAAACGAAAAAATGCATTCAAACACTAAAAAAGACATTTTTTAATGCAAATGTGAAAGTAAACCTTTGGTTTTTAAGACATCTGCATTTGATTTCAGTCTGACACTCAAGCAAAAAGCGCCAATCAAGTACAGTTATTGTTCATCAACAGACCAATAATGGTGGTGCCTTGAGGGCTGGACACTGCATTAGTCCACTCGGGGCGGAAATGAGCCCCACCTGGTCTGCCCCGTCCCGCACACTACGGCACGAAGAACTGATCCTTTAAGAGGGTCCTGAATGGGCTTGATTTGCGATGCCTTGAAATAGAACGAGCGCTGAAGAACTCAACATTCCCACTTTCCCCAAACAGTAATTGTTTGGTGTGTCAGCTGATGTAGTGCTTGTTTTTGTTTTCTCTCGAATCCCAATTAAACACCATGCCGGGTGATCTCAGAGGAGGCGCGCGGATATTGCACTCTCTCTGATTAATTTGTTAACCTTCATTTGGTAGCTTAATATACACGAGGTGGGTGTGCAAACTTGAATTTTTGCTGTTGATTGAGAACGTAAACGATCAAACGCAGGAAGTACAAATATAAGTTGTGTGGAAGAGACGAAAAGGGAGACAACCGGAATGACACGAGCAGCAAAGACAGAGAAACTGGAAAAGTAAACAATAGATCTGGCGTAACTCGAACAAAAGTAATAAAGTCAAAAGGAATATTTTATCAAAACAGTCTCAGGATTGATACAGCACCTGTGAGCAGAGAGAATCGCATCCAAATAAGATTGCAGCGCTGTTTGGTGGCACAATGGATTCATAATTTTCTATTTTTAGATCGTTTTAATGACTGCACAAGTAAACACCCCCCATACCCCGCTACCAAATCCAATTATAATTGAATAAAATAAAAAAAGCAACAGTTTCACAATGTTTAAGAAGGAAAACACCTTCATTTATTTGTGAGAGAGCAAACTCTCCTTTTAACATAATTTATTTCCTTTCTTTTTCCTTTTGCAGAATCTACAACCACCCATCATTAAAATCTCCTAAATATTTATAAATTCCGTTCTTGATGGAACTAGAAAAACTTCAGCGACAAACACCTTCTAAAACAAAGAAAATCTAGTTAGAAACAATAAAGTTAGCACAAAGAGTCACACTAAAAAGACATCAAAGTGATCTTTATTTTAATGTTTATATACATGCTGGATCAAAAAGTCACTTCAGACGGTTTAATCTCATTTTCACACATTGTACAAAATAAAAAGTTGTGCTAAATTTATTTTGAACCCTCGTGTGACACTTTCGAAAAGTGTGGTGATTAAAACTGCAACCCAAAAAACACAATCCGTGGACTTTCAACCCCGTCCCATCTGATGTTTCCAATAAAAAGGCATGTTTGAAATCATTCTCAAGCGTTCGCCACATCCTTTCTGAGCCGCTGCAATTATTATCTCTATTTGTAAAATCCGTTGGTTTGTGCAGAACGGAATCGCTACTGGCGTGGTAGCATTTCTAATAGTCAATAAATCTAAAATATTATGTGTGAAATTGGGAAAAACTGCCATTAAGTGACAGACAGCGGTGAGCACAGCATAGGGTCCCGTCTGAAAAAAGGGCCAAGTAATTCAGGACAACTGTCACCCCTGACCCGTCTGAGAGCGGCTCTAGTGGTCAGACTCTCCAAATAATAAAGCCCACATGGTAAAAAAAAAAGCCTTCAAACACTTAATTAGATGAATCTCAAAAGGTTCGGCTTAAATCAATAAAAGACTTGGGAGGAAAGAAAAGAAAAAAAGAAACGCTCCAGGGTCAGTTATATTCTATTTTGCTTTATAGTTGTAAAATGCATTGATTTTTTTTAGAGGCCAGAAATGCTAAAATCTCAGAATAAATGGGTATTTAAATAATGAAAGTAAAAAAGTGAATCAAATTAATTGATTCAATTAAATTCCATCGATTGGCCCTTTTTAAACACCAAATTGCAAGGCACTTTCGCCATGTGACAGACTATTTAAGATAGAAAGGGCGGGGGGGAATAAACCCAGAGCGTTTGCTCAATTTAAACGTATTCCTTGAGTTATGAATTTTAATATCCCCAAAGGTATGATAACCAGAGGAAGAGAAAAATGAATTTTTGCGGTGATAAATATATTATTGTAGGTGACATTTACATTCAGGTGGGGTAATTTAACATGATATGCAGAATACGTTCTATCATTAGTCAATGAAAAATTGCGT
Source organism: Rutilus rutilus (assembly GCF_951802725.1). NCBI lineage: Eukaryota > Metazoa > Chordata > Actinopteri > Cypriniformes > Leuciscidae > Rutilus > Rutilus rutilus. The sequence continues at coordinate 30,147,518 of NC_140222.1, read as the reverse complement.
GAGAGGATCAAAGCAAACATGAAGCTGCCACTTAATTTATCACGCTACGAAGACAAAGAGGTTTTTTCTTTCCCCTCCGTCAGTTTCAAAAGACCCGACTCTTTTTTTTTTTATACGACGCTCTCGGTTTGCAATTTAATTTACAAATGGGATGCCAGTGCTGAGATGGCATAACAGAACAGGCTGGCTTTTTCTGCTTGGACAGACAGCAGCGGGATCCACCGAGTCATATAGGAGTGTTAAAACACCCCCCCCCCCCCAGCGGGACAGAAAAAGAGAACGCGAGAGGAGAAGAAAAAAAAACAAAACAAAAACACACGTTTCTTTATGTTCAAAAGGACAGATGACAGACGTGTTTCTGACCCTGACGCTGGATGCACTTCCCTGTTGCACTGACCGTGCCACCTAAACATTAATTAAAGAGAGAAAGCGCTGGCATGTGGCAGAAAAGCAGGATCTAATAATTGGCCCCCTTCTTCCCCGCGCCTACAGAAAATCCAGGACTTCTAGCGAGATGTGCCACTGGGCAGAGAGAAAGGGGAAGAAAAAGAGAGAGAAAAAAAAAGAGAGATGAAGGCAGGAGTTTGAAATTTTACAGAGATGGCTGGCGAATTGCGACGGACGTTTAACGTCACAGGGCAAGTTTGCAGAGAGTGGTTTTTGGGGATTCACGGCTGCGTCTGCTAATGATGAGGACAGAGGTGCGGTGTGTTCCTCTGACCAGAAAGAGACTGTTTGTTTAAATGTGCAGCTGGACGAAAAAGAGAATGGGAGAAAATGGCAATCATATTTGTGTGTGTGTTTGTGAATTTGAAACAGTGTGCTTAGAACAAAAGAAAACGATAGAGAACGGAGAACGGTAATGTATGTGTGTGTGTGTGTGTGTGTATAGGTGGGTTCACTTTTGTTACTTTAGGGACAACATTGTTCCCAGAACTTAGTAAAATTAGGGGAAACTTACCTTTTAGAGACATCCTCAAAAGTAAAAATAATTCTTAAAATAAATATATAAAATATTTATATTAAATTTATATGTTTTTATAAGTAAGTTATATATAAAAGCTAGTTACTTATCTCTTCTCTGGATATATATAGAGAGATAGAGATAGAGATATAGATACACACACACACACACATACACACACACAAACACACACACACACACACACACACACCATTTGACAAAGCCTCCTTTTAGGGACATTAGGCTCCATTGAAACAAGGCTTCAAAAATAAAGTAAATATTATTTGTTAATTCTAAAAATACAACTAATTTTTGGAAGCTTTAAGGTTAGTCTGTAATAATTATAAACGTGTATATATAAAAACAACAGAAGTCTAAGGCGAGTCCTCATTTAGATTTCTAGGTAAACGTGTGTGTTGTTGTGGGACACTCACCACGTCACTGGGCAGCTTGTGCAGATCGTCTGTGGGGCTTTCCAGGGTGTTTGTGTCCACGTTCAGAATGACCACATCCTCCAGGGACCTGCCCTTTACTCTCTGGAAACGCAACACACTTTGTTACACACCGTCCTGACTATTCCCATTTCCTGTGACCGTTTTAATGACTTTACAATGTGATAAATAAACAGTAGTTTATTTAAAAAATGTGTATAAACTTTTTTGTGAATGGTTAACATAAACTGTAAATGTATTTTCACAGTATTAATTTCCAGACTACTGATGATTCTCTATTTAGAGAACATAACATCTTTCTTTTTTTCTTCAATGATATCAAAACCTCCACATAAAGACGGAAGCAGAAAATATTTAAATACATTAAATGAACAATCCAAACACTGGATTATCATAAATGAAACCACATGAAGCTTTTAAATTATGTTCTTAAAAAAAAAAACTACAAAGACTCACAGAATCATTCTTGGTTGAGAGTCAAAATATTTAAATCAATATCAACACAATTTAAAAAGAAATCATTTAGTACAACTGGAACGTTGTTTGTGAATAAATGACACATTAAAAAGTTAAAGCAGTAGATCAAATGTTAAAAATACATTTTATATATACGTGTATGTATCAATATATTTGCAACATTTGCAACTATTTTCAACTAATAATATATAACACCTAATCAAATAATAAAACTATTCAGGCATGTTGAATGAAGCACCGTGTTGAGCGGCGTAATGCTTCCACACAATGGTAGTCACGGTAGTGGCGACAAATCCAATAATTATTCCTCCAGTGCAGGTGGGGGAAACAGCCAAGTGTGTAAAAAATTTCTGGTTTGTCATTTTTGACAGTCGCTGCTACGGCGGCCCATGTGCTGATTTGGTCTAATTACGTGCAGCCGGATTGGGGAGGGAGGGGGACTGTCAGCGGGCGAACGTGTGATAAACACCAGCACTGGCGCGACTGTCAGCGCTATCAGATCTGCGCATGAAGCTATAGGTCTACCTCCAACCAACATGCCATTTCTCAATAACCGAACGCACCATCTCTTTGTTTCTCCGCCGTTTCACCGGCTCTTTCATTTCTCTTGGGCGCCCCGGGAGATGAAAAGCAAAAAAACAATGTGTCAATTTTTGTAGGTTTCTCGGCGCTCGGTGATGATGCATCAAAGTAGATGGGCGTTATTAGCATCTCAGATGGTTGGAATCCAGAAGAGTGGTTGGTTTTAAATGACCCGGTGTGAAAAAAAAAAAAAGTAAATAATGATGGTTTATGTAATATTGACTGGTGTGCTTCTGATCAAACTTCACGTGAAAACACTTTAAGGATGATGAACGGCTGCTGACGGAAGATTTATGTGACGTACCTCTAAAAGGCTGAGATGAACTCCGACCAGATATGGCATGGGCGCACTGGGAACAGAGACAAAACGCAGTCATTAGCAACATGAAAACAGCTTTATTGCATTTTAAAAAATAGTCATAATTCAAGAAATGCGTTGTTTTTTTTCCAACGCAATGCAGATACAACGTAAAAATATTAAAAAACGCAGCCGTACATATTACAGAACAAATATAACACCAGGCCAACAATTTCGAACGGAATAATAATAAACGAGGACCACCGTAAATTGACATATCTTTGACGCAGCATGCATCAGGAGCTAAACTTTAATGGCATCCTCGGCCGTTTCCCGGAACGAGTGCGTTTGAGCAGTGAAGGTGATTAGTGTAATTGGCGAGCGTCACTTTTGAGTCTCGGTGCAGAGCGGGGCGAGGCAGGGCCGTGTAATTAGATAGGTTTGGGTAGCCGCTACAGTGCTCGCTCAATCAGGTTATGTGGCTAATAAGCTGCAGTCTCCCTCACTGCATCTGTTAAGGCCATAGATTTAACTGACATGCAGGCATGCTGACACACAGACACGCACGCACATGCACGGGGTGAGCCCTGTCACGTCATTGTTGTCCATGAGTGTAACTTTGTTATGACAGCCTAATTCCCATCATTTCTAATAGCGTTCATTATGAGCGATTGCACAGCCTTATAATATGATAATGCTCTTTTTTTTGTATAATTAGATCGCTAAAATACGATAAATCACCTCGGATGTCGGCCCTGGAGTGGAAAACGGTGCTACTCTTAAAGCTGCATTTATATCAATGCTGTATTATTCGACCACAAATAGTTTCTAGTGTCAAGCATGGCAGCACAAGTCTGTCAATTTAAGGGTATAGGGTGTTCTGGTAGCTATACAGCGGGGCTGTAAGCTAAGAGTGTGGTCACGGTTTCAGCCCACACTCGGCATACGGAAATCAGCCTGCCTCTCAACCCGTATATATGTTTCTGATGGGTAAAAAAAGAAAAAGAAAAGTAGATTGCATGCTGGATTTGGCGTGGTGGCATTAGTGCTAATAAATCATGTCCTTCATAAACCCTTTGAGATCCCAGATATGGTGAAAGATATTTATTAGGATGAGGGGTATTTCAGAAGGAAGTATTGCATGTTCAGAAACACTGTTTTACTGATGGAGCGATGGAGAATATCAGCCAGGCCAATTAATTGCCTAAAGTTTGGACGAACTTGGAGACTGTACCTGCTTGGCCGATTAACAGAAATCTGACCTTTTCAAATTAAGTGCATTTTTAAGTGAAATATTGTGTAAACAAAAATCTATTTTGTAGACAGACAGATAGATAGATAGATAGATAGATAGATAGATAGATAGATAGATAGATAGATAGATAGATAGATAGATAGATAGATAGATAGACAGATAGATAGATAGATAGATAGAGACAGACAGACAGACAGACATAGAGACAGACAGACAGACATAGAGACAGACAGACAGACAGACAGATAGATATATAGATAGACTGATAGACAGACAGACAGACAGACAGACAGACAGACAGACAGACAGACAGACAGACAGACAGATAGATAGATAGATAGATAGATAGATAGATAGATAGATAGATAGATAGATAGATAGATAGATAGATAGATAGATAGATAGATAGACAGACAGACAGATAGATAGATAGATAGATAGATATACAGACAGACAGATAGACAGATAGATAGACAGATAGATAGATAGATAGAGACAGACAGACAGACAGACAGACATAGAGACAGGCAGAAAGACAGTCACAGACAGACAGGCAGATAGATAGATAGTCACAGACAGACAGATAATAGACAGATAATCAGACAGATTATAGACAGAGAGACAGATTATAGACAGACAGATAGATAGACAGCTAGACATACAGATATTTCATTAATCTAGATAGATATCTTTTTATTTATCTCTCTGTCCATTTATTCTGACATTTCAATACATATTGGCTATATCTGTCATTAAGCAGAAAGAAACAAAACATTTTCACAGACCCGACTGCCACATGTTCCTGCTGCCTATTGCATGCTCATTATTAAATATTTTGGCTTAAGATGATAATGGTTTCGACATGGAATGCAGTAATATCAGCTTCCAATGCAATCCACAGAACTGCACAGATTTTCCCCAATCAATGCACAAAACTTGGATTCCATGGGTACTGTCAAGATCTGCTTATGACGTACAAGTCTAACTTCACTCGAAAAGGCCTAAAGCATAAAAATCATACAGCTCTAAAGCTCAAAAAGCGACAGCCCAAGCTTGAGTGAGATACAAATGAGACATTTGTGTGTTTAAGTGTGCAGATGAGCTCTTACCAGCAGTAATCCAGCAGGTGAGGAGGAAGTACAGGAATGAAGATGTGCTGCCAGTGCATAGGGTAGAGCATGGCGGTGGACCCTTGCACGCATGCAGTTAACTACGACAAAAAAAAAAGAAAAAGAAAAAAAGACGTGAGCTTCTTCATGTGACGGGCTCATCAATGAATACCCCATCACACTACAGGGGATTGCGTTTATTGCGGGCCAGGAGAGCAGGCTGTATAGTAATTCTATTTATCTAAACATCACAAGCTGATTAAATGTGCTTTTTTTGGTTTTCTGATGTTAACAGCACAGGTTCAAATCCAAATTCGGGGCATCAATCAAGGGACTAAAAATACACACAAGGTGTCAAATGTGTAGCGTCTCCAGGACCGATACAAAATTAATGATGCTTTATTACTGTTATACACATGCACACAGTATCTGACTCTACAAGAAGCAAACACTTAATTATATCGCTGGTGTGGATGTTTAATGAGTGAACACCCAAGTGACCCCTCACCACACCCTGATTCCCCCTCATGGCTACCTAGCAGTTGTAATGACCTGTGTGGCACACGCGCACACGGCAGAGCTTCCTCATCTTCCAGATTAAAATAACATGATTAAATATGGAAAAAGAACAGAGGTCTGAAGGCTCCTCTGGGACTTCATTAGGGCAAATTGCCAAAGAATGAAACATGAGTTAGCCAAGAGAGACTGTGAGCTGTTGGAATACCACCGGGAGTAGGGGCTGGAAGAAGGGGTCTTGACAATTGGAGCTTCCAGTAATGTGTGTGAACCATGGCTCCGAAGTATCAAGAGACCCCCCTGCTCACTGACACACAATATCACAATTGACCACTGAAACCAACCAAGCTTGGCGGTGGCACAACAGCTCGCTTCAAAGAGATCAGTTTAAATCTGGAATCCCGTCTGTATTCAACTGTGCGCGAGGTGTAAGGCTGGTTGCGTGTTGTTGTTGTTGTGCATTGAATTCTGTGACATTGTGTTCGAACGCAACCGCTCCAGATAAGACGTGACCTATCGAGTCAAGAAATAGTCCAGCTTTAATTAACAGTTATTTAGTGCCATGCATTATTACATATGCAAATTTGTTGTGCAGTACTCTGAAAAGAACGAAAAGGCTTTAGTTGTGACAGATCTAATTTTGTTCAGGCAATTTAGAAGAAAGCAATGAATATTTATGGCATTTCTCACCAATTGAAGTTTGGTTGATATCAAAGCTTTGAGACCCGCTCTGTTCGAGATCCTATTTCTCAAGGTCCAATAAATGAATCATGCTGAGAGGTCATTGCACTGCAAAGAAACACTTTTCTTTGACTGCGAACAGACTGCCATCTAGTTTCTTAGAGGGGAACCCTTCCGTGCCATGCAGAGATGGGTAAGAAAGCCTAATGGCGTATTCCAATTAATTCAACAATGTCCACAGACAAGCCCAATTGGCTTGATTTATTCTCGACTTGAAAGTAAAGCCGTGCCGTCTTCTTTCAAAGACGAGGGCACAAAAAGGAGGTGGCAAAACCTAGATAAACATTAAAAGGTGGAATTCAAAAACAAATTAACTCTTGATATTTTTCCCACAAAAGTTGTTTTGCTCACAACCGAGGGATTCATCAGGAAGCACGCACGATCCTGCAAGAAAGTCAGTCGTGACCTCCTTTCTGTGACAATTAAAGAGAAAGTTCAGAATAACTGTATCGATGCCATTGAATCTCCAGTTGTACCCACAATGCACTGCTGGAGTGCTGCGCCTAATAAAATATTTGGCGGTCTTATGAATAATTAATAAAGAAAGAAATGCCAAATAAAAAGAAAGCCAAATGGCCACAAAAGGCAAGGTATGCTTGATATTCCTTTGAATGAAGAAGTCATCCGCAAGAACAAATGCTGGATTACGGTTTGTTTGGATGCGGGGCTGCATCCTGCCGAGACCTGTGAGCTACCGCTGCCGTTAGCGATAATGAGCGTGCTGGGGACGTGTTAAGTGGGGGTCTTCTCTATGGAGACCAACCATAGAGCAGATTATACAAAGGGATCTGGCTTTGGAAATACAATAGACCCCCAAAAACCAATGATGCCATTATAAAGATTTCCAAAGGACACATGACACTGTCCTTTTATGAAGAAAGGTTTTTTACATGAAAATGAACAAATATGCAACATCAGTTTTATATAAAATATATGCCAAAATTAAATGAAATTATCACTGCAAATTACTAGTGATAGCTGATATTTCAAGCTGATCATCGCTTGGTCAAAACTGAAATGTTACCTCCCCAAGTCAGATCCAAACTCTATTGTATATGTGACCCTATCCTTTGATATTACATAAAACATCCTGACACTCAAGGCTGCACTGATTCGTTTACAAATTCAGTAATTACCCTGTTTATTAAAAAGGCGAGGCAAAAGATGAAACACTAACCTTATAACAATTTCTACTGATAAGTAGAATTGCTATAAGACCTAGAAATAGATCTGCACCTTTCAGGAAAGGAAATAGAAGGATTTTGCCATCTTTGCTCAGTGAACTCTGGATTTGCCCAATCAGGTGACAGTCACATAACCCTCACTTCACAATCAAACCACATTCACACTCATCTCTAGGAGTACATTTGTACCATTTTGCCTTGCTGAGATATATTCCACAGATGAAGTATAAAGATATGCTTTGTAACACCTTTCCAGTGAACCCTGTCTATGTAAACAAGTTGACGAACATATTTCCTACATCTAGGGAGAAGCTGGGATTCAAAAATATCCATGGCAACTTCTCCAAGAATAGACAAAGACCAAAAAAAAAAAAAAAAAAAGGTCCCGTTCTTTGATAAGCACAACAAAGCTCACAGTGGAATCTGTGATTGGGGCAGACTGGAGACTAGAGGTGCGATTCCCCCTGACAAGGGTGACAGCGCCGCAGTCTGCGCTGACTTCTGCTACCTGCGAGACTTCTCTCCCCTGGCCCTCTCCTTGTTTCCCAATTACCAAGCCTCGCTCTCCCCTCCTGTTGACAAACGCACGGCTCCGAGCGGGGCGCCGACACAGGTGTATCGCTAACAAGGCGGTGGCATTAAAAAAAGAAAAGGTAGAGGTAGGGCGCAGGGCGCCAAACACCACTAATCCACCTCCCACTGCAACACAATATCACAAAGAAGAGAACAGGAAGTGCCGGAGGAAGATAAAATGTCTATTAAAGGTGTGGTAAGAGAGATGCTTGAAGAAGGAATGAAAATAAGACGGCATTGCTGAGTAGAGAGTAAAAAAGCGGAGAGTGTGAGGCCGAAAGGAACCTCAGTGGCTAGCACCACAGGCCAAGACAGGATCGGGTCTTGTTAGCATACCACTGACAGCATGATGAGAAGGCGGCTGTCAAGACTCGGGGCCGGCCGAGGGGGTCTCGCAGATGAAACGCACCAGGGCCTCCCAGTTGACTAGTTAGAGGGATCCTGATGCAGCACAATTATACTGGCATATGACAAGACTGCATGGGCGGCTGCCTCCCGGAGCCTGCGACATGGTTTTAAAACAGTGGTACTCCTTACCTCTGGTCACAAAACAGCAATAAGTCAACTGATGCATTGTTGTTAGATCATGATTTATTCCTTTGCTTTCCAATACAGGCAAGTGTGCGGCCATGTTCTGCTAGACTGACACAGCAGGTTCACTGGGGGCCCGAACACTCAGGGTCCGCTGGCAGCATGCATAATGGATTCCCTCTCTTCCTCTTTCCTTCTCTTTCTTTATCCCGTTGGCTGGCTAGAGAAACGGTAGCGGTAGGCTGACCACACCCTGGACACAGCCATATGCCCTCTCAGAACATTTCAGAAATTGGCCATATGTCTGCATTTGCGTCTATGAAATTTTGGCAAAATTGGCTGTGTGTGTCTTCCTATAGTTGCTTGGAACGCCCAAAGCTCTAGAGAAGAAGATTTAAGATGATGAAAGTCTTCGCTGAGGTGGAACCTTAATATCACTAGTCTTCGTAGTAACTCTTTTGGCATATTAGTTTCATAAACTCAAGGTCGCTCATGCTCCCATTCTGCAAAACAGTAAATCTTGTTATGAGATAGTAAAAAAAAAAACTATTTTCCCAAGAGACTAATGATTTGCACAATCTAACCCCTCGTGTCAGTGAGCACACGGAATGAAGGCGGCAGCCCGGAGGAGTGAAATACTCTGTGGATAGGGTCATTCCGACAGCCTCCTCCGGAGCCAGAAAGGGTCCAAGGGGAGCCCCTCGTTTCCGGCACTGTCGGCGAGCGCACCGCAGATGCTCTAGGGGGGAATCGGAGCGAGATAGGGAGCGAATGACATCACTCGCCGGTTCTCCAACTGTCGTGAAAGTTTGGACCATCGTCCGCCCCCATGCGATAAGCGCCCACTCCCTTTTTCAGGCAAGAAGAGCCAGAAAGAAAATATGTGAAAGAGTCAAGGATCCAATAAGTGATAATTTAAAGCTAAAAGACTTGACTGAGCATAAGCCCAGAGAAATACCCAAAATGGCAAAACAGTGAGAGCTAAATCAGTGTACAGTTTTTTTTTTTTTTTACGTTTTAGATCATTTTTTATCTAAAGTTCAATTAATGAGAAACAGGTCATCTACATAACTCTTTTATTTTGATGTGCATGAGGTAGTTGACGATGCCCAGCCCTAGATAAGATCTACATAATACAGTCTATGATTCTGCATTTTCCACCTTGAGAAAGGTTTCAAGTCTTGTGGGGGTGGGGGAAAAACATACAACAAATGATTCCATCGCACATCATGTTAATTGGAAACATATACGATAAAACATTTCTTTACATGCAATTGTTCCCAAAAGACCTATTTTAAATTATTGTATAAAAACCACATATATAATATTTTTTAAGTAAGAAGAAAGCTGTCTGATGTGTAAATGAGAACGACAGCAGAAACTCACAGTGCTAAGCTTGCTTGAGGTAATGATGATGCGTCGCTCATGCAGCATGCTGGCGTAGAGGTGCAACATGTTGTTCACATCCACTGCTACAAAGTACTCAGTTAAATTTCTCTAGGAGGAGAAAAAATTATGCTGATTAAGATTGGACACCACGTCACACCTAAAAATGTATGAACGTAATTGCATTAGATATATTTAGGCCTGGTTTCACAGTCAGGGGCTTAGATTAAAGAGTTAGTTCACCCAAAAATTTAAATTCTGTCAGTAATTACTCACCCTCATGTTGTTCCAAACCCGTAAGACTTTCGTTCATCTTCAGAACTCAAATTAAGATATTTTTGATGAAATCTGAGAGCTGTCTCACTCCTTCATAAGCTTCTATGTTACTGAAACTTGCCGGCCCAGAAAAGTTAGTAAAGACATCGTTTAAAATAGTCCAAGTGACTACAGTGGCTCAACCATAAGTTTATCAAGATAACAAAAATACACAAAAATAACGACTTTATTCAACTATTAATTTTCTTCTGTGTGGGCCTGAGTGAGTTCACATAGTGTAACAGCGCAGCGCTTTTGGGTTGTACGTCAGAACGTAGGCTCACTATTGGCCGACGCTGGTCATGTGAGTGATGCACCAGAAAGACTGACGAAAGTCTTACGGGGTTGGAACAACATGAGGGTGAGTAATTACTGACAGAATTTTCATTTTTGGGTAAACTAACCCTTTAAGGATTAGGCCTTAGTTCACTTAGAACATTTAAGTAGCTTTTATAAATGTGCTTTGGGGAAAAAAAACATTACTGGTGTGCATCTTGAGACAAAACAATGGCACTGACATATTTTAAAAACAGCTTAAACATTAATTTTAGTCTGTGACTAGGCTTAAGCCTTGTCTGTGAAACCAGGGGTTTATTTAATACTTTTTGCTTTGTTTCATTTCATTTCATTTCATGTTTTGGTTTGTTTTATTTTTTGCTTCATGTTTCGTTTTTTCTCATAGTCACTTGATTTAATATGAAGTGCAATGACATTCATACTGTACATTAAGTGTGGCTTTATTTTTGGGGCCTCTGTATTTGTAACTAGGTTAAACATACTCACACTTTCAGGTATGGTGGGGAGTCCATTAATGTCAGGAGCTATGAAGTATGAATGCTGCAGAAAACAGACAAGAAAAGATGAAGAAAAAGGGTCACCATTTTGCAACCATCCAGTATTTAGTGTTTATAGACACTTTAACTTACTGTCTGTTCCACAACCAATAAATAAACCACGATTGGCCTGAACTGTGTCTAAGCTTGTTAACATCATACATACAGACAACAGATACGGATACATGAAGTCAACAAACGCCGATCCCCTGTGGACACTACCGGAGGAGGCTCCCCGCATCGGAGAGAATGTCTTTATTAAGGTACAAAAGCCAACTGCTCTGTTCTGACAGTATCAGAGGGGTCTGCCAGGCGTACGTTTGAACAGGCGAGCAAGTTTAATGTCTGGATCAAAGAGGCTCCGAAGCAAAGATCCCACGCTGCCTGCTAACTTTAGCACTTTTTGTTTGCATGTGTGGAGCGCTCCGCTCTTTCCCAATGCTGGGCCGCGATTCGTCGTGCATAAAGAGCACCCATCTGTTGCTCAACACATAGGTTCAACTTTTGCAGCCTTCGCGTATGTTCCACAAACAAATGCGAGTGCAACTAGCATCCTCTAATACTCAAAAGATGTCAAATATTTATCTCGGACGCTGTGATCACATGACTCGAGCAATGAAACCAAGTGCTGTGCAATGTCAGAACAATTTATCTGGGCTCTATGTGTGTGTCCAGAGTACTTTTGCGATAATCGTACGAACGTAAACAGTTTGAAGATATCAATAAAGCAGAGTGACCAAGTTCTCTTCTTCATGTGCTGACATGTGTTTATTTTCCCATACCGAGCAGCTGACTGCCCTCCATGTCGTGGACTACAGTTCCAGCTGGCGGTGGCCAACACTTTGCAGCCGTGTTTATAAAAATCACACATTATCAGAGCGCTTGTTATCACCACGCTCTGCCTGCTGCTCCCTGTAGTGTGATCAGAATCCCAGACCCTGCACCCAACACCACTCCTCAGCGCACACACACACACACACGTCTGATTGAAACATTACTCCCCACGCAGTGCTGATTCAAACCTCTCCTATCACCAAGACCCTCTTTCCCAAATTCCCAAAATTTTCATTCTGCTAATCATTTTAACTTCAGAGATGTTAAAGCAGAACATAACAGTGATTAGTGAACCCACCACCGACTGGAAGACGGTACAGGCAACTCCAAGAAACCCCTTCGGATGACCTGATGGGCTTTTAGATTGTAGGCTAAGGTCAAATTCTTGATAACTGATGCTGACTAATAGCAAGCTTAATATCTAGTGATGTCAACTTATTGTATTTAATATAATGTGATAAATAAATGTTTTTTTGGGACACGCACATTGAATATTTTGCTCTGAGGTGTCTAAATAAAGCTTCAAAATACATATTTATTATACATATACAACATTCTAGGAATACAGTCGGAACATGATATCATAAAGTGTTACAGCTTGAAAAATAAAACAGCATGATGTTTAAATACAATGCTGTTGAGCAGATATTCAAGCGTGTTTTTTTTAAATGTAGGCTAATGGGCAGAGCATCAATGAGATTTCTTGAGCATAACTGCCTTTTGCTTAAAAAATAAATAAATAAAAATGTTTGATATTTGAAAAGAGAATTCAGCAGCATGGAAGAGCATGAATCATTTAGCAAGTTTGATTGTTTTCCAGACAAGAAAAAAAAGAACTGACAAGACCAAGGATGGGTTTTTGCCATATTTTATAAAAAGAATAGAGATGGATTATTTGGCAAAATTGGAAAGCTGTCTCCCATGCGATTAGGCCAACGGCTCCAAATTTCAGAACTGCCCCATTCTCTCTCTCTCTCTCTCTCTTTTCATCCCTTTCCCTTCAGCACACTCTCTCCCCACTCACCGACTGTCTGCTTCCTGGATCTTGCACTATTTGCCCATAGGCAAAATGTAAGTGGTTGCTCTTGCAAAAATGAAGGAAAGAATATAGATGGATTAGATGGAGAGATCAAACATATAGACATACATATAGACAGACAGAGACCGGAAAAAAAACTGACATAGATGGCAAAATATTGACATATAGAAATTGGATGGATGGATGGATGGATGGATGGATGGACAGATAGATAGTCAGATGACAGACAGACAGACAGATAGACAGATAGACATAGATAGATAGATAGATAGATAGATAGATAGATAGATAGATAGATAGATAGATAGATAGATAGATAGATAGATAGATAGATAGATAGATAGATAGATAGATAGATCATTGACTGGCAGCTGTTTGAGACGGTGTTAACCAATGGTTGCTGCTGGATTTGATGATTTGCAAAAGTGTTCATCAGGTTTAACGCTGTCCAGCCGTCTCTTATCAGAGCAAAAGGCCGGCGGTCCCACTTCTGTTTCTAAACAAACCGTTATTCCTCCCCAGTACCTACCACACTCAGATTTACTGGCATATTCGGCTTTGGCACAGGGTGGTTGTGCAGCGTTTCCAACATGTCGTTCAAGTCATCTTCCTGTGAGGACAAAAAAAAAAAAAAAGGCTAATATGAAAAACAAACAAACAAGAAAAATGCACAACTAAATGAGCAAAAAAACCCCGCAAACTGCAAAGAGATTCTATGATTTAAGTATTCCTACAGCAGTCTACGGAAGAGAAATATATCTGACTGACACACATTTAACGAGCGATCCTGAGGTTAAGAGACGGTAAGCTAGGCTGCGGCAGACGCTTATTATTCTGGGGATGATTTATGGCAAACATTGGCTGTTCGTAATTAACCAAAGGTCCTTGCTCAGAGCGGGCGGCTTTAAGAAGCCATTGGAGAAAAGCTTTGCCACAAAACAGGCCTCAGGATTACAACGCTGAGCTTTTACGAGCTTTTATGACAAGAGTGCAATTTACCCTCTCAAACTTGCTGTAGAATAGCGATGCTGCTGCTGCTGTTAAAACAAAGTCTGACATCGAATAGTTAGGCACATATTTAGATATGCCCTTTCCTTGTAAGCAAGTTCCCAGATTAGCTATGTGGCCAGAGCTTGCAGCGTATATATGGCCGTGTGTATGTACATATGTGTGTGCGGGGGTGTGTGAGCTGCTGTCACGAGAGCCTGGATGCTCACACGCATGGTCAGTAACACAGCCTGAGGAAACACTTCATTTACCCTCGCCATAAACCTTCATCGCTCTTGTCCTTCCTCGTCAGTCAACGCTGCCTCACGCGGAACGGAACGCCAAAAGTCAACCCGATCATGCTTGCTTGCTCAAAGAATTCATTTACGCGTCCTAGAGTTTAGCTTTTGTTGGACAGTTTGTAAGGGAGAAAATGAGTAAAATGTCGAAAAAAGACTGCCAAAAACACGGTCAAAATAATCAGATTATTGTTAAAAAATATAATCATCAACAAAAAATAATCAGTCACATTCAATGCAAATGCAATTTGTAAAACCACTGTGCACAACAAATGAATAAATTCATTAGTGTATACATTTCTGCACTGAATTAAATGCAACAAATTACTTGAGAATAGCTTTATTAACGAATTTGACTCATTTGTTCACGTTTCATAAAGAAGACCCATTACGGACACTGTTGCATTTAATGCACATTTTGGTGTAAACCATTTGTAAAACTGTTCTTATGTTAACTGTAGCATTGTAAAAACTATTTATGAGTAACTCTTTCATGAAAACATTATTAAATAAAATGCTGTGCATTTCTGTGCAAATAATTAGTAGAAATGTTCTTGTATAAATTGTCGCATTTAATGCATATTTCCGTCTAAATTGTACATAAAAACTATTTCATTTAAAATATGTGTGTAAATCTTTCATGAAACCAATCTTACATAAATTGCTGCATTTACTGCAAATTCTGTGCTAATTCGTAAAAACGTTCGTATATAAATGGTCGCATTTAATGCAAATTTCTGTCTAAATTGTACATAAAACTTATATATAAAATTTATATGTAAAACTTTCATGAGACCATTCTTACATAAACTGCAGTCTGTGCAAATAATTCGTAAAAAAATTAATATAAATTGTTGCATTTAATGCTTTTTTGTCTAAAATGTACACAAAAACAATTTTCATTTAAAATATGTGTGTAAATCTTTCATGAAACCAATCTTACATAAATTGCTGCATTTACTGCAAATTCTGTGCTAATTCGTAAAAACGTTCGTATATAAATGGTCGCATTTAATGCAAATTTCTGTCTAAATTGTACATAAAACTTATATATAAAATTTATATGTAAAACTTTCATGAGACCATTCTTACATAAACTGCAGTCTGTGCAAATAATTCGTAAAAAAATTAATATAAATTGTTGCATTTAATGCTTTTTTGTCTAAAATGTACACAAAAACAATTTTCATTTAAAATATGTGTGTAAATCTTTCATGAAACCAATC
Source organism: Rutilus rutilus (assembly GCF_951802725.1). Lineage (NCBI taxonomy): Eukaryota > Metazoa > Chordata > Actinopteri > Cypriniformes > Leuciscidae > Rutilus > Rutilus rutilus. Next base: position 30,131,917 of record NC_140222.1, on the reverse strand, counting down.
TTACATAAATTGCTGCATTTACTGCAAATTCTGTGCAAATTCTTAAAGATGTTCTTATATAAATTGTCAAATTTAATGCGAATTTATGTCTAAATTGTACATAAAAACTATTTAAAATGTATGAGTAAATCTTTCATGAAACCATTCTTACATAAATTGTTGCATTTAGAGTAATTGTCTGTGCAAATCATTTGTAAAAACGGTTCTTATATAAATTGTTGCATTTACTGCATAAATAGTACATAAACAATTTTTCACATAAAATTGTAACACACAATGAAATTTTGTGTACATACTTCCTAAAACTATTCTTGCCTAAATTGTCGCATTTAATGCAAATTTCTGCGCAAATTGTTCGTAAAATCATTTTGAAATAAATTGTTGCACTGATGAACAATACGCTATGTGTACTGCTTGAAAATATTTTCTTAAGTTTTACTTTTGTTTGTGTTTGCATTATGTGTACTGTGCTTATTTGTATTAAGGACTTATTTGTACAGGCAGCACCTTTTTCCCTCCAAAAGAAAATCTGCTAAATGCCTTAAATTACATAATGAACAAACATGGAATTTGGAGAATAAGAGGAAACTCTTTTCTTTGGGGTAAAAAAAAAAAAAAGAAGGATACTTTTGTTAGTGCAATGGGTCGATGACACAGAGCATCTTACGGCTTAATTCCTGACCCCTGTGAGTCCCAGTGTACTTAGCCCATGATTTGTTTGTGTAGCGGAGGCTTGGTCTTCTTCACTTCTCTTTCAGCGGCTCCGTTACACATAACTGAATGATAAGAGACTGATAGAGAAACGCTGAGCACTTCAGTTGCTCGCTGGCTCCACACAAACTTTTTCATTTGATGTTAGCTTAATATTTTCATCCCCTTTTCCTAATTCAAACTTTTCTTCATCTCCTACTGCTGTGAAACTTTCAGAAAGGGGAAAAAAAAAACGATTTGGCACAGTGTATTTCCTGACAATTTGTTTTCCCGTATATCATAAGGACTGACTTCCTGTTCGATGCTCGGTCTGTTAAATGTCAACAACACTGCAAAGCAAAGCGCAACCAACCAACTGTGCCTGTTTCGCTGAGATGGATTATAGATGACGTTTTTCTTTCTCCTTTGTCTTTGCACACAAAAAAAAAAAAACACTCAAGTTTTGCTTTGCAGTGGCACTTTTGGCTCACAAGCTGGATGGCAGGAACGTGGGTAATTTCGATGCTGTTTGTGACATTAGCAGTTTGCTCAATAGGGGGGCCGGCTAGGCGCAATCAGCCACATGAAAAAGCGGCCTCACAGAGGAAACATTTTTTTACAGTTACAAATGTTTACAGTTCAGCATTACTAAACTTTCAGATACCGTTTGATCTGTTTACATTCTGAGAGAGACTCTTTACTCTTTACTCTCTTTACTTACCTAAGATATATATAAAATGACATTTAATGTGTTTTTATGTAAATATTTCATAAAACCATTCTTATGTATTCAAATTTTGCTAACTTTTTTCCCTTACCTTTTTGCTCAAGTCTTCCCTTACCTTATCTAATGTTTCGATAAGTTTTAAAAAGTTTGCCAGTTTAATTCAACTGCATTAAATGAGATAATGTGTAAATTTGTTCATTAAACCATTCTCAAATTATCACATTTAATGTGAATTTCATAAAGTTGCAGTGAAGTTTCATTTTTCTCATTTGAAGTTGACGTCTTTGTGTTTTAAAGTAAGCCTGTAGTTAAAAATATGCATTAAATGCGAATTCATATATCAACTTTTTTGATGAACAATTTTCCATAAATTATCAGATTTAATGCGTACATTCCTGCGTATTGTTATAGTGTTAAAGTTGGAGATTTCCCTTAACTTACCTGGTGTTTTGATAAGTAGTCTGCAAAGGTATTTAGCAGCTTATAGTAAATCTCAAACCATGGGAGATAGCTGTCAAAAAAAGAAGGAAAAACATACATTACACAAATATTACAGAATACTATACGAGAAAAAGCTATAAACATCACTGTAGCCCCATTCAAAAGCGCGTCTCTAATTTTCCGAAATCAGCCGATTCTTCCTCACCTTCACTTTTAACCTGGCAGGCTTTACTACATGTCTACACCAGACGCGACAAAGCGACCGTTGCAAATCCATTTGTTCTTCATGTCAGAAGCGCGAGGAGTACAAGTACGTCAGAATTAGAACGGGGGAATCAGTTTATTGTCAGGGATTTGTCGCGTCGCGCCGCGTCCAGTGTAGACAGCATCACAGATTATAATGGGTTCAATATGCAATAAGTGCTACTGGGGTATAAAGTCAGTATCTCGGTTCTCTTTGGATGGGGGATAGTTCAACTTGCAAAAATCATAAGAGGCCAAGGCACTCAGCCTTTAATCATTAAGAAAAAAAAATATATATAAAGCATTTATTTATTCATGACTATAACATTTTAAAACATACACATATATCCGCACACCAATGCATAGCGGCTACAATACCCTCATCAGGGTGTGATAATATAACACACTAAGAGTCCTTTAACTGCAAACAATTAGTCGCATGACATAGCACACCTGATAAGGATTTTCTCTAGGGGAAATTTAAATCTTAAACAATATCGAGAGAATCCATAAATTCAAAACACATTTAAATCAAATTCAACGTAGTCCCAATACACCAGCGATCTATAACATCAAACATAATTAGTGCCGTCAAAACTCTTTGTTTACATAATATGTGTGTGTGTGTGTGTGTGTGTGTGTGTGTGTGTGTGTGTGTGTGTGTGTGTGTGTGTATGTATGTATGTATATGTATATGTATATGTATATATATATATATATATATATACACACACACACACACACACACACATACACACAGACTTCCTTTAGCATTTTCATCTAAAGTGAACCTTATCACATTCTTGGTACTCGCTGACACTTGCATTTTAAACATTCTAACCACGGAGCGGGCTAAATAAAAGTATTTGGTTTCTTCAACAAAAACATGACTGGACCACTGTAGCCTGTAATAAACCAGGGATGGGATGGTTTACAAGCATGCTGCGCCCAGATGCACAACCTGAACCTCATTGTCGTACATTAAGTCACTACATATGTCACTACTCTCCTTTTTTTTCTTCTTATTCTTCAAAATTAATTCCCCAGCAGGAGTAAAAAAAAAAATAATTCACACCTTATCAATGTGTATTAACTAATCACACAATGACTAGCCAAGAGTATCTGCAACATTGTGTGTGTTGCAGCCTGACAGAATCTTGGCAAAGTTGACAGGCCTTTAAAGATGGAACGCGGCCAATGTGTTGTTTTGGCTTGAAGGTTGCAAGAACACACACACCATTTATTTTGTTATGCAATCTAGTGAAAAAATGCGGCCTGCTAGCGGGCTCTGACTTTTCCTTTACCGGTATGTGGGTGTGATTACAACATGCATTTCGACTCGGTCTGAAATCTCACGCTTAACCAAGAGCGATTACATCAGCTATTCTTTTCCAACGCAGAGCTTTGACTTTTGTTTGTCGCTACTGCTTGATTGCTTTAATTGGCTACAATGTAGGTAAAGAAGAAGTTTGAATTAATGGATGACTGGGAATGCGGTACTTTTTGAAGAAGAAAAAGCAAAAAAGGTTGGATATCATCTGATCTCAGCTGACCCACAGAGCACGCAGTGACTTGATTAGATTTTCTTTTTTCCCCTTTTTATCCTTCCATGGGTCAGTGAGCTCTCCAGCAGACTGGAATTAACAGACAACAAAAAACACAACTAAGTGTATCTAATGCAAATTTTCATATTGCCGAATGCGTAGAAAGGGGCCAGTGGCACGCCGTTCCCAGGGACGTGCGCTCAAGCGTGAGAGTTTCAAGTCTGGGTGACCATTAACCTAAAACAATCATCTCTTAACATGCCAATATTTTGACGTGCATGACAATGTTCGCAAACCAGGTCACACTATTCTAAATTAAATGTGTCTATGCAAATTGCAGACGGGCGAGAAAAATGATCCATGGCCTGGATTGCGGTGTGTTTTGGTTAGCATGACGCGTTGTTTGAAAGATCGTAATTGACCGACACCTTGCTCAAGCTGCATTGCACAACAAAGAAAAAAAATCATTATCTCTCTCTTGCTCACTCTTTGTTTAAAATGTGAGGCTCCTGGATGCTAATCCTTCATTTTTCACATGTGAAGGGGATTTAAACGGGAGCCTATCCTTGTCAGAAAAGCACGGCAGGCCTTGGAGAACACAAACACTCATTATACTCTTAAATGAGAGCATGTAAATCTTTTGTATTAAAGTCAAATAAATCACTGCTCTATAAGCAGCAGACTTGCGTTTATGAAGATATCCAGGGAGGAATACCTTTCACAAAATTCTGGATTCAATTTTTATTTTCAGTCATTAAGCAGAAGCACTCCATTTTGCTTTAACTTTAACTTTTTTTTTTTTTTAAATAGGCTGAGGGGAGCTCGGCACCCCAGCCCAATCTCTTCACAGCTAGTAAGTAAAAATGTGTTTGTATTCGGCAAATCCTCTGATAAAGGAACATTCATCATGCTGAACTGTGCTGAGACGAGCCAATCTCAACGGCCCTTTTAGGTTCTCTAGCACCGTGTGTACTTGGAGAGTAAACCAACTTATCTGTGGCTTACTGGCAATCCCTAACAAACTCGAGCTCCTTGCTTCCACAGCCAGAAGCATCAGATAAGCTTGAGCAAATGGTTTGATAGCTGGAAAAAAGAGAGACAGAAACTGACCACCAATGAATGAGAGAATGTGTAGGTCATGACACGGTTAAAAAAGATGAATTTGTATTTTCAAGAATTAAGTGTGAGCTACTTAAGTACTTCTACTGAGCTGAAACTTAAATAAAACCATGCGACTGCACTGTAAAAAATTATATGATTAATAAGTTATTTCCACAAATATATATTTTTTTACATTACTTTAGCTCATCAAAATAAGTTGAGCAGTTTTTAGCAGTTTTTATAAGTTATACAAGATTCAACTCGTTTTTTTAAAGTCAGTTTAATGTAATTTAAGTTGAAATGTACTTAAAAATTCAGCAACTTTTTTTCAGTTTGCTAGACAAAAGAACCCCACAAAAAAAAAAAATATATATATATATACACACATAGTATAAAAACGTAATAAAATATTAAATATTCTGTACTATTTCTAGTTAAAGGGGGAAATCAAATCATTCATTTTTCAATTTAACTTCTGAAAACAAATTACTTCCGTTATTAATTAATAACAATAAACAATATTTTTACTGATTTAGAACAATCTCACTAGTGGTCTCAGACTTTAGAATCCCACTATAAATCAATCTAAACTCATTTTCTGCATTTATGACGTTTTACACTGCATGCATGGTCTTTGGTTTGTCTTGTACGCCTGTACGATCTAATCGGCCCTTAAATCAACAAGCGTCCTAAATCATCAGAGGTATTTAGGAGCTTTAAAATCAAGTCAGCTTGCACCTTGTATCCTTCCCAGGATGAGATATGATTACACCCTGACTTTTCCTGAGTTTTATGTTCAGCTAAGGAAAAGAAATATCCCTAAATGACTACTAACTGAAGAAAACTTCTGCCGTCTGAGGAAGACGCCAAGTCGGGTCCCAGCCATCAAATAAAACCGGCGAGAGAGAGAGAGAGAGAGAGAGAGAGAGAGAGAGAGGGTCTATTTCATCTGGGGTCTAGCAGATGTCCGAAGGCTATGTGCTCAGAGTGTCCGAGGGCCGAATGGGCAGAGAGGGTGGGGTCAAACGGAACGCTTGTGTTTTTGAAGTGGTTTGGCCCCAAGGAACCCTGGCCTATTTGGCCTGGGCTAAACCTGCAAAGCTACAAAGGGCTGTCCACATAAAACTGTCCCTCTCATTAGGCAACTTCCTTGTGTAAGCTTAGGTGACAATTTTATGGTCCCAGCACTTCAACAATCACAAGGACACAAACTGTTTTAATTACTTTTCTTTTATATTCTGGTGGAGAGTGTAAATGTGTGTGAATAAGAAAAAGTGTTACCTTACAAAAATCTAAAATTGTATATTTGAAACAATTATTTATATATCAGTTTGTTTATATATATATATATATATATATACACGTAAGTCTGTACTGTATAGACTGTAAGTCTGTACTGTATAGACTGTAAGACTGTACGTCAATACATATACATAGTTTCAAATGTTATATATAAAACATATATATAAAAGGGGGTAGAAAAACAAAACTTTCTTTAGGTCTTCTGTTACGTTTCTCCAAGTTCTTTCCAAATAGATGACAAACAAAAGAAGTCTTGGGTCTTAATGAAAAAAAAAAAAAAAAAAAAATGAACAAACCGTTCAAATCCATTTCTTATTATGAATGAAGGAAGCCATGCAAACTACTCAGAATGCATAATGAATTTTATACATCATATGTCAAATGAATTAGCATGTAAAACTCAGTGAAAGGGACAGGGGAGACTCTTGCTAATTGGCAGCAGGGCTTTATGCATAATTATTGGTGAACCGTCTCCGGCATGCCTCTGTGCCTGAATAACGAGTGGAGAGAGAGAGAAACACACACACACACACACACACACACACACACACACACACACACACACACACACAAAACAAAGGCCATCCTGGCTGGGACGGGAGGAGGAGAGATCTCGACAGCAGCTCATCATGACGATGATAAACCTGCGATTGTCCATCAATACCGTGTAGACGGAGAGGGAAAAAAATGTGATATGTCCCAGTTGAGCTGCTCTGAATTACTAAATGACTTTGTATTATTAAATACACTGGTTTAGCGTTTATGTAACAGTAACAGTCTTCTATCTGCTGCTTTCCATTCTCAATGGAACGGTTCAGACTGAAAATATGAAAGCGTATTATGATCTAAAAATACAATATTTTTATCCGTGTTTATTATTATTTCATAAAAGTGAATTATTGTTGGTTTCAAATCCCTTTATTTCAGAATCTATAATTCATCTGGAATTGGTTTCCCTTAAACAGGAAAATGGACACATGGAATTTTTCAAGAAATTGCCTAATGAGTCGATAGGCTACATCAAACTATAAATCCATAACATATTATTAATAATAAAAACAGACAGCAAATGGGCAAAATTCAAAACTAATTATGCACTTTAAAAGTTTAAAAAGTGCATAAATAAACAAACAATCCGTTCTGACATTAGTAATGATAATCTCTTACCTGAGCAAACAGATGCAGACCCTGCAGCCGGACGTCAGCCGACAGAAACCGAACCTCTGCTTGCTCTCAATGTCTGTGAGCACAAACGTGAAGTTCTGGCCCACCTGAGTCTGGGACACTCTTCAGTCCACCACAAAGAGAGGAAAAAACAAGTTTGACATTAATCTTTTATCAAACTGTTCACTTGAATTATATTTGATGGAATGGTCCGAGTATTAACCAGTGACTGTAACTTTTAGCATTATCATAATCATAAAAGAGCAAAATTCACTCATATCTGATGTCAAATATCAGAAAAGCTCATTCTACATGCATTCACTAATTTCATTTCCATTTGGCAGCAGAAATATTGTATCACATTTAAGGTTGCAAGAACTAAACAAATGGTGACAGTGTAGTTTATCTCCACTAGATGGCAGCAAGAAAGCTTCAGCTGGAAGGAAGTGAACTCACACAGCACATCAACTACACAACGGCACTTTCCATTTTTCATTTCCAAGAGCAAACAAGCCAACACACACACAGTGCTGTTTATTCAGGTGACGTGTCTAACATCATGCCAGTTAGGAGAGACATGCAAACACATTGTCTACTGGGGGGGAGGCGGAGATCTTAATTTCTACTAAGGCGTTTTATTTCTCCGGACCTCTAAGTGAAGGGTCTGACATTAGAGACCAGTACTACTGGAACCAAAGGAGGTGTGCGGCTCCTCCCTGTGAGTCATTTACGACAGCCTCTTAAACATGTTTGAATGAGTGTTGTATAAACATCCTAATTTTTCCCAATTCACACATCGATTGATTTCTTTTCTGGAAGCATGAGGGACGTCCTACCTTTCTACGTCAAATGGGAAACAGAACTTAGGCACTGTCTGCAGGACCTCCTGAAAAGAAACAAGAAGAGACATTATGCGTCATTCAAATCACGTCAATTAATTTAAGGATAAGCCTTAATTACTGACTTAATGATAATGACATGACACGATATGATAAAGAGGATTATGTGACAAACAGAGATCTTGCCAGGGTGTTGCTAATGTGTTCTGAGTGTTTTAGTGCAATGCTAAAAGGTTGCATATTGCCAACTTCATGTCTCCATGATATTCTGGTGCTCAGATACGGCTCTAATGTCTGTCTAAAGAATTTTCGTCTGCCAGGCAAAAATCATAAGTGCAATTGATTAGAAAAGTAAAAACACATTTTCTCAACAAACTGCATGGTTTGGAGTACACATTGTGTTAATCAAATGAAACGGCTTAATTTGAAATATACATTCTTTAAGCAGAACATTAACTGGCAAACAAATGTATTTACGTTTTTAGTGCATTGTTAAATGGTTGCTTGGTGGCTGCGTATTGTCTCAAGAGCCCAACTCCACGTTTCTGCGATATTCTGCTCCCTAGATGCGGTTCTAATTTAAATCTAGGGGACTTTTTTCCTGTTTTATTTATTTTGTCTGCCAGACGAAAATCATGAGTTCAATTGATTCGAAGAGTGAAATCACATCACTTTTCTCAAACATACTCCTATAGGTGTAAATCAGTTTCAAATAACTATTCATTAAGCAGAACAGTAGCTGGGAAACAAATGAGCAAACGAATGGATTTAAAGGGAAACGACACCAAGCTGACGTAAAGGGGAGGGCGTTCAGAGGCTAAAATAATTAGCGGCCATTAGCTCATTGATCGTTTCGCTTGAGGTGTGGGGACGACGGAGTTGACGGCAGATTGTTGGAACAATGGCTGAGCAGCACTAGGGGTTCAGAGGAGGTGCGGAAAGGATGGGGGGGGCAAAAGTAGGCCCAGCCTTTGGGGCTTTACCTTCCCGCACAGCCCCAGAGGGAGAGTCCTAGCACCAGCAGCATATGGATTTCCATAGCCATATGGGTTAGCCACGTCTGGCCAGTCCTGCACTGTAGACTAGCCATGGGGAACTGCCAGTGATCCCCTGCTCAAAGTATAACAAGCTGCGACCATTCAGATGAATGGTGCCGATGTTTTTTGGGGCAGCTGGGTAGTTCAAAAGCGGCTTCCATACCCGTACCTGCACTTTTAAACAAAATTAGCCGTTCAACGTGCATGTATGTGCACCAGCCTGCGAGGGTGTCTGTTTTTATTCGCGTATATATGCATATGCGGCGCGGATGATGACTGGTTGCTGTTCTCGGTGGGAGGCGGTGGTGCTGATGGGGGAAGACAGAGTGAGAGAGTTAGTATGTGATACAGAGAGCGGCGAGGAGATTGAAGGCTCTGGCAGGCGAGAGAGGAACGTTGGCAGCGGCAGAAACATCCTCGCCGTGTCGTGGCGCGGCGGATGACTGTACGGCACTAAAGCTGTCACGCGAACGCAAGCCTGATGCTGCCGTATGTGACTGCTACTATCATTAACTCCTATAGGCGCTTCCCCCGAGTGTTTATGCCAAGCTGCGCCACGCTTTTGCAGAAGTGTATGCAAACGGATGCAACACAAATAAAATCGTCTCCTTCGCAGATGCAGAAGTTGTCGCCGGTCCCACACTGGCCTGCTTGACGCCAGTCAATGCTGGTCCCTGCTGTCAATCTGAGCTGTTAGACAGGAACTAGCGAATAAAATTCATACTGGATATTATATTCAGACTAGACGAAAGACAATATTTTAGATGACATGCAGCTGAATGAATGCATTCATAATGCCGTATCAATTGAAACAATCTAAAGAGTTAAATAAACACAAAAAAAGCCATGATTAAGACCACAGAAACTCCAAAGCCTGCGCCTTCATTAAATGTCAACATGAAATGGCATTTGCAACAATTTGTAATTTCTAATTGTGACAATTTGTAAAAAAAAAAATATATATATAATAATTCATAGGGAGACCTTGATAAGTGGTCTCGATATAATAGATGCTAAGAGGGAAACAATTTTATTTATTTTTTTGTCCATTCAATGAGAGTCAATGGGGTCCAAAAAATCATCGTATTTATTCTGCATGCTCTGCAAGTCATTCAGGTTTGGAACGAAGTAAATTATGACAAAATGTCAGTTTTTCGGTTGTGGAACAGGTTGTGGTGAAACATTACAATGATATTTATTTGAACTCAAAGTAGCAGAAATGTGCATTAAAGTAAATTCTGATTGTATATTTATTTACTTCAAGTGATTTTCGAACCCATTCATATCCATTAAACCTGAGCCACTTGGCTTCCGGCATCCGAGTGAAATATTCTCACGATTCTCCTCCAGGTTTTAGTAGATCTAAATCTCTGTACGCATGTGCATTACGCACCTCTTTCTCTCAGAGTTTTATTACTATTCATCCAGGTGATCGGGGGACTACACCAAAGCGTGCTCTGGGAGGAGAGTCAGATCCTGTGAAGAGGTGGAACGTGAGTTGCTATCGTTCCTGTTGTTTGGTTGTACTGTTTTCCCCTTTCTCTGCCTCCCTCCCAACCATTTTCCCAAGACAAAAGAATATAAAACAGCTAATGCATTTACAACTCACTGGAGGAGGCAGGGTGAACTCTGCAGGCTGCATTATTTATTTACTGTTGAGACAGGGATATCACTCAATGAGACAGCAGTCTCCATTCCCCCCTGGTCCCAATGCGGAGGCCTACAATCACAGCTTCTCTATCACTATCTCTCTCTCTCCTCCACCAGCAGCATTTATTACCGCCCCACGCTACCGGGAGACACTACCGCTCCCTCCCTGAACTCCCTGCAGAGGAAGAGAGCTTCTGCTGGGCTGGATGGAAGCAGAAGATCCACCACACTGGCATCAGCATCAGCAGATATCAGGGGGCTTCTGCATAATGACAGCGTTCACACCTCAAGACAGAACTGCCCGATTCCAATGGAATGGGTGCTCGAAATAGTGGAACCACAACTCAGACGCGCAATCAGTGTCAAGTAGTTGAGGATAGGGAAACATTTGACTATAAGGGTGCTTTCAAAGCAGCAATTACTACAAACATGTTGTAGTTAGACTGATGTGTTAAAAAAAAAAGCAATTTCAATGTATTTCTAAATATGTATTTGGCCTGGATAGGGTTTAAAAAGCCAGATTCGTTATGATTTTTGTGCATAACACTGTCATAAAAAAAAAAAAAAAAAAAAACGTCATTTGCGAAACTTAACGAACTATTTTTGATAATTGCGACATTTCTCGTAACAGCAACTTTTTCTCATTATTGTAACTATTTCTTAATTGCAACTTAAATTTAGATAATTGTGACATTATTTTAAACAATTTTGGACAACTGCGACTATTTTGAACGACAATTGCAACATTCTTTTTATTGCCACTGCTACTTTATTAATTATAACCATTTCACATAAAGCAAATTTCTCATAATTGCAACTATATTTCTCATAATTGTAACATCTGCAACTATTTAAATTGCTGCAACTGTATTTTGAACTGCAACTACTTCTCAACTTTATTTCTCGTAATTGCAATTTTTATGTAAATGCCAATTTATTTGTATCAATTGCAACTTTTTGACACAACTGCAAATGTGTTTCTCTGACAATTCCGTTTTCTTTTTTTTACTCAGAAATGGGCTTCTATAAAAAAAAAAAAAAAACAGATCTGTGTCACATCTGTAAGGAGAAAAAGAAATCAGATTCAGGCCACATTCAGCTGCAGCGTGAACGTAGCCAATGTTACTAGGTGATGTGAACGTTAGAGTTGAATATTTAGATGGTAACAGTAAGACCAGAATGGGAGGGAGGGAGGGAGGGAGGGAGAAAAAGAAAAGGGAGAGAGAGAAAGATGTTGTGAGTGGGAACTAAGCGGTGCACCGGATGAGCGAGTGAAAAGCATTTCTTCATTCTGTCAATACTGGGATGAAGGAGGGAGGGGGTGCGAGAGATATGTGGTGAGAAATAGAGGGAGAAAGAAAAGGAGAGAAAGAGGCAGAAGGAAGGTAAGGGAGAGAAAGCATGAGAACTGAGATATATAGACAGGCAGGCAGACAGACCGACAGACGAAGATAGGAGAGAAAAGAGAGATAAGGTGGGAGAAAGACAGGAATAGAGAGCGAGAGAGAGACAGCAAACTCCCCCTTTCTCTTTCCAAGCTGGTGGGATTCCTCCCCAGGGGTTTCTGTCTTTAAACCTCCATGCTCTTTAAAAATTCTGCCAGCCAGCAGGTCTACACGGCGCTATGGAACTGTCTCCAGCAGGGGAGAAGTGTGTGATTGTGTGTGTGTGTGTGTGTGTATCTGAGGAAAGAGAGAAAGAGACAGAGACTGGCAGAGCCACCATGCTGACGGCACCGAGATCCCAGTGACAGGTTCAAACCCAATCTCCCCACAGGTCAGTGTTCACTGTACCCCCAAACCCCAATTAAGTCCTGCTTTTTCTTTCTCCATATCCCTCTCTCTCTGGGTGTCAGGGAATGAGCCATAACACATGCAGCACCCCGTGGTTATGATGACGAAAATGCTACTGGGTCCAAAATCAAATGCGTCTACTACTACAATTACTACATTTTCTTAAGGAAACGTGAGCGCTGCTCGCCTGTGCAAAGCTCGCCGTCACGATGCTAGAATATTGGTGGTGGTTGCTATGCTGTTGCTAAGGTGTGGTTTCATAGCGTTACATGGTTGTTAGGGTGTTCTGGGTGGTTGCTAGGCGTTCGCTTACTGATATAAACCTTATGTAGCCACGCCCCTTTTTAAAACTGCGCTTGTTGTGTTCTGTCTTCCGGTCTGTATTCCCACAGCATGAAGGTAAGATCTTACAGATTTATGATTGAACTGCTCGTTTTAAAATATTCCCGGTTTATGACATCTGTAATGACATTACAATCTCATTCTCTACAATAAGTAAATCCACTTCACCAGCTAATTACTCTTCGACAGCGATGCCATAGAAATATACAGAGCTATCGCAAAAACCGAAGTTCAAAAATCAAATTCTGCGTGCTTGTTTCTCTGGTGCATACGGTCTATTCTGGTCTAAATATGGCTCTGGTCCCTCCAACAATGTAAATTCTCCCGCGATATGAAAATAGTGTTCTCGATCACAACAGAAAAATAAAGACAACTGTAACTACTCAAAATTGAAACTTTATTTTGCACAATTGCAATGTTTTTTCTCACAATCGCAACTTTACTTAACGTAACTGCAAATGTTTCCCATAAATGCTATTTTATTTAACAATTACGACTATTTCTCAATAAATGTGACTTGGTTTCTCATGGATAATTGTGAATATTTTTGTGAATTATTTAGTCTAGCCTATAAAAAACGACATGGCTAAGGAAAGAACATTAAGGTCAACTGTAACTACTTTTTTATCAATGTTTTATCTCACAGCGCAACTTTACTTCTTGTAACTGCAACAGTATCTCATGAATGCTACTTTATCTAACAAATGCAACATATTCTCATAACTGCGGCTTAATTTCTTGTAATTGTAACAAATTTGCTACAATTCCTTGCAAATGTTTTGCAAAATTACGAATTACAAAATGTCTTTAGGTTTGGCCTTTAAAAACATCATGGCTAAGCAATAACCATTAATTAAAATGTAAAGCTTCAAATCAGATTCATTTTAAAATCAACTTTATTTATATTGCCAACATAATGATATTAAATAAATGTTTAAATGAATGATACCTGATATTAGACAGCGCATAAAGTCGTGTCCATCCATGACATGGTCATGCAGGTTTGAAGTGCTGTAGCTTAAAGCGTATATTCTCTAATAGAACCGGCGCCTGATGCAACGGCACATCAATGGGGATAAAATAATCGTCTGCCTTCTCTGGACCCTCAAATCTCCAACCAAGATTCCTTTCATTACGTTTTAATCGTATGCTGCTAGCTTGCCGCTTTTGACCCTGCACTACGTGCCTTTAATAAGTGCCGACTTCGCCCCTGGATCGAGGCAAAGTGCTAAAGGGGTAGCTCTTCCAGAGTTTCAAATTGACACAGGGCATTACATTTTCACTTGAAACGAGCCAAACAGAGCGGGAGGTGGTTGATTTCTCTTCTTTAGCCCTCATCTTCCTTTCTTTTTTGCGGCTTCTTGCGCTGACCCTTAGGTGGTAAAAAGCTAATATTCGGTGTGCTGGCACAGAGGTTATTTCTTTCCCGCGCAAACACGCCGTCTGTCTGAGACTGCTTAAGGAAATGTAGCAGGTGATGTATTGATCCTCTGCCCACTTCAAGAACTGACAAGTGCGTGACAGGACCGCTGGGAGGAGACACGGGGCAGTGTGGATACGCAACCTTCACGCTAACAACCCCAAGCCTTCCAACACCAGCTTCACTAGGCCTGTGGTCACTGGAAGCCAGAGTTTTATAGTGCTACGCATGAGAAAAGGGTTTCTGAAAAAAAACGAAAACTGGCCCTCGAGACAAAAAATTTAGAATGTAAATGAGGAATAATGGTGTAAAATTGTTTCAATTCCTAATTTTCCAAATTAATACAGAGATTCAATCAAATTTAGCTCATTAGCCAAGTTTGCACGATCAATAAGCTACTACACGTTTGCTAGGTGGTTTCCAGGGTGTTCTGAAGTGGTTTTTAGGTGGTTCAAAGGGAAAGGAGCCCACCCACAAGTATCTATTATATTCAGGCTGCTAATACGGTGTACAAACAACAAGGTTTCGCTTAATTTCGAAAGCAAACGCAGGCGGATAGATTTTCCAAAACACTCTGCAATGAATATATTAATGTGACGGGTAAGCGTTTTTTGTTCTTAAGAATACACAACTGATATTCTACTGGGCCAAGCTGAGATTCAGCTACATATGCCCGAGAACCACAGAGCCAGAAACATCATTAATTGAGTGCCAAGTGGCCTGGGGGATTTTCTGCGTTTAAGCTGTCAACTCCCATTGGACCACGCGATCGCTCGCTCACTCACACTCGCTCTCTCTCTCTCTCTCTCTTTCTCTCAGCTGTGGCTAGAAGCTACATCAAGCGTGTTGAGTCTCTGAGAAACGCAACCACCACCCCCTCATGCTCTCTCTCTCCGTCTATCTCTTCCTCCACCAAACCAGGACATCCTGCACTTTGGGCCAACGACAAGTGTTTCCTTCCTCGATTGAGGTTTGTCGCACTATGCAAATCTCAAGAGGTTTGAGAGAGCTAGAATACTTAAAGATAACATTTAAAATGGCAGGTCATCGTGCAGTTCTTAATTTCAGTTCACTACGTGGACTGAAACTGTGGCTGCGAAGGGAAGTAAAACCGACGAACGACCAATCATCCCGTTCCACATCCAAAGAGGACGTGAGACCAGAGTTGAAAATATCCCTTTTATTTTATTTGTTTGCAAGATGTCACTTTCTTGATGAATAAGTCAATGTCTGAGACATCCGATGTAATGAAGACTGTTTCCTACAAGCACCCTCCAGCGTTTCTGGCACTGCTAACAGAAAAAAACCATGAAGAGAACGCTTTTTTCCCGTTCTCAAAGCCCTAAGGTCAGGGTAATCAGACGCCACGGGCAACAGCGTGGCCTTAGTGAGGATGTCTCGACTAGCCTGATGCAAAGGCCAGCTAACTGGGCCCGGCCTTCACATTACCCACTCTCTGGAGATCTGAACTGAGGAAAAATCTCCCAAATGAGACGAGTAAGGGATACCCCAAGAGCAAGGCATGGCCCCCCTTTCCATTCCTCCAGCTCCGGCAGTCGATGTTCTTCTCAATCACGGCTCATCTCGCACATGCCCTCCATGTTAAAGCGTTGAAACCACACCGACGCTCTTCGTGCTCCTTGATGATGCTCCGCTGGCTGGCCTTCCCCCCGGGCTGCTGGTGCGTGTCCTGCAGAGGAGGGGGTGAAGCGTGGGGGGAAAGGCTACCAATCATGAAGTGTCAGGCTTGGGGCATATGATTGTACACTGTGTCAAAGCTAGACAAATATTTGCCCCGCGAGGCTCCGGGGACGCAGTTTCTCGCTTTGTTACATGAGCTGTAGCTTCACTCAGCATGCCGGTTTACCGCCTAACTAAGGAGATGGAGGGCCGGGTGACATCTGGAGGCTCCTGTGAAACTCTCCAACATCCATCAGGTCAAACACACTCCGCTGGTGGCTTGGAATGTGATGTTAGCGCTGCGCTATTCCCTTTGGGATACAAAAGCAATGCTTGAGAAACGTGTAAATCTCAAGGATGTGCATGATAAGGTCAAGGTTAAAGGTTAAATTTGAGATGGATAAACAAGGCAATATGATTATCTCCTAAATGCAGGATAGCAGGCCTTGCTTAACCCTAAGACTCGTTTAACACAACCTATAACGGCTTACTGTTTTTATAAAACAGCGATATGAAATACACAAATATTTAACAATTATATTCATTTAATTGTTTCAGTTGAAATCTTAACACAGAATTCAACTGATGTGCAGCCACAGGTTTGTGTAAATCAGATTTCTCATCCAATCAGATTTCAGAGCAAAAACTATATAATAATAATGTATTGATACTGGGAGCCCAAATCGTTTGTTCTCCCGCCTCTTCTGTACATAATTTCCTGTCCTTAAAAAAAAAAAAATAATAATAATAATATAGCATAAATATTTATATAAATATAATTTTTCACATCATTGTTTTTATTTATTTATAAAAGTATATCATAAAAATAAAATAATGATGTATAAAACACATTGATTTATCTTTTCAGCTTTTGCCTTTTAATAGTATGGTGCAGAACTTGGACTGTAGGGGGAACAGGACTGGCACAGGTTGGACAGTAAATCACTCTCATATTAGTTTAAATATATAAACGACGCACAAATACTGTGCAAATCTTTCAAGCTTTCTCCGGGCACAGACTCCAGATTCCCTGCTAATAACCATAACTGCACCTGTTAGTAAAAAGCAACTTTAAAATTTGCTGCACTGTGCTATAAAAGCACCAAGGAAAAAGAGATTTGTGATTTCTCAGTGTTACTATATAATTACAAATTAAACTTCCCACTGAGATTATACATAGAGCACAAAGATAAGACGGTGCTTTACAGGGTTCAAGACACTGTGACACATTTACTGCACGCAACAGTAAAAGAGGAGAACAGCTAATCTCTCCAGTTATTTACGAGCTGGTGCTCCTTAACCCGTCATCAATGAAAACATGAGGCTTTTCGTTGCAAATCCTTTCAAATAACTTCAAATAATGTCAGTTTCTATGGTAAGCGCAGGAATAATAACCCGCATATGCATATCTGTTTAATTTCTTTTATTTTTCCCTTTAAACTGACATCCGGAAAGAGATCTGAGAGAGACTGTGGCAATAAAGTCTCGCTTTTCCATCTGTCTGCTTCATTTGCAAAAAAATGGCCTCCTTGCGATTCAGATATATACGGCTCTCTAGCTGCTCCACATGGCAGCTGTAGGTGACCGCGGCCACGGCGAGTCTCTGGGGCCGAGGGATTGCACTTCATATTTCGCCGCCCTCTGTGCCAGCTTCCAGTCTGTTCGCCCCTCATTTAGAGTCCCTATTCGAGCAGAGCGGGTAGTGGAAGAGAGGAGGATAAAAAATCAATTCATATTTCCATAATCCACAGTCCTGTCTGTCTCCGTCTCTTCCCTCGCCCTCTCTCTCTCTCTCTCTCTCTCTCTCTCTCGTTCCCCTGGGGTAAAGTAACCCCTCCACCCCGATCTACGGCCTACAACTGTCATTACGCGCCGCAACAATAAGAGGATAAACAAAGGAGGCCTGTAGAGATCGGAGCTGCTGCTGCCATATGCTGGCTAACTTCGGGGAAAAAAGGGATTTCGGCGGATAGAGAGGGAGCAGCCGTACAAAGACGCGAAAAGAGCCTAATCCTGGTAATGAGGCGACTCAATGAGGGCCTTTATGTCAATGTGGAAAAGGCCGATCCATCTGTACACATCTTAAACTAGAAACGATCTTGTCACCAAACAAGCTGAGCGGAGACTTTTCTGGAGGAGTTTTTTAAGTTTTCTTATAGTCTTTTTATTCGTCGACATTTAAATTACGCTTCTTGCAGGCTAAGCATGCAGTTTCTGAAGCATCTCTGCAAAACACTGATGAAGACCAAAGTGCACATGAAAGCCAAAGATGCTCAGGTCGCCTTTCTTTCATTCTCATTGTAGCTCATAATGAACCGTCCAACTTGCTTTGCTGAGAGAAGAGGCGTGTACATGGAGACCTTGAGGCCGAGTGAGCAGAAAAAAAGTGTGAAAACCGCAACGCTGCACTATGACCCAGGCCCAGACCCAGACCCACTTCTGCTTGTGCAGAGAACACATATGACCTAAACTACACTGAAGCAACAACACAAATGCTAACATTTCAATTCTTCTTTTACTGATAATAGTTTCAGAAGTTCTGCAATGCCTATTTGAAGGAAGTTGAATCATTAAGAGGGCAATAAAATGATACGTGTGAAAGATTTTTAACTTATAATTAGTGCTCAACTGATACGAGTTTTTAACATCCAATGCCAATATATAGAGAGCAGCATCACCAATGTAATGCAGATATACATGATTCCAAATTTAAATGTTTATTTAGAATATACATATAATTGTATATAATATTTAAAATGTAAATTTTTAAATATTAAAGTTTTTATATATATATATATATATATATTTTTTTTTTTTATAAAAAACTATATTTGAACACACACATATACATACATATACGCATATATGTATATATATATATATAGCAAATAAGATATATTTAAAGTATAACATTAAATACTTGCATGTTTTAAATATGAATACTTAAAAATATGTAAAAAAATATATAAATAATATTCAATTAATACATTTTATATTTAAATAAAATTTTAAATAAAAATATATATTTTAAAAATCCAACTATCTACTAAAGTATCTATCTAAAAATATAAATATTATTTAAAAATAAATATTTAAAAACATCATAACATAACATAAAACAAAACA
Source organism: Rutilus rutilus (assembly GCF_951802725.1). Classification (NCBI taxonomy): domain Eukaryota; kingdom Metazoa; phylum Chordata; class Actinopteri; order Cypriniformes; family Leuciscidae; genus Rutilus; species Rutilus rutilus. The sequence continues at coordinate 30,112,818 of NC_140222.1, read as the reverse complement.
AAACATAAAACATAACAGCATAAAAAAACATGAAACATAAAATATAAAATAAAACATAAGATAAAAAAACATAACATTACAAAACATAACATAAAACATCACATATTTTGGAACTGACACTAGGTTGAATGTGATGTGATAACTTAAAAATAGGCAAATATCAGCTGATTAAGCAGATATTTCAGTCTATTACTACTCTTATTACACGCTTATTATGCGTTACTAGTGTGATATAGTACCAACCCATGAGTGACACACAGCTGTACTGGTGTGAGATACAGCGGTGGGCGTACGAAGAAGCTCCATCCGCACCCATTCACATCACAGCCAGCTGATAATTACCAGAACAACGCTTATTGAAGACCTGCTCACCGCTTTTCATTATCAGCAACATCACACCGCATGAGAGAGAAAGAGAGAGAGAAGGAAGGAGGTGAGGAGGGAGGGAAGGAGGCCTTAGGAGCAGGAGGGGTCGTGGATGTGGTGCTGGTGGGTTAGGTGCAGGGGGTGGGGGGGTGGGGGGGGTACGAAGAGAAAAAAAAAAAGTTCCTCTGTCTCCAACCTGGTCTCCAAAGTCCTGAGGGAACTTCCACAGCACTGTCGGATCTGTAAGAAATTGACAGACAGCATTAATCAGCAACCACGCACCGTTCAGAACACATACATATTAATGAAGGGGGTGGGGGCAAGGGTGGTTTCTCCTATGTGTCGGCACACCGCGGCAACGAGCAGAGGCATGGAACGTTCTGCATATGCAAATGCCATCCGGTTAGATAGAGGCCTTTAGAAACACAGACACAGAGACAATACTCCACTACCTGCAGAAACAGCAGATGTGTGGCGCTGCATTAATATTTCACACCTAAATTTGTCAAAGGAAAGCCTTTGCTGCAGCCGTTTAAAAATATAATGTTCACATTCAAAATATGAATTAATTTATTATTTATTTTTATAAATATTATATGTCATAGGCCAGGGGTGGGCAACTCCGTCCCTCAAGAAATATCAAATACGAATACATTAATAATAATAGTTATTTTTATTATATATAAAACAAATAAAATCAATTATAATTAAAATAAATAAAACCAATTTTATTATAATTTTATGTTTTAAGTACATTTTTATTAATTATTATTATTATTATTATTATTATCATCAATGTGTCAGAGCATGTGTGCTACTGCTAACCAATGTATTGGAGTTAATAACTTAACATATTAACTCTGTTTTTTTTTTACACATAGTATTATTTTAGATATTTGGTGAAATGCCATAATCTGACATAAATAAGTGTGTGCAGACTTGGAAACGCCTTGTGACACATAATAAGGCAGCACTCCAGACGCCTCTGCTATGAGTCACTCTAAAGAGATCAGCTTGGACCACAAAACAACAACTCAATGTCTGCTGAAGGTCAATGTGAGAACCCTGAAACAATGAGTTTGGTGCACAGACACACACAGGGTGTGCAAGGAACGTCTGATCTACAACCTCCATGTTATGACAATAGGGTTGTGAATTTTTGCGCAAATCGATATTGCAGACAAAAAAGTCCAATGTCTATTGTCAATAGTGTAGTGATGCATGAAGCCCAGCACACAGAAGACAATGTCAAATCAAGCAGGTTTCTGTTGGTCCACACAGCGAATCTGTGACCTACTTGAACCTACCTTAAACCATATGCGAAATTCCAGATTTTGTGGATTCCTATTGAAATAACTGGACTTGTTTCCTATGTCACCACATTAAATATTTGGCAACCAAAACAAAAGTTCCAAACAGCAACACCTCTTCATCTAAGGTAGAATTCAGAGTATAACTGACCTTGCATCATATACCGGGTTTGTTACAGGAAGTTTAAATATCCTGTCTGGTAAAAGATAAATATCATTATCACACAGAACTTGTACAACCATGACACAGAACTAAAGGTTCGTTTGCATATATATCATACATTTAATGGGAGAAATCCAGTCATTTCAATAGGAATCTGCAAGATTGGGAATTTTGCGTGAGGGCGAGACAGATTTCACTTGTGTTAAAGTTGCTCACATGAATTCATTGCTTTGACCAACAGAAAGCTACTTGGTTTGAAAGTGACTTCTGTGTGGACAGTGCTTCATGCCTCACTACACTATATTGACAATAGACAACGGACCTTTTGTCGCAAATTTCACCAAAACTTCACTGTTGTGACCTTTGGACTAGTCAGAGCTAAGAAAGTTCACACTTTTCACTGGTGCGATTGTTCTGTTAGTGTGAACGCTGCCATCTAAAACCTGGTGTGCACCAAACAAGTGGACTGAGACTGCTGAAAAGTCTCGGTCCACTTCCAAATGAACTCTGGTGCGGTTCAACTGAACCAAAGACATCTAAACAAACCAAAACCAGGACATGATGTCAAAAGATGCGACCCTAAAAATGTGACCTGGTTTTTCTCGTCATAGAAGCCATGTTGCCCATTACAGTTCGGTACAGACATCAGAACCGCGTTTACACATTTTATAAGCTCTTCTCAGCTGGGAAAAATACCATCGTATGTGTGCATATACAACAAGCGCATTTAGTCCAGCACACAAATTTCGTGCCGCCTTCGGCTGTCGACAAAACTATCGACTGCATTCACATTAGGGCTGTGTATTGGCAAGAATCTGGCGATACGATACGTATCACGATACATGGGTCACGATTCAATATATTGCAATATATTTCGATACTGTGCATTAGGCGATATATTGGGATTTTTTTAAAGTAGGACTATAATTTTAGAAAAAATTATATAAAAAAAAAGACATGATGTGCATAAAAGTCAAAGAAGTTTACTTTAGGTTAACAATTCAGTTCACAGAAAATCAGACTGCCAGTTTGGTATTGTGGTTCACAGGTTCTTATTATAGTGAGCAAATTTGTATATTTCTCAAGTAGGCCATAATAAAAGAAAATACAGAGCCCCTGTCACAATACAAAACAACAACGTGAACTGGACGAAAATGAATGAAAGTGAACAAAATGAATGTGTCATATAGGCCTATTGAAATCAAGTTTTTATTTGATAAAAGATTTTAAAAGAACTGGACGCGCGAATGAGGCAAATTAACGTCTGCCGCGCTAAACGCCTCATTCGTGCCACAGGACCTACAGACGCGAGTAAACGCGTCTTTGCATTAACTTAACATTGAAATCACTCGCGCCAGACACTCTATTCGCGTTTGGTGTGAACGCAGCTTCACGGTGCGCGTCCACTACAGCGGCAAAACTACGCTCGGTGCCGCTGGCAACGCTGTAACGTCTCCGCTTTGGGGTGTGTCTGTTACGAGTGTGTTTGTTTTTTTCAACACACGGACAGTATAATCATCATGCACGCGATTACATTTAGAAATAGACAAGCTTTGTTTCCAAATGCACCAAGCAAAGATCCTTTCAATTTTATAAACCCAGCCAATATAATAACAATAAACACATCCAAAATAAAATCTTTAACATATATAAACAACTGCAAAGCATCTAATTTGTAAACAAAATGATTTACGCACTAAATCCATCATAAACTGCCGACCGCGTTTTTCGCTTGATATTTGCATAAAGTCGAGAACTGCCCAACCTTTTGACGCTCTCAGTCGCTCTCAACGCTTTCTCCGGTCCTGCACTGCTGAGCGTGAAGCTCGACTTCCATGGAATGAATTGAAAACGCTTGCTCCGCTCGCTCCGTGCCAGTGGACACGCACCGTTCGGCGAGCCTTTTAAACAACATAAACGTGAACCACCGTCTTACCATGAATATTTTTGGACGTAAAAAAAAAAAAAAAAAAAAAAAAATCGATATTGCGTTTTTGAAAATCGATACAGTATTGCAAAATAAAATATCGCGATACTCATGTGTATCGATTTTTTCTTACACCCCTAATTCACATGCTCCGATAGGCTACCCCTTTTCCACCAACACGGTTCTGTTGCGGATTCCTGGCCTGTGTCCATTCTCTAAGTGTTCGATAGTGATGCACGGATCGCGGTTATATCCGCGAATGCTGCAGATAATCCGCGGCTCAGCCTTGTGGGCAAGAGCGCTGACATGTAGTGCTGTTGCGCTTCGGGCGACCCGTGTTCGAGTCCCAGCTCATGGACCTTTCCCGATCCCAATAATTGTAGTGTGATGGGCAGGTGCAGATATCTAAATCAGAGAATATCATAGGTTTGAGCAGTTGTCGGGTGGATGATTTATTCTTAACAGCAAATCTAGCGCACGAGCCCTAGAGCCCCCTTTAAAGCTCAGGTACAAGTCAATGCACAGACTTTTTCTTTGTTCAATTTGCACACTGAACATGGGTTGGAGCTCTTAATTTTGAACTCTCAAAGTGCACCAGATTAATACATTTATCTGTAAAATGTAATTAATAATAATAATAATAATTACCTTATTATTAAAATACCTAATATATGTGCTTGTAAAAAGTGTTTTCTTCAGCCATGATCAGGATTTTACCACCTCCACCTCGTTTTAAGCCAGGTAAAAAACACTGTTTAGTATCTATAGGGTCGGTAAAAGAAGCAAGTGAACCGAATTACAAGTGTGACCACACCCTGAAAGTATGTTTAAAGCAAAACTACAACGCATGATAATAATAATAAAAAACTGCAGAACCACCAAGCAACCACCTAGAACACCTTATCAACTGCATAACACGCTAATAGTGTAGGTTTTTAGACAAACGGCAGCTAAAACACAATCACATAATAAATCACATCAAGGAGTCAAGTTAAATATGGATTATTTGCACTTCAGCCATTTCCTCTTTCTTGTCAGCATTAATTTAGAGAGTAACAATATGAACTTCCCATCATATTTGAACTGAAACTCTTGCTTCTTCATTCTGATCTAATCCACGCCAACAGTGTTGATGATTCAGTTCTGCTGTGCTAGAAGTGATGTCAGATGAAGCATCTAGCAGAATGAACACTGTGATGATTTAGCATGTCGGGCATGAACCCAACTTCAACCTTCCTTCATCGAATGGATCTCTCCATTTTTCATAGCCGAACCCCTTCTTTTTTGTATCTCCACCCCTATGGACGAATCCACCATAGTAGTCTCACTTCTCTCTGCAAAGGTAAATACGTCCGCATATTCTCCACCGGTGCTGACCAGAGTTCAGAGAGGAAAGGGGGGGGGGGGGGGGGGGGGGAAGTGAAAAGACTGACAAAGGTGCATTACATAATCCCATTGTGAGATTTCACGGACCTTGTCTTATAATATTTTTACAAAGACTGAATTTCCTTCTCCCCAGGGATCTGAAGCCCAACTCCTCCATCTGATCTGGCAGAGTCAGGTCAATTTTATGCTGATTTTATGGGTGAGAGGATGGGAACCACTGCCAGGGAGAGAAAGAGGAACACAAGGGAGAGGAGAGAGAGGGAGAGGGAAAGAGACAAGAATGAAGAGATGCGTCAGAGGGACAGAGAGAGAGAATGATGGGTAGCTGACAATAACATCTTTAAGATTTGGAGGTAAAATTTCAATGAATGTGAAAGTGTATATTTTTAAATGCACCTTTTTCTCTTTTTTTTTCTTTTTTTTTAATTTCCAACTAATGTCATGATTCAATACAGTGTAATGACATCACAATATCAACCTAGATTGGGGATTGAACTCTTCTTTCTTTCTTTTTTTAATTAGTATCTTTATTTAGAAAGGATGCATCAAAAGTGACAATAAAGATATTATGTTACAAAAAGTTATTTTAAACTTTTTATTCTAAGAATCCGGAAAAAAAAAAAATACACAAAATTATTAAGCAGCAGTTTTCAACATTGATAATAATTGTTTTTTGAGCAGCAAATCAGTATATTAGAAGGACATTTTAATTTCTATTCAAACAGAAAAAGGTTATTTGAAATAGCAACATTATTTCAAAATATTACTAGTGTTTTTACTGTATTTTTATCAAATGCCTTGGTGAGGATAAGAGTCTTCTTTCCAAAAATCTCCCCAACCCCTTTTGAAAGGTAGAAAACAATGCCATGTTGTCATAAAATGCATGTGCAAGAAAATTACGTTTAACCAATTTTAGATGTCACAGTGCAGGACACTGCTGTCAATGCGCTCGCATCAACTACTTTGATACAGAGAGGGAAAAGACAATAAAAAGGGTAATAAACAAGAAAAGATTGAACAACAAAAATGGAGGCAAGAGAAAGCGATAGGTGAGAGGGAGGGGTAACAGAGGGGGCATTGCCCTCCAACCACGCACCTTCTGTGCTGCATATCCTGGAGGCTCCCGTGTTCTAACGCATTCAAAAATACCTTGAGACACATGCTTATTCATACACAGAGGCAAAAGGACTTGCAAATCTCTATCCCTGTGGGATTTTCGCACGACGGGGGGGCTCACATGAAAAGCCCCAAAAATTCAGATGAGCTCTTTTATTATTAACGCCCGCTCTGTCCCTTCAACAAGCCAGATCCGGCTTCAAATCTGAGCAATGCAATCAAATATTTGCCCAAACACTTATCTAGTAAGAGTATTCAAAGCGGAGATCTAAACGTTTTGTCAGTTTTTTAAAGAAAGATGACAGTATCTGACGTGCTCAGGTAACGCTAATTCCCATTGGCGCTGAAAAAAAAGATGCGTTTTCTGTTCAAACATGAGCATGTTCAACAATTAACCTCCCAAATGCACTTCGGCAAAGGTGCCGCTTTCATTCATTTGAGTCTTTAAATGTGCCACAGTCAGACAAAAATCTGTGGAAAAATGCAAGCAAAAATAACTAATAAAAATGGCACAAGAACTAAAAACTGAAAATTAAAAGCTAATTCAAAATATTAATAATAGTATATAATCGGTTGGTATTTTCTTATACAACTTATATGTTTTTATATAAGAATATTTTGCAGTCTTTACATTGAAAGTTCTGTATTGCGCAATTGTTTTTAATCGCGAAAAATCACGGTTTTCTTTGAAAATGTCGCAGTGATGCTGAAAAAAGATGGCGTCATCTGTTCAAATATGAACTTGTTTAACAACAAACCTCCCAAACGCACTTCGGCAAAAGTCCTGCCGTCATTCACCGTTTAAAATTTTTTATGTGCCACAAATCTGCAAAAATGCATGTAAAAATGACTGATTGGGTGACCAACTGTCTGTTTTTGGTGAGGGGGGGGGGGGGGGGGGGGAGTTTTGTACACTGGGGAATGTAGAGAGATGAAGGCCCCTGTCTGTGGGTGAAAAGCTGTCAAAGGGAGCCCGGCTCCTTGCCTCCTTGCCTCCTGCTGCCATATTGTGAGTGTGTTTGCGCGGGGCGGGCAGACACAAAGGGATTAATGGGTTAAGGCTGAAAGTTGAAGGTTAGGAGGGTAAACCCAACCCCTGCTGCTGAGGCAGGGAGAGAAATGTCACCGTGACAGACCTGGGGCTGCTTAATCCCCCTCTCGCTCCCCAATGGCCTCCCCTCCTGGGCTTGACACACTGAGGCCGCTCCTGTTCCCAGCAGGTCTGCGAACCGCCCCGAGCCAGTGGGCACACAGAGACACGGAAACAGACAGACAGACACACACCCACGCACAGGAAGAGGGGTAGACCAACTTGACTTTCAACTAGGGAAGGGCAGTGTGTAACGTACAGTAGGAGAACAGTGTTAGTTGGTAGAGATATTTACATGTGAGAGCAGTGAGGAAACAAGTGGTTATGTGAAAACGCAGAGCCGGATGTGTCCGAAATAAGTCAAGATGAGCATATATAGTCAAATATAATTCAACTGATGTGCGGTCACAGGTGTGTGTATGCAGAGTGCAACAGTCAGGTTCTGGAAGTAAATATCCCATTCGCTTTTTCCATGGAGAAATTGATTTTTAATAATTCTCTATAAACCCTTCAAGAATTCCAGGTGCTGAACCACACTACCCATAATCCCAAGAAGATCCACCAATCAGGGGATCATAGCAAACCTACATGAAGCTTTGTGAATGGCGTAATTCAATGTTAACTGAAACTATGAAAAATTGGTTTTGATAATTGAAATAAAGCTGATTTTAAATAAAATATAAATATTAGATAAAAAAATTACAAAATTATGACTTTAAAAATCAAAAGACTTTCATTTTATTTAAATAAAACTGCTAAAGCTAAATAGAAAAAATAACAAAAGCACTAAAACTTTATAAAAATAATAATAAAATATTTTAATAGTATACAAGTAATACATAAATAACATTGACTTAATCAGATTGGTATTATCTTGATTACAACTTGGTAACAACTTGTATGTTTGTGTATGATAATATATTGCAATAAATTCAAAATATGTTGTTTTTATATTTGTAACAAAAGAATTTACATCAAAAGTTTTGTATTGTGCCATAATTCTTTCTTCATTTAATTACGATATCCATAGTGTTTCGTGGGATTGTGGATTATTCCCTTAGATGTGAAGTACACAGTTGTGTACCTTTGTTGTTTTCCTAAGGTTCAGATACTTTTTTGCTTCAAATATATATTTTTTCTTATTGATATCTCGATGTGTGCATTCGTGATAGTCACATCACAAGGATATGTGATGTGAAATATATGGATCGTAGTTGATCTGTAATCCGTACCGGCCATCTTACCCCAGTTCAGAACGAATGTGATTCGCGAAATTATTGCAAAGTTTAACCATTATAGAATGAAAGTTTATCAATTGCATGTGCTTTTAAGACCTGTCAGTTTAAACATCAAGCGCCAAAAAAAAACATCAAGCGTCTCTTTCTCTTCTTTTTGAGCTTTCTTTTTGAGCTTGGACACGTGCAAGCAAAGTCCAAAATTAAGTCCAAATGCCCGTCTCGGCAAGTATCCAGCTGGTTATGTGTTGTAAACAATTGAGAAAGAAAACGGATGCGTATCATTTTATTGGATCCGTACATATGCCTTAAAGTGACAGCAGCCTAATATACCCGCAGATGTTTGTGTCACCAATGTTAATGTAGCTTTGTAGCTTTAACAAAGCTTTTATATGAATTATATTTAATTCATACAGTGAAGACTATGCAGTGTTATTTTACATTTAATTATTCAACTTCTGAACTGTTAGATTTAGGCCTACCTGAAAAACAAAGCACTGCTTATTTCATTTGTATCTTTGTTCTATTGTATTTATCTATGCTTGTAATTTATTTATTATTTTCTATGCATATATGCACTCTCCTATAAAATCACCCCAATCATTCTAGAATGATTAATGATTTCAAATCATCTGGTGAAACTGTTTCCATATCGCAATATTTATCACAGAAAAACTAAATATCGCAACGTCAGTTGTTTTCCAATGTCGTGCAGCCCTATTTAAAATGGGGGGGGGGGGGGGGGGGGGGTAATTCTGGAAACAAGGCTGCTAAAAGTAGACTGCTGCAATCAATCAAATGGCTATTTTGCAGTGGCTTGAAATTATTAAAAAAGAATTTTTTTACTTTTATGATTCTAGCTTTACGGTTTTGACAATTGTTTGTTTGTTTCCATCAATCAAGTTCTAAAAAAGAAGAGAAGCAGCAAATGAGAGAATCTTATTTGATTCACTGAGTTATTCTTGATTGGGCATTTTTAATATACTAAAGCATTTTAACAAGCAAAAATAACATTAGAGGTGAACATTTCTTGAGATTTTGGTCATAAAATCCTAGCCAGGTTCCAACCTTGGAGTTACATCTCAAAGCTGTCCAGACAGACATTTAAATAAATCGAATTCATATGTAACTCTAATGAGGCTTTTAAACAAAAGCTTCAACAGTTGTCCAGGTTAATTTGCGGTTTATCAACCTGAAGTAAACTTGTAACGATGAGGGGAATCCATCATTACGCTTAGCCTCAGCATTTCCAATCTGACGTAACATGCCAAGGTGGTGGCAGCTCAATGTATTGCCATCACTGTTTTCATCTCACCACCACTGAAAACACCTTGGAAAAAATCTAAAAACCCATCGGCTAGGAAAACAATCTCGCCCGCTCGCATCAGACCTGGCAAGTAATTTGACTGCGGAGCGAACGCCGGCTAATGGGTGAGAATTGAATTGAAATCACCTCGGAGGAGCGAGCTATTTTTCTTTTTTTGCTCTTCGCACCCAATGTGAAGCCGGCCGTGGGTGATGGCAGGCTTGGGAGGGCCCTTCCAGAGATTCCCCTTGGGCTTCGTGCACGGCTAACCTTCGACAGGACCGCCGCTGCGTGGCAACACGCCGCCGCCCCGAGCGCAGACAGTGCGGGTCAGTCGCAAATCAATGTTTTGACGTCCCGGGAATGCTTGTCTTTAAAAGTCGATACACGCCGCTTTGATAGAGCCGAGGCCGGGGGGAAGAAGGTTAATAGGTGAGTGGTGGAAAGAGCTCACAGCTGACACCACTTTTTACCACCTCTGTCTATCTATCTGCGAACGAGATGGGTGTAGAGCCAATAGGCCGGAATACATGCCGAGCCGATTGAGTTGCCAAGCTGTCTTCGTACCCTGATGGAAAACCTCAATGTACCTTAATGGCTCATTGGGATCGACTTGTGTTTAATACACAGTGTCAACAAGTTCCGTGAATATATGAGGTGTCATTATCATAGTACGAAGTATTATCAAAGTAGAGACCAAACTGTGGAGCCCGCAGGGCAATGGAGGCTGTCCTAGCCAGTGAGCGTCAGTGGCGTCCAAAACACTCCATATAACTGATTATCACATCAAATATGGCTCTTATTGTAGCACATATTTGTGCTTGAAGTGTGGACAGAAAAATGACTTATCGCTGGAAGACGCCTGGTTAGGACAGAACAATCAGATGACAAATTTCAGCACCCTGGCAAAGTAGACAAAAGCTACAAGACGAGCAACAGGACATTTTGTCCACATGACTGAATATTAAACATCTGATTGGCAGTTAATGTGCTGGATATCAAAACATTTGTGTTTTCAGTGTGGAGAGGCAAATTGCTTGTTAATGTGATGATTGTATGACGTCAATATTAGCACCAATGCAAACCAAGGCTGTAAATCTCATTGTCCACTTATGCAGTCTTAAAGGGATAGTCCATCCAGGAATGAATATTCTGTCATCATTTACTTACACTCATGTCATTCCAAACCTGTATTTCTTCTGCACAAAACAAAGTATTGTGAAGAATGTTTAGACAATACAATGCAAACCAATGGGGTCCAAGACAACAACATTGGACAGACTAAATGTCTACAACTTTGGTACGCCATAAGGGTGAGTAAATGACAAACTTTTTATTTTTGGGTGAGCTGTCACCTTTAACACATTGGATTAACTCACAGCAACAGCTGCATGTTGTAAAAAGGATCCAATACATTTACAGTTAATTCTCTTCTGAACCAGACCAATGCGTGCAAACCCATTGAAAAACCAGTGGTTTCTGTTTTCATCCAGAGATGAAGGACTACGTGTTGCCTGTCTGCCTTTCCTCTTTGTACCCTCCCTCCATGCCTCCTCCTCCTCATGTCTTATTCTTGGCCAAAGGTTAAAATGCTGAACTCGCAACCTCCTTGGCAAAACCTTTTCTTCTTCCGTTCCTTTTTTCGCTCATCTATAAAAGATTTATTTCACAGTATGTAGAGGTCTGGATTAACCCACTCCATGCCCCAGAACAAAGCCATTGTCTTTGTGCCCGAACAGGTCTGTGTAAAGAGGAAGCACCAGCTCCTCGACGTCCACAATAATACCATTGTGCCAGGCATGCTGGAAGGGTCCTGGTTGTCTTTGGAGGCTCGTCTAGACTTTGAGCCAGCTACTCAAGAAACTGGTAGAAAATCCCATCAAGCAGTGGAGTGAACGTTAACTAAGGTAACCCGCTGTGAACCTGATGAAGATGTCAACCGAACATATGGCAAAAAAAAAAAATCTTTTGTTGGTACAAGGAGCTTTTTTCTTCCCCTCCAGAATGAAGGGGAGTGGAAAGGGGAGGGAGGGCAGTGTTTGGAAGCCAAAAGCAAGGAATAACTGTGGTCATCAGTTTACTTCTGGATCAGTAACTTTATTCTAGCTTCGAGCAGCTCTGCCCCCAGATCTCACAATTAAAAGGGTAAGCAGATTAGCAGGCATCTTTTAAGCTTGAATAGAAAGAAAACACTCAGTCGTTGTAAAATGTTTTTTTCCCCCCTCACTCTTTTTTTTTTTTGCAAGCCACAAATAGCATTACATTTCATGCCACTTTAGCTGGCAAGAGCCTTAAAAAAGGATATACTTTACTGCAATGATATGCTTCTTAAAGTATCACACTGATCATTTGCTGCCTGTGAAAAGAGAAACCCAATAGTTCACATGTACCGTGGAAGCTAAGCGTGCATCTGTCACGATTACAAGTTGAGGTAGCCTAGTTAACAAGGACCTGCATGAGTTTGCAGCGATATGCTAACAAATTTGATCAGGTACACGTATTTATATTACTAGCATATCGGCTGTTTATTAGTACTTATAAAACACATATTAATGCCTTATTCTGCATGACCATATTCTACATCTCTAAACCGTATAGCCCATTCCTAAGCATATCCACAACAACTGCCTTGCTGTCAATAAGCAGTATATATATATATATATATATATATATATATTTATTTATTTTAAAAAAATCAGCCTATATTTCTGTCCCAATTTCTTATGACATTTTAAGATGGTTCGGTTAAACCCTCAAGCATTGCGTCTTTTTGTTGTTGACAACATTTTTCACCAAATGCTCCTCGTTCCAAATTTGGAGAAATGCCATTAACTCCTACCTCCTCTGTGTCATAATGTGTCATTAGCTTTTAATAATCACCTGTGACGTCCAAAAACGCAATCACGCTAATGTCAAAGTGAACCTGAAGCATGTTGCATTTATAAGTCATACATGAAAACATGGAATTAGTGATTTTGTGGCATTTGTACAGCATCAAATTTGAATAGGCATATGTAATTAGGTTTAATTAATCTTAAATAATAGTGACAGGCCTTCTGAAAGATAACAATACTAATCAACAACTACAAAATAAAGGTGAATTTGATACATTTGAGTAACTGGCGTGGTGTAATACACTAATTCAGGCAACAATATGGGAATGGGCTCTCCAACAAACATCAAACGCTGATTATTCCCGTGTTTTATCTCAATGTGTGACAATTTGTCAAACGTCTGTGTGGATTCATTTGCATATTTTACATACACTTATAGATTTCAGAAAACAGCTAGGAAACAGCAGAGAGAAGGAGAGAGAGGGAAAAAAAAAATCTTGAAGCTAGTTGGGGTGCAACCCAATTTCACAGCTTCATGATTGAGTGGAGCAGCATATGGATGTCGGCTATGTGACAGTCCCGGCATATCACTGTATATTAGCGCAGTCTGTCACAATACATGTCCAATTGCGAGAATGTTTATCAACTGTCTTCATGTTTTTTTTTTTTTGCATACCATTTGGTTGGGCTCATAGCTAGCATGCATTGTCGGGAAAGAAAGCCAGCGTACCACAAAGAGAATAAACAACATTCAAACAATCTGCCTCGCAAATCACACCTTAACTCCTGACTCAAGGGTAATTTATATGCACAGTACAGACGACAGGAGGGAGGCTGTTCTGGAGGTATTGCCAGGCTCGCTAATCACATCAGTCATCAAACTGCCTTATCTCAAGCTAGGCTACATCTCATGGACATTAAAATGTCTTTACCTCTTAAAGGGGGGCAGCCGCGACTCCGGTTTGGGTGCGCGAGGAGAAAAGCTGGAAAGGGGCTGCAGCAGGTAATCACAAGTTGCAAACCATATGCTCGCACCATCTGCCTCACACATAACACATACACGCATCTAAAAATGGGCTAGCTTGCAGGAAAAACTCAATTATCTATTAAAGCATATGACAATTAGACACTGGACAGAGAAGGTGCTTTTATACGCATCATACACTTTTACAGCACCCATGCCTTCAGGCAATCAGTAATCACCTCTGGGATAAAGACTAAAAACACAGAAACATGCCAGTTCTTCTGAACTCCGATCCAGAGAAATCCTGATACCAAGAAAAGGCAAGACAACAATTCTCAATTTGTCAGATTCATAAGCAAATGACTCCCATGAGCGATTCTTTTAATGAATCATTCTAAATTACTAGCTTGAATCAGTCATTCAGTCAATCAGTGATGATGAATTCTCCACTGAATGAATGGATTAATGAAACATCTGACTCACTCACTAAACCTACTTATAGTTGAGTTGAAATTGACTTAAATTATGTGTATTTACAGTATGATTCATGGCACTTAAATCTGGATTATTACTGACTGTTCATATGACAATATGTAGTAAAACACATTCACCAGAGCAGGAGAATCAACATGTGTCTTTGCATGTAAGGGAGGCTATAGACTTAAATATATGAAAGAAAAAACTATTCAGCATGCAAATGTGAGTAAGTGTGGTAAGAATGAGATTTGTTACACGTAAATGTTTTGAAAATGTATGAAATTTAAAAAAAAATTTCTGTGAGGTCCACTTACAACATTAGTCACAAATTGGTGTGATATACACAAAAGTTTAAGGTCAGTTTTTTTTTTATTTTTTTTTTATACTTTTATTTAGCAAAGATGCAAAAACTGATCATTAAAACATTTATAATATTACAAAATATTTCCATTTCAAATAAATGTAAAGAAAATAAAACAGGTACTTTAAATTGTAATAATTTTTCACAATATTAATGCTTTACTGTATTTTTGATTCAATAAATGATTCAAAAAGCTTTGATGCGAGGATAAGATACTTCTTTCAAAAAAAAATTGTTTTTAAATTGTACCGACCCCAAACTTTTGAACGGTAGTGTAGGATTTAATAAGCATTTTTCACAGGAAAAACTGAATGGTTTGAGAGTGCCATGACTTGGAGTGGGGGAGACGAGAGAGGCGTGCTCACATACTTCACTAATGACAGTACTGTATGCTAATTCCATATGACACTCTCTGAATCAGAGAAGGAGACGAGAACCAATCGAGTGAGAGAACACGGTTCCATGTGTGACAACAAAGACCTCATGGATGAGTCACATGATATTCAATGACAAATAGCACAGCAAAGCCTTCACAAAGACAAGCAGTGGGGACTGACCTACATTCAGTGATGAAAAGTGGGCTGGAGCCCAAAAAGAGGCCAGCACTGTGACACAAAACTCAAAAAATTGCCACAAGTCACTCTGCACATGAACATTTTTAGCCTAGATGGGCCTATATTGTAATGTATGAAAAATGAGATCCGAGCTAATGTAGCAAGTCTAGCCTGCTCTTAAGGTTACCGGGAAACTTTTCCGATATCTTTGAGGATAATCATTAAACTGTTCACCTACAAAAGTAAGAGTTTTTAGTGAAAAAAAATCAATCTTTATTTAAAAAAAAAAAGAAGAAAAAAAAAGAAGAAAAATGTAACTAAATGTTTAAAGCGGTCATGTGAGGTCTGTACCATAGACATGCTCCACGTGCTTGAGTCTGTCGACAAGAGAAAAGAGCGTTTGCTTTGACGTGTCCCGTTTAAACAGCTCATTTGCATCTCTGTAGGCTGTACAGACTTCAGAAGGATCCCAGCGTCGGAAACAAGTGGCGAGTTTATTTTAATGGCATCCCGGATTGCATCGGAGGAATATGTTTGTTCTGAGCATTTGTTCTTGTAAACGAGGCACAGTGTAATAGTTCGCATAGAAACTTTGGTTGAAAGATTAAAGGTTTATTGCGCAACATTTCATGTTAAAAATACCCGTTTTTCTAACCCATACATGCTTAAACAATTGCCTGATGGGCTGAATGAGCCCTTCTATGATCACTGCGATTGCCTCTATAATCCTGTACAGTAAAATAAATAAGAGGGATTCGGGTCGGAATCGACTGGGCTTGACGTCATGCGCGTTCACGCTCACCTGGCTATCTCTGGCAGGTTTGTGTATTCGCCGCCATTATCCGCATCAGCGAAGACAACTCAAGCGACTTTTGCAAAAGTAGAAGATGGATTCAAAGAGACCGGCTTCTAGTTCATCCCAAACCCCAACGTAACCGCGTGCACAACTCTGGCTGCAGTTTCGCATGTCGCCAGAAGGGGGCATAGTTCTGCAAAAACTCAGAGACTTGCGCAATGCACCTTTAAGGTGTTTTGGATCTGACAGCATCATTACAAATCATAATAAATGTTTTCATAATACTTTTTGTCTGTAAATTACGGTTTTATATGGATAACGTTTTCAGATCACGTGCAATAACGAGTATGATAATACAGACATTTGGTTCGAAGCTACACAAGAACCTGTGCGACTTTTAATGTGTCTTTGTTCAGAGCTGGCCTTATAAGCATTTGTTAAAGTGAAGACAAACTTTCTCTCTAAGTTCAGACTCAAGTGTTTGAAATGACACGACACAATAATCTAAATCAGTGGGATTAATTATTTACCACATCCTCACTTTCGATGTCATTACACAGCTCCAAAAATAGACCTGCCAAGAAGTCTTCCTATGTTCTTCCAGACTGACTTGCAACGGTGCACTTAAATGAGGAAGTCTGGAGAGCAGTGACGAGCCCTGCGGTAACTGCCTCTCAGATTACACCGATCAGCAGATTCGTCCTGCTGCCGTGGACACGCAAAAACATCGGTCCTCACACAGCAGAACACGTCCCGTGTAGCCTAAGAGGGAGGGTGTGTGTGGGGTCAAACCACCTGAGAAGAAACAGGCCGACTCCTGCAGGGCCTGACTGTTCCCGTCACATCTGCTGATCTTCACTCGCCAGCACCGGACACTACATTACCGGCCTTGCCATCCAACTATAGCAAAGAAGCTAAAGCAAAACCAGAACTACTTGTCATCCAACTATAGTAAAGAAGCTAAAGCAAACCCAGAACTACTTGTGTGTCAATCAAAATCATTTGAAATCAAAAAAACGTATCTGAGAAGGTTCTCGAAGTGTGCGCCACTTTTGCGGCAACACGTAGGAGTTTAGGAACAGGTGACTGCAGAACCATCCAGCGCTGGTGAATTTGGCAAAACTTCCATCGTAATCATAAATTCATATATTCACAGCCCCAGTGGAACGGCTTCAGACTGTTCACAACTAACGAGACTCTTCAGCGCGGCAAGGAAAGAAAAAAAAGCACAGAGAGTTTCATGAAGTGAAAATCCATAACTTGCAGAACTGGAGGTCAATCTGAATTCAGTTCTAAGCAGGGGTGTGTGGGATAACTTATTCCGTGGCTTCAAACTAAAGCTTTTTTCCATCATTAAGCTGTATTTTTCGGGTGATGCTGGCAAAGGGGATCCGGGGAGACTTGATGAAGTTGCACAAGTATAATGAGGGCAGATCAAACCGAATTGAATCTGCATGACTATAAAGGAAAAGAAAATCATGCGCAAACTACCCCTGTAGCCGTTATGAGTAATGACCAATCAACACCATCTTAGGCACAGCGGCATTGTTAGTCTGACAGCGGAGCCCCAACAAAGTGTTAGCTGGCGCTGAACCCTAGACACAGCTGAGCGCCAATCAGATTATTTAACAAGGTGGGGGTCAAATGGCAAAAAAAGACCCTTGGCTCACAGACCTGTCAAAAGCTGCAATTTGAAATTTGAGGCAGGAGAATAAACGTGCTAGGACACATTTAAAAAGGTAAAGGTACAACTGCAGGTACATTTTAAAAATATTTAGTTAGATGACTCAAACTTCGCATGAAAAAGTCAAACTGGTTAATCTTGTAGTCCGCAAATGTAACTTGATCTCTAAAGGAAAAGTCAAAATTGCTGCAGTTTCGTTTTGGCACCTTATTATTACCTTACAATTAGAGGTGTTTGCTACAGTAAACATCATTATCAGTCACATTTTGGCAGAAATAGCCAAATCTTGTAGTGTAGTTACAGGTATGCATTAGGGCTGCACGATTTGGGGAAAATGTTATATTGCGATAATTGAGGTCAATATTGCGATTGCGATATGCGATATAATAAACAAATGGTTTCATGAGTCAACTTGCTTGGTTCTCAAGGAAAATAAATGCACACACAGATTAGCGATAATCTGCCTAAAGAAAAAAGTTATTTAGTCAAGAGCAGTGAGTGTTTTTCTCTGTTCCCTTTGTTCTTTGATTAACTTTAGCGACAGATATAATTAGTGGCTACTGTGTACTGTCCCTTTAAGACCAGCCGCTGCTGTCAGAGACGCGGATCTCACACGCCTCATTCTCTCATGAGTCACAACTCTTCACGTTCATCATAAGACTACTCTCATGTTATGAAGATACTCGACAAAAAGACATTTTGGCATAATTGAGTGTGTTATTGTTCGTTCAAGCTCAAAAGAGAACTGTATTCTGGCATGCTGTTTTGTGCGCACGCACAATATTAGCGCGAGTCTTTCTGTGTGTCACAGGCAGCGCGTTCTTTTTTGTCTTATCGCGCATGAATGGTTTAAAAGCATTTACATGAATAAGAGCGGGATCATGTAACACTAGCCAAAGGATGCCAAAAATGAACAGATGCTGCGTTAATTGCGTTAACAGCGCTAATTTGTTTATTTAATATAAAATCGCAGCATTTTGCGTCATATAATCGCGTAGGCTTGACATCGCGATTGTGATTGCAATATGATTAATCGTGCAGCACTAATATGCATGAAGCACAGCTCACACAGAAGTCACTTTCAAACCAAGTAGCTTTCTGTTTGTCAACTTGAACCCGTTGCAAATTCTGTAGAGGGTAGCCCATGTGCAAAATTTTAGATCACATATATTCCTATTAAAATGACTGGATTTCACCCACAAAAATATGCTGAACAACAGTAAATGTGACCATACCATAACTTTTTGTAAGTGATGTAACATAAATTTAAGAATCCCATATTTACAGACCAAGGATAGACTCTTTAAATTTGGCCCCCCCACCCCGCATCATCTAGAGATGACTTCTGCACAAGCAAGGACCACTCACATTTTCTACAGAAAAATACATAACTTTATAGCACTATGTCTACCACCTAGTCAAACTGGTCCTTAACACCATTGAAAAAGTGGCCTGTGCGAAAGAGAAATAAAGCTGTTGGTCATCGCTGGAAAATCACTTTGCTAATTGCAGCACAAGTGTAGTTGTAAATTTCAGGTCTATTATTTTTATTGCTTTATTATTGGGTGCAATCTGGAAGAAAAGAAGAGGCAAGACAGGTAGCATCTGTCTCCACCTACTGCCTTGGCACAGTCAGCATCATCTGCTGGCTTTGGCACAGGGCATGAAAAACATCAATGCGGCTCACTAGTGCCAAGCACAAGCATGGCAGTCATGCTTAATCCAATCTGGCAAAGTATTCATCTTCTAATGTTAGCTAAAATAAGTCACCTACTCTGCAGTCTCTGGGCCTGTCAACCCCAGACCCATGCTGGAGAAGAAAACAATGGCATTACATTTAAAACCATTTGTTTCTGAATGTAACCTATTTTATCTATCTCAGAGATGAGCAAAGCTACATATTTTCAAATTCGACTTTGGTGAGTTGACTCACAGGGCAAGCTCACACTACAGGACTGTACACAACAAAGGTGTCTTGTCATGTGTCTTCGTCTTGTCATAGTTAACGACGACGAGCTGACGAGACTAAGCTACAGTACATTTGTTCAAGAGGCAGTCCTGACCTACAGCGAAAACATTTTCTCTCACATAAATTCCATTTATACCATCTGCACTGTGAATGGCTGGATTAGTTCCACCTTGTCACTGCATTGCACAAACTACAAGATCATGTGGCGGTAATATCGAAAAGGTTTTTTAGATATTGCAGAGCCTGTGACTGCTCGAGACTCAGATCACGTCCCTGGCCTGCTCATACTTTAACAAGCATTGGCGACCGCATCGAGCACCGATTTGGCCACGATCCAGGGGTTTTGTCGCAGACCTTGGACAGCAAAATCCAGCCAAAAGTTGTGTAGTGTGAGCTTAAAGAAGCTCTGCATAATTAGGCTGTTCTGAGTGTCCAATGCCAGACTACACAATATCTTTTCTCAGTTATGATAGTCACTGTGTCAAGATTATGCGGTTTTGACTCCTAAATTCTTGTCATGCCGTGGACAAGGTTGGTTGCTTTCCAACCAATCATCGTTTGCCGTCTTTAACGCCATGTGTGATGTCATCGAGAAGGCGGAACTAGCGACTGACGTCCCGAAACAAGAGCGTAAACAAACAATGGCTACCGAAGCAACGTGTTAGCTTAATGCTAATTCCAGTAAGCGGCATCGTTCGCCAGCATTTATCTTTTTTCACTCTGTCGTGGTCGTTCCTCAAGAAAACTTCATAAACTTTGCCATAACTCCATGAACCTTTCCTCCATTGCATAATTCCACCTAACAGCACTAATAAAATCATCTCTCTTTCGGTTTGGCATGTTTGAAAGCTGTGTACGGAAGAGCTTCTGTGCTCCTATTGGTCAACATCATAGATGTGGCCGAACCGTGAAGTCGTGAAATAACGAACAAAAATGTAACATGCTAGTCATTCTGTCGGGATGTCATGAAGCATTGCAGAAGCAGCGTTGGTTGTGATTCACTATGACACAGTATACGAGATAGAATGATCGATTCTTCGTCCCGACACCCATTGTCGTTTACGAATCGACACCCTACGTCAAACGAATTGTGCCAAAATCGGGCTGATATTGTGTAGTCTGACCTCGGCATTAGTGGTTTTCACATACACTACCTTTCATAAGTTTGGGGGCAGTGAGATTAATTGACAATGTTTTATTTATTATTTAGCAAGGAACCATTAAATTGATCAAAAGTAATGGCCTAGTAAAAGACATTCATAATGTTATAAAAAGATTCTATTTCAAATAAATGCTGTTCTGGTAAACTTTCTATTCATCAAAAATCCTGAAAAACAACAACATTGTTTCTACAAAAATATGAAGCTGCACGACTGTTGATAATTCAACATTGATAATAATAATAAATATTTTTAAGCAGCAAATCAGAATGATTTCTGATGGACCATGTGACACTGAAGACTGGAGTAATGATACTGAAATGAATGAATAACATTTACATTTTTAAATTGTAATAATATTTCACAATATTACTGTTTTTACTGTATTTTGATCAAATAAAGTGTGAGCATTAGAGACTTACCGCCGCAAAACTTAGTGTAAGATACTTCTTCTTTTAAAAAACACACGATGTGCAAAATACTAAAACAGAATTAGAAACACGATTCAAAGTATATTTAAACTTGACACACCATCTTCAGACACACCGCTCAAGAGCAAGACGCAATGCAGAGGTTCAGTGTACTGTTGTAGTACCGGTCCTTAAAAGGAAATTGAACTTTAAAAAGCGAAACTGTACACGCTAACAGTGTGAAGCTAATAAAACACCACCAACAAAAATTATATGGCTGACAAATTATTTTCAAGCATTTGAAACAACTCACTACAAAAAGTAGCAGGATAACGTGACATGTTCTGAAACTAAGATGCATCACTACTAGAAAATGCACTCAAGAGTATAAACTTGTGTGGATAAAGAGGGAAACGAAAGATGACACAAAAGCAAAGGGTGGTTTCCTCTAATCTGGTATCTAGTAATAAACTCAACACAAACTGAGCACAAACAAACATCTCGCCAGTAGTTCCTGTAACTCAAAGTAAAGCAAGACCACAAGATCATGGGTTGGATTCCCAAGAAATCCACACCTTAAATGCAATGTAACTCACTTTGGATAGAAACTAAATGCAATGTACTTGAAGGTTCGCTTGATTTTGTCTGACTTCATTTTTCCTCAAGGGAAACTGACCTGTATTTGGGCCGATCGAATATCAAATTAGACAAAATGACACATGAGGTGAGTAGAGAGGCAGAATGTCTGATGAGATTCAATGAATCCCCTTGAATGCCTCATATTACCACAAATGCTCTAGAATCACCCCATTTGGCAACAGAAATATGTTTCAGGCGCTATCCCGCAGGTCCACCGTGTTTGAACAGAACGAAAAGCATGAAACTCAAGAACTGAGCAGTCAATCACATGCTTTAACTGGAAATGGGAAAATATTCTTTATTTTGTAAACCACAACATTAAATTTGTGACAAGATATCGTATGCGGCTGACGCCGTGTGTATGTTATCCCAGGCTTGAATTGTTTCCTGTCCTTGACGAACTTCTGTTTGGCCTTAAAGCCTCTTGGAATGAAGCTGCAGTTCTGAGAGTCGGGGTCAGGAAATGAGACGAACACAGACATATGATGATGAGGGAAGTGGGTTATTATAGCTTATTTCAACTTTCACGTCAGCGGCTGGACCGGGAATATTTTCCATTTTCGGTCAGAGCAACAGCTGCCTCTGTGAACCACCTGCTCCTCACCCCTTCAATGTCAAGCAAAAAGAGTAATGATAGTTTCAGGATAGGAACAAAAATTGGTGGTATAAAGATATGCTGAGCATATAACAAGCAATTTTTCATATCCGTTTACCTCACATTGAAATGTTTCTT
Source organism: Rutilus rutilus (assembly GCF_951802725.1). Classification (NCBI taxonomy): domain Eukaryota; kingdom Metazoa; phylum Chordata; class Actinopteri; order Cypriniformes; family Leuciscidae; genus Rutilus; species Rutilus rutilus. Next base: position 30,090,338 of record NC_140222.1, on the reverse strand, counting down.
TCTGTTGCTAAAAAAAAGGTTCATAATGGTCTCACTTCACAGCACGAGCACAGCACAGCAGTCGTTACCTGGTCCGTTAAAGATGCGTGGTTTCTGTTCAACCTTGCAGAGCTCAAAGCATACAGACAGATTCACAAACCAAGATCGATATCACAGCACATTAACCTAATTCTTCTTACACCAAAATGCATCTGCAAGGTTTTTCTAAATAGCTCAAAGCAAATACAAACCAAGTGCGTGCTGATTTAAAATGGAAATGCACACAAGCAAGCCCATCAGAAGTGAATCTGACCACCCAGAGAATCTACAGCAATAACTTAGGCTACTTCCTGTGAATCCCCAGACACTAAACACTTAGCCTAATTTTGTCAAAACTTTACAAGAAAGGCTTTTAGATGGTACAAAGTTAGATAGATTTATCATGATTGATGATAAGCTTAGTAAGACTTTGGTTAAATTTGGATATTAGCCTTTTTTGTTCAATTTTGTTTGTACAAATTTTCAGAAAATGAAGTAAAATAGCTGGTTTAATTTCAGCACTTTTATTTTTGTCTCAGGATACATTTACACGATGTGCTAAAAACACACAAAAACGTTTCGTGTACAGACGACAACATTGTCAAAACGTTCCCCCATTCACACGGATCTGCGAAAACGATTAAAAACGCTGTAGTATTCATGCCAGGCCAGTAGTTGGCGGTATCACTTTGTAAAGTAACACTACGCCCTCAAAACGCCATTGTCGTGTGAAAGAATGGCCAAAACGCATAAAATGTTTTCCATTTTTAGCTGAAAATGGTGTCGCGTAAACAGCCCCACAGTTGCCACATTTTCCGATGTACAAAAACAGAAAAGATTGTATATGTCATCACTGACACAAAAACTACAACTAAGACAAAATTATAATCAAACTTCATTTGGACAAACTATCATGATGCCAAACATTATCACTTTAAAGCCATGAAATATGAGCAGTGCTACATTATAAGCCTGAGTAAACATGGATCCCTTTCATGCCATTTCAAGTATGCTGACAGCAAGGAAAATACCAAAAAGTAATTTAAAATAGAGGTTCAACAAAGTCTTTCTAATGTAAATACGTGTGTGTTTTGGAGACAAAAAAGGCACAGGTCTGTTTAAAACACACTTGCATATGCAAAATATAAAAAATTTGAAATGAAGGCTCACCTTCATTTTCAGATGATGGACATGCAACCTGAAGTGCCAAATCAAATGTTCTCGCAGGATTCTCGCTGAAAGAGGAAAAACAAGCCCAATTCACAACTTAACAACTTAACTTAAGTTAGTGAGTTAAGTTAAGTTCACTTATAAACTAACATTTTGATATTATTTACTCTTTCCAAACCAATGTAACTTTCATTCTTCTGTCGATGACAGGAAAATGACAGTCTCAATCTCCATGCGCTGATTTTGCATATTACAACATCCTAACATCTGCTTGTGTTCCACTGAATACAAAGTTATACACGATTTAATGTTAAATTTGAGTAAACCAATGTTATCCCTTTAAAAGCAAGACATGTCATTAGAGACTAAAGTATGTAACGTTATTAACGTTTTCTCTTGTGAATTCGCAATATAGTAATAATAATTACAGTATAAATCTATAGATGCTAATAGAACGAGATGTTAACGTCGTCTAATTCCAGCTGAATGAAATATTTGCAGCTGTCAAGTTTAAATGTCTATAGAGGAATGCGGCTAGGCTAGTTAGCACGTCTGAGGTAAACAGCTAACCGGTCAGCTGGACCTGTCATCTCCTCTCATTAGCCAAATGAGCTAACTAACCGATTTACAATAGCAGCTATCTTCATTTTGACCGTATGAGATACTTTTATTTACGGAGACTGATAACGCGTGCCGCGCCAAATCAGAGGAATGTGTAAGTTAAATAAATGTGGACTTACTTTATCCTGCTGTCCATGGCTAAAGCATCGCGTCAGCAGCAGCTCGCGCCGACGGCGGGAAAATAAAACACCGTAGCGCACTCCGAGTCACGCGCGCTGCCTGCGAACCTTCTGGATCCGCGGCTACCTGACGGACGGTCGCGGAAACTGCTGCATTCCTCTATCTGTCGGCGCGCGGGCTCCCCGCTGACGCTTCCTAGACGCGCTGCTGACCGTTTCGGTTCCCCAGGCTGTGATCCTGCAGTGAAGCACCAGGAAGCACCTGGGTCACGCGAGTATGCGCGCGTGCGCGCGTGTGTGTGTATTTCAGTAGGATTGTGATTCCAAGAAATTAACACTTTTTTATTTATTCGCCCTCTTGTTGTTTCAAACCTGCATGAGTTTCTTTTTGCTGTGGAATACAAACTGAGATGACAGCACCAGTCTCCATTCACTTTCAATGGTGACTGAGCCTGTCAGTCCTTAATACTGTAGTTAGCCTACCTTATTTAATATCTGTTTTTGTGTTCCACAGAAGATAGAAAATCATTAAGGTTTGGAACAACATGAGGATGAGTAAATGTCTTTTTTTGTGAACTGTCCCTTTAATTGCATCCTTCAGAGCATTTTTTTTTGTTTTTGTTTTTTTGCATGCATAGGCATGTCTACTGATGCTAGCTTGCATACTATGCATGTATGTATGGTTTGCAAATATCTTCTTTATATTATTACATCCTTAAATGTTTCTGAAGAGGAATGTGAACATCTGTAATGTTTAAAAATAGGCTTGTAAAAAACAGGACCTGTTTATAAGTTAAACACTCAAGTTCTAGTGGTTGGCTAAAGCAAAGGAAGTATAAATTCACACCACCCACTTGTTTAAAAAAAAAATAGTTTGTGTTTCTTGTGGGTCAACGCCTAGTAATTTAAACCTGTTGCAATTCAAGGACATGAATTTGTATTTGCTTGTTTCCTGTGGGGGGGAAATTGTGGTGATTGTAGTGGTTAATGAAGGGGACTCTGCTACTAAACATGTCACTGGCCTGTCACTACTGTTATCTCTGCTGATCTGTTTGTGGTTGTAGTTACTCCTTTTTTTACTCTTTTCCGTTGTTTATCCTCTGCCCCAGTAAGATGAATAAGCACACTTTACTGTATTCTATACGAAGGAATTGAATGTGCAAGCCTGTTATAGTAGGTTAATATGCAGTTAAACAGGCAAAAGTCAATTATTTAATGATGGCTGATGAACTATAAATGCCTGAACTGTTCTTAGAACAAGGAAGTTCTTCATAAATGTCAAGCCAGTGAAACGGATCTCATTTTTATTGGGGCACGTTGTCATGTGTTAAATGTCACACATATATATATAATGTCATGAATTTAATTGTAATATTTATAATTAATTAATTTATATAATAATACTATATAATTATATACTATATAATAATTTATAAAATGAATTTTATTTATAAAATTGCTAATTACAAAATGTGTTGGCCAAAACAACTGTATGGAGACCAGATTTTGTAGGCTATTTTACCTTTTACATTTGCTTTTTAAAGAATTTTTTTCGATTTCATGATTGTTTGAACTAATCAGCGTTGAATTTAGTTTTAAAAAAACTATAATATTAAGATTTAATTGAGAAAACCTATAAAGGGGCATGCTGTGTCGTCGTGAACTGTATTTTTTCACCTTGATAACCACAGAAATTTTCGACAGTCTTTAATGTAGCTGTCTTCACATAAATGTACTTAATAATAAAAACGTTTTTTGTTTAAACCTGAAATACTCACTGTATTGGAGTTAAAAGTATGGCAACACACACTTTCCCCTGCTGTAGTTCTACTGTCCAACAGAGGGGGCGCTTAAATGCATCTTGTGATAGCCACTGTTTCAGAACATGAAAAGCACAATGAGGAAGAACACAGCGGTGTTTTGTTTGGTGGTTTTTAACATTTATTGGCAGCAGAGCAGAGTGTGAATATAGTTCTTTGAACCACAACAACATTTTGTCCTGTAGGCAGTGGTTGTTGTGAGAACTGTCTCTAGGTACTGTCAGAAGTTTGCATTTGTCTGCAAGCAACGTCGTAACAGGACATTTTAGTTTCCCTTGTTATATCACGAGTTATGCGGCTGCTCGGTTCATGTATACTTTTAAGATTAACAAGTTTTAAACGCAGTCGAACGAATATAATAATGTTAAATGTGGTGTGCAATAAGAGAACGCCGCGTTCATATTGCAGTGCACGCGGGAGCGAATCAAATTCGAATTCTCACGATAAAAACACAACCGCGTCACATGAAACGAGCACGCTTTCAGATGACGACATGTTCATTCATAAACTCCATCTGGACGCATGCAAGGTAAGAGCAAAATCAAACGCTTATATAAACTGCACTTGGTGTCACATTTAAAGAGACTCGTGTAGATACACAAACCTGAGCCAGTGACCTATGTGAGGGAACCTAACCAACATAGATGGTTCAGTATTAGCAACTACGCATTCCTACCATTGAAGATTCTACATTTTGCAATTTTAAGGATATTTTTACATTCTTGGGAAACTAAAAAGAACACGCTAGACCTCTAACTTGCAGACTAGTAAGGCTACTTAAGTGTGTGGAAGACTGGGTCATTTTTGAATGTTCCTTTTGGCTGTCAGGAACTATGTAGTTTGATGGCCGAGAGAAAGTTATGGAAGACCCGTAGAGTTGGAGGATGCACAGACAGTGTCAGCTTCACTATGGAGCCAAAGGATGGCATCTGAAATGGCATGCCACAAAAAGCGCCTCGGGCCCTTTTGGCGTCGAAGGATGTCATAGATGAAGCCAACGCTCTCTGAGGAAGAGTCAGAAATGATGCTTAAGAAACACGTTTGCATTGTGTTTCTGCTGTATTTTCATTAATGACTTGTTAAATTTCTAGGAAGTAAAGTGGATGAAAACTTTATTAGAATAAAGTTTATTTATTATAATAATTTTAGTAGTTTTATATTTTACCCTGAAATATGTTCTTTACGGAACATTGATCCTTATAAACAATCTTCTCAAATACAAACAGATGATCATCTGCAAATTGCATCTGTTCACAGAATCAGAAAAGAACATACATTGACCCTATAACCGGCTACAATGTGTTCACTGAGTTTGCCCATAGGAAAAGAGGAAGATGCTGTGGGACTGCCTGTAGACATGTAAGCTTCATATTTTTCTCGTGTATCTTTACAAGAGGACTGAAAGAAAATGTCAGTCAGTATTGTATTAATTTTATAGTAAGTATTTTTTATTTAGAGTGAAATTTAGTTGATTTTTTATGGATTACATGATGCTGAGACAGGAGAAATCCATTCTGTCAGTAACCCACAATACATAATAAAAAGCAAACTGTCCACATGATATTAATTCTTTTTTAACTTTACAGTACCATTTGTTAACTCTAAACTTCTTGTTTTTTTTCCGACAGTGTCCATACGGGCAAATTAATGTGGAGGATCCTGCTAAAAAGAAAACCTTCAACTCTTTGTTTTATGTATAGCAGTAAATGTTAAGATGGGCTGAACAGCTCATTTTGTGTGCTCCTGTATTGAATTTGGACTTCTTTTAATGCACATTCGTCTTACACAGTTTTAAATGATGAAATACGCTACACCAGATGTGCAACCCACACTCCAGGAAATGGTTTGAATCACATCTATCCACTGTGATTTGACTTACAGGAGTTGGTGTGCTCCTCTGTCAGATGAATTTCACAAGCGGGAATTTTCTGTGGTCATGAATATTCATATGGTTACAGGCAATCATAATTTTGACATCTGTCAATTCTGACTACGTACTTCCTCCCTGCAAATGTTCAACCAAGAAAACACAATGGAGAATAAAGTCCTCTTATAAATGTGTGTTGACGTTAAATACCATCAAAGACTTCATTTCTCATAAAAAATATATAGGAAATTATAAAGAAATTATACACAAGAGTTCACAGACGTATATTTGATTAGAGTTATATGTAATTTAAACAAATTAAAATGACTTCTTTAGTTCTCCTTTACTTGTTTCATGTTTTATGCAACAAATAATTTAGCTTCAATAGATCTTTTTTTCTTTTTTTGGTAGCATTTACAATTTACATACACTATATACACAGGGTTGATGTCAAGGCCCTGTGAGTGCCCACTAAAGGTCCTTTATTTTTCCATAGACCCTATGGTTTTTGTGTGTGTTTTTCACCATAAAGTATTGTTTAATTGGATATAATAATTAAGTTATTATTCATATAGATACAAAAAAAACTAGAAAAATACATATAAGTATTTTAGTTGTTAGTGTGGTGACCAGGAGCATTATTATGCATCTTCATATCTCCCTGTCTGAATCATATGTCCCTGTGGCTAACTGAGATTGATTCTTTTTTAATCCACTAAAACTGTGATTTCAGAACAAACACTGCAAGTACACAGATCACATAATTATTATTAGATATTTCTTTATTTATAATCATGTGCAGTCGTTGTGTTGACATGACACTTTGTCTGTAGATATGCAAAGCCGAGTAAGATTTTGCCCCAGGCACTGGCCATCCAACCTGTCACACAGCATCGCAGGGCAGGAACAAGGAAATGGTCTCTGAATGCGGGAATGTGTATGTGGCAGAGCTCTGTCCCAGCTTTGCCGACTGGCGCAGGGCACGATACCAGGCGGCGGGAGGGTCCCAAGGCGGGTGCACATTTATCAGGAGCAAGGCCCTGTGAACGTCGACAAGGAGATTCATGATCTCAACAGTTCCAGGGAGGACAGGCAGGCGAGGGGCTTGTGGCATCGTCAGTCCGGATGAGAGGCAAATTTATTTGGGTAAAACCTAAGATGAGGCAGCGGAGCGTACGGCAACAACATTTCCAGTGGAATAGCAAAGGTGTCACACTCATCAAGTACCTGGGCCTGCCTGCCACGGGTCTGCTTGTTTTGCCTAGGGACTTGTCTGTCACATTAAAGTAGATGCATTGCCATTCAAGACCCTTCCCAGTCCTAGTGCCTGACCATGAAATAGGCCAACTTTCAAGTCTGCCTTATTCTTCTGCATCATATGACTTCAGAGATCGCATAGTGTTGTCGTTCTCTTTTTCCCTTTCTGTCCCTCCTTTCTCTGTTTCTCAGTATTTGGTGACTGAGATGCAAACGCTACACAATGCTCAGTCCCTCAGAGCATAGACAGATTTCATGAAAACTTGCTTTAGCAAACAACTCACAAGCCATGCGCTCGCTAGTCTTGTCATGTGCTGGGATCAGGTGTGGGAATCATAACAACTGAACAAGAAAACATGAGAGTGAGGAAAGGGAAAATGAGTCTAAAACCTCAAGGGACTTCCTTGGAAATAGAGGAAACTGGTTATGCTTGAGCAGCATCTCCATCCAGGAGATTCCTTTGGTATCGAACCTGAGCATCTGGTGAGATCTGTTTATTTCCTCTGTCAGTTAATTGTGCATGTACAAGTCGGCCGAAGGTTAGAGACTTTATGTAAAATCAGTGGTTTATTGCAAGAATCTTTCAGCCTGTTTTAAACATATTTTTCATATTGTCGTTTTCCGCATCTCAAATTTACCTTTGTTTCATCTGCAGGTTGTTAAGGTCAGACATACCTGGGTTCTGGCTTCAATCACACTAAGCTCTCTCACCGATAATTCCCTCTGAATTGAAACCCACCCAAGCTGCTGTGGGGGCTACAATTCCTGCATCTGCAGAGCTTTGGAGTCCGTCACCTGACCTTCAGCCACAGCATATGCTACAGCAGAGTCCATGCACTGCCACTTTTCTAGAGGCAAAGGGACAGTATGCCTGGTCCAGCATCCAAATGTATAACTAGTCCAGGTCCATCCTTTCCAGCTCATGGGGACTGGGGGCAAACCCTTGCACCCTCAGTCACACCACGGACCACTGCCGCTCCCCGCCATTCAAGCGCCCAGGCCAGGCAGAGGATGATACGCGTTGGCTGAGAGGAACGGATGTCAGCCGAGTGATGGCTAGAAAATCAGTTTCAGCATCTGGGCTGTCCCTCTCAGTGCGCGTGGGTGTGTGGTCCATAGCGCTGTTGTTGGCAGTGTTTGTGTGTGTGTTGAATCAAGCTGTAGCCGAGCTGCCCGTCTGGTCATGCAACAGAGACAATGTCATTCAGCCTTGGGGCTGAAGCCTTACCAAAGTGGTCAGATGGACAACCGGCTTCCCTGTGGTTGCACCAGTGCTCCTGAAAAAGCTCACCACATCTGACTGACAGTCACAGGGCCAGATTCCTTTGGACAGGGCTGTAAATAGCCCCACAAAACAGTAGGGCATCTCCCCAAGACCTCTCCCAGTGTTCCAGCCAGACCGTCTGGCCATATCATGCCATATGTGGCACCGTTCAGACTGGATCAGGTGGTCAACTCATTCAGTGAGAAACCTTAACTTTGCCTAGTGTGAAAGGGTAAGGAATGATCTCCAGATCAGCCAGCATGATCTCTGCAATGTGGTGTAGACACCTTCCATTCCCACCATATCTTGCAAATCCAGTTGTCCTGATTGCCCAATGTAATTAAATCCACCAAAAAATACCAAAATGTAGTGTGATGGTGCTAAATGACTTGTGCCAATGGGTAAGGGCAACTCTTTAAAGAACTCCTCTTTGCCAACAGGATGGTAGCAGAAGTTTACTCCTGTTCACACGGATCTGCGAAAATGACTAAAAAGGCTGTATTTAGCATGGTAGGCCAGTAGTTAGAGATGTCACTTTGTCAAGAAACACCCCGTAAACATGTAATACACATGCGTGAACATGCAATAATCATGCGCATGACCTCACCGTTTTCACAAATTCACGTTTTTGTTGTTTACATGCAAAGGGAAAAGTCATTTTTCAAAACGTTTTCAGGCCCCTAAAACGCCATTGTTATGTAAATGAACGGCCAAACACATAAAAAGTTTTCAGTTGAAAATGGTGTTGTTTAAACATACCCTGAGATCAGTGTTTCTCAACTCCTGTCCTGGGGACCCACCTACCAGAGCATTTTAGAGGTCTCCTTATTTAAAACACCTGATTCAACTACAGCGTCTTAGTGTTGAGACTAGGGAGACATCTAAAACATCCTGGGAGATGAGTACTGATGACTGGAGTTGAGAAACACTGATTTAGATCACTGTTTCCCAAACTTGTTCTTGGAGTACCCCAATGGTACACACTTTGGATGTCTCTTTTAACACACAATTTATGTCATGGGGCCTTTACTAATGACATACAAAATATTAATTGCTGGGAAGCATAGTTCCCTGTCATGAACCAGTATATTGTGAAAATGAATTTGGGCAACAGCTCTAAACATTGGGACGCTAATGAATCAATTGCCTGCAAACAATTCTATGGACATGCTTTAAAATTAGTTTATTTATTTACAACATCGCTATATATCCTTCTGATATTATTTGTTTATTTTGCATCTACAGTGACATCATAAAATATGCACTCGCCCTCCATTTTTGTCTGATTGAGAGACCATAGAAAACATGTCGACATTACTGGTAAGTGAACATAATGAGCACCCAGTGCTCACTGTTTCTTTTTACAGTGCTTTGTGGCGTTTTCTACAGAGCAACCATTTCGGTACACTGGAGATATTTTGACAATGGGACATGTAATGCCTGACTCCCTGGCCATTGCAGTGACTAGGTAGCTAATTGAAACACACCCTTAGATGGTGATGTAAAATGATACATTTATATAATTGAAATAATAATTGATAATTCCTGAAGCAGTTGCTTACAAGACAGCAAAAGAACTGTCTTTAGAGTATAAAGGGTATAGTTGGTTTAATACTTAGGTTGGAATTTAGAACAGATCCTAACCAGAATGTTTGATGAATATCAATATAGTACTGCCTGCAAACGCTATAATGGAGGAAAACTTCTTTGGGTCAAGTCAATTCAGGATAATGGTGCTGGAAGAATACAGCTTTAAAAACAAGAAAAGGAAAAAAAGGTGGAGAAGCGAAAAAAAAACTGTTGGTTAGGCAGCAGTTGGACTGTTGGGACGGGCTATGTGCTATGGAGCCATCCTCCATCTGTCAACACGGGGAGTTGTGATTCTTGCATCAGCAGAGCAGGGCTCAGCATCAAGAGAAATGGGGTGAGGAGGGAGGGAAAGTGAGAGAGAGAAAGAGAGAGATTTTTAACAGCAGCTAAATTCTCATCAGGCACGCTAGACTGAACGTCCCCTCTTCGAAGCAAAGCACGATACACCGGTGAGAAGCATCTGCTCTGTGGCTTTGTTGCTTCATAAAAAAGTGCAATGCGAAGACTCTGGAGAAATCGTTGTCCATCTTCAGTTTGTAAATATTAGTTTCGTGATTCAGCCATCACATATGGTTCATAAATGGACATGGTTCTTGTGTAACTGTCAGTATCCAGACATTATTTAGACATTATCAATGAGACATGCTAAAGTATTAGGATTATTCAAGATGATAATGGCTATAGGGTATTTTTTCATTTGATAGATGTTGTAACTTAATGGATTTGTATGACTTGGTCAGCAGCAACTGAGCCTGGGAAATTTTGTAGTGCGTTTTTAGTAACGATGCAGCAGTTTTTCATTTTTTAAGGTCTTTTTGGAGACTTTTGTGTGCCTAAGTCTCCTCCCCTTTGACTTGCATGGCATGAAATGTTGCTTGTAAGCCAAGCTCTCAAGATGAGATGGCGTTCTCCTTACTCCCAACAGCTTATTTAAAAGTATCAAAAACACTTTCCATTCTTCAGTCAGCCATCAGTTGACTCAGATTTATGTGTTTAGGATGGTATTGCTTTGTAAGTTATGGCTCTGTGTGTTTCAAAGATTTGGAGAGCAGATTTTTTTATGTTTTTGTGTTGGACAATTCACACTTTTTAAAGTTTAGGTATGTTTCCCCACAATAGAGCAAACAACTCCCTCTAAAAGCTTTTGTGAACTAACAAAATAAAGAACAAGCACAGAGGACCTGGAGCACATATAGGTTTAAGTGTATACTACCTTAGATACTTTTGCCTTTTTTTTTTTTTTATAATAGCAGATTTCCCAGAGTCAACAGCCCAACGATTATCTTAAGGTAAATGTTTTTTCAGACATTAAATTAAATTAATCTGAAGTGTTGTCACTAAGCTGTGCATTATATTACATTTGTTTTGTTGTCTTTGGTTGAACTAGGATGTCTTCCCAGTCTGTGCAATTTAAATTTCTTTTGCAATTCAATTGCAACTGACGCTTTTAAAATGTTATGGTTGCATTATGGAGAGACTGGGAGTAAACCATTTTGGTTCAGTGTCTGTAACTCTTTTATTCTTAATTATACTAATCTTATTCCTAAATTGTAATTAATATCAAGTACAAAGAATGCTGCTGTTACAACCAACCCCACTACCAGATGGGTTGTAAAACATAGACATCAGTTTTCAATGAATTTATTGTGATAATCAAATCAATAATTAAGCCATCCCCCATTAAATGCTAAACATTTTAATGCAAAACAGCAAATACATTAGAATGTGTTACAACTCTTTCTGTCGACTTGGCTAGATATTTATTTTTTAGATGAAAAGCTTGGATCTTGCATATCAAACTAATCAAGAACCTGCTGATTCAGATGATATCAGTTCTGTCAAAACTGTGCGGAAAATATAAAAGAATTACGGGGAAAACAGTCTAACAACTTTTGATGTCACTTCAAAGGTTGCCATTGCCAATCATGTATGATATTAATTTCACCCCTAGCTTCTATCTATCTATCTATCTATCTATCTATCTATCTGGTGAAGTAGCCTAGTCATGCATGATCTCAAGGTGAGAAAACTGCTTAATGAAGTTAATGTTTTAACATTAAAAAAATACACAGAGAAAATCTCTATCTATCCTTTACCAACACATCCCGAAAGGGGCCTTGTGCGTAATACAATTGATGTACTCAGTGCTCGCGCAGGATTTGTCGTAATTGACACTCACGCGAGAAACAAGGAACAGCCCCCATCTGCTGGTAGGATCGCTCGTGTCTCACCCTCATCCTCATCCCTCTCTCACCGCAGCACTGCTGGGGCTTCAGGACGGCGCTCAGCGGCTCACGGTAAAACAACACTTTTCTATTGCTTAGATATATACGTGAATATGCTGTTTATCGGTGTAAAGGATCATTTGCGTTGCTTTGCAGATTTGCCTCAGAACTCGAAAAAGAGTATACATAATGGGCGAGGAGAGACCTTCAATTTGCACATAGGCCTATATATAGGGCAGGTGAGCCAGGTAAAAGATAATGCAGGCGAAAATTCAATGTAGATTGAAAACTGAATTAAAGATTACTTTGCATATTGAAGCCTGATCTGGTATGAGCAACATTTAGACGTTTCGCTATTCAATTAAAATATTGACATCTCGATTTGTGAAATTAGTACAAATAAACCTAAATATAACAGTAATTTAACTTTTATTATATTTTTCGTTTGTAAAAATCAATTTTGATGGTCTTTGAGAAGGGTAAAGAGCAAAGGTTATTTTTTGACAAATTGACTACAACTTGATTCGTTTTTGCTTGTAATAAAATTTGCTCGCGCATGAGCTTAAGGACTTAGAGAAAAATAATTAGATGGTTAAAAATCTAACAACTGAAAAACACGATTTTTTTTTTCGATACAAATATTTATTTCTGAAGCAAACATAAATGTTTTTTTTTTTTTTTTTTAAGCAATTGCAAGCCAGTATACAAACTCAAGACTGTAATTTGCCTCGTATTCCTGTAGCCTAAATGTAAAAGTTGCTGCTATTGCATTTGAGATTATCAGATTTTGACATGATTTCAGTCGGACCAATTAACTCGCATAAAGCTCATTTGGTCGCTGACAGACACGTTATTTACACGTGAGATAAACCTTTTCCGTCGATTTTATGAAGTTGATGGAAAAATAATCGCACGATTGAAAGCTGTTGTATTTGTGAGCTGTAGGCTATAGCCACCTCAAGATCAGGACGAATTTATTAATTTCTTCTAATGAGCGAAATAATTCATGGATATATTTTTTTTTTGAGAGGAGGGTATGGAAAAAGATGAATATATTGCTAGACTAATTAAAACTATAAACAAATTAGACTGAATAGAAAGATAAAATGACACAAGGAAGCGGCTAGACTTATATTTAAAAAAAAAAATCTAAATAAAAAGGATAATTACAATGCTCACCCAAATCCTTATTTAGAATATATAAATCGAATAAATGGCGTGTGTAAATTTAAGAATTTTAAGGCTATGCTCGTGCAATACTTAAAATAAATTTGCGAAACGAGTGTTACAGTTTAAACGCTACATCTAGACTACATAAAGAGATGCAAAATATCGCCTATAATCCATTCTGCCTTTGATATCATTACTATCACGACTAATTGGATTCAGTTTGCTATCAGTGAGGTAGGTATTATCATTCTCAAATATAATTCTAGACCATTTCTCGTATGTATTCGTACAGAAAATAAACTGTGGCAATGAGATTCATTTGACGTTTGACATCTGAAAATCAAAGAATGTAAACAACTGCTTATTCCTCCTCCCAACAGCATCGCTCCCCCTTCCCTCGCTCTCCTTTCTCTTTCTTTCTCCCGCAAACACACAAGAAGAGAAAGAGACCAACACACACACACACACACCTTGATAAAGCAGTCTGACAACTTTTTAAATTATGCCACCACTTTAGTCCACTTTCATTTTACAGATGTCACACACTTTATCCTCAAACATTTGTTTTACATTTTCTTATTTAAGCATAAAATACATTATAGCTGAATTTAGCTGCAGTTGAGATACAAGGTGCAGAGTGCAAATTTCAAATCAATTTAAAGAAAGCAAGTAATATATATATATATAGCCTATATATGGGTGCTTCATAATACACTTGCTTCAAATATATGCATGCAAATATAAAAACGAGAATATACAACAGTACTATTTTTAGGAATTTAAATTTAATTATAAATGACACATACAGGCTTTCAGTTGCATCATTTGCGATAAGAAACTTAACAACCAACTCCATAAGAATTTCCCAATCCCAATTTTCCAACAAGACACAAAACTAAAGACAGCTCAGATGAATAACAGTGTGATTCAACACTTAATTCAGTTACACTTTTGAACCAGCATTAATAGAAGCATAAGCTAAGAACTACAAGAAAAAAAAGAAAGCCTCACAAAAAAAAAAAAAAAAGTGGCAAACTGCAGCTAAAAAGAAGTAAAAGGTCTGTACCAAGTGCTTTCCAAGCTCGTGTTGCCCATCACCATCGGTTTGAAGAGAGAGTGACAGGTCTTTGTTGGTGAATAGAAATCAGTGGCATTGGAGAGAGGGAGGACTCCTCCTACCCAATTACCCGAGCTGGGCAGGCGTTTGCTCTCTTCACAAATAGGACACAGGATCTCTAACACACACAGTCCCAAACCTGACTTTCAAGCATTCGGATCCCCAGTAGGAGATTGGGACTATCTGAAAAAACAGGTTTAAAACATCCTTCAGACTTCAGCTTTGCCTTATATCGTCCGGACTATACTTTTTTTTTTCCCTCCTGCACGAGACATTGGAGAAGTGGACTTGTTCTCCTGACTGTTCCAGCGCCATCCATCAAATTCCACCGGCTATATTTTTAAATATTGATTGCATTTGTGTGAATTTGTTGGTGTAGATCCACTCGGATGTTTTAAGGATCCGGAAAGCTGTATATGGAAGTTGTGGGGTGCAAGGCGAAAGAAAGCAGTTGCACATTGCGTCCAGCAGCCATGCTTTTCCACGGCATCTCTGGGGATCATATTCAAGGGATCATGGAGGAGATGGAGAGGAGATCTAAAACCGAGTCTCGTCTGGCTAAAACAGTCCAGATGAACGGACGAGAAACGGTAAGATTTTGCATTATTAGCGTGTGTTTTCCGTTTGAGCAAATCTCAGCACGCCTAAACTCTTTATAGTCGCAGACTTCACAGTTTGTAACCCACTTACAAACACACCGAAAATTTGTTTAATGTACGATCCTCGTTTTGCAAGATTAGCAGGCCTCAAGAAACATGGAAAACAAAAAGTCATGTTCTGGAAGATTTTTTAAAAGTAGCCTAGACTATATTAAATTGTTTAAATGGCGAGGCTAATTTGTAGGCTAAGTAAAACGTATTTAATTCAAATAAAAAAGGAGGGATCTTTATTGATAAAAATTTACATTTTTAACTATATCCTTACAAATATTATATAGGCTTAATTTTAGCAGTTGTCACAACACAACAGAATAACTTCTTATAAGACCACTAAATAAATAAAAACACTACAAAAAAGAAGTCTACTTTATATGCATATGTCAATGTGCTAAACATGCAATAAAGCTAATAATAATTGTAGTTATTAGTAGTATCATTAGGCCTATATGCATACTTTTGTAAACTGGATTTATTTTTAGAAAATGCTACACTGTTATAAACATCGTAGTAAAAACAAAACATAGGCCTGCGTTATAGAACTATGCATTATATCTCATTTTGCCTTAATAAATCGGTATATCCATCTCGCACTATGATAACAATTACATTTAAAAATATATATAGGCTATATCTGCATGCTAGTTTGTTTTATCATTCAGGCTTTATTTTTATTTTGTTTTAGTTCTAAATCTATTGTGGCAAACTCAATTAGTGTGGTAGGCCTATATTTTAATGAACGCATACACTTTCACTCACTCCCTCCATCTCTTTATGTTGTGTTTTCTGAAGACTATGCCCTCCATGAGCCCAGAGAAGCCCGCGCTGTGCGCCGGCTGCGGTGGGAAAATCTCCGACAGATACTACTTACTCGCCGTTGATAAACAGTGGCATTTAAGGTGTCTCAAGTGTTGTGAATGTAAACTGGCCCTTGAATCCGAGCTGACGTGTTTCGCGAAGGATGGCAGCATTTACTGCAAAGAGGATTACTACAGGTAAGTTTAACTTTGAGGCTTAAACCGTGCATTAGGCCTGTTTAGTAGGCCCTGGTTAGTAACTTTTTTTAAACGCATAAAAAAACTGGTGTCAAAAGAGCCGGTGTAAGCCATTGACCCATATAGTGATTTTTTGACACGCTTAAATTAATCTAATAAGGAGAATTAATTCATGCTGAATGCACGATGGTTTTTTTCCCCTCAACTCAAATTATATTCGTTTAGGCTATTTTTACTGCCACTTAAATATTGTAGCCTAATTATTGAATTTAAAGGAAATCCAAAATGATTTGTTCCTTACATAGCATCACTACGATGACCTAGTGTATTCAAATAATTCGAAAAATTTTAAAATGATTTGATGAATCAAAAAAATGTGCACGTGCATGCGCTTTTTTTTTATCTGCTATGCGTTGTGTGCTGTTCGTTAATGACCTAATGAACTTTATCACCAATTTGAGTGATTATTTTTGATTATAAATGACTCTTGCTGTTCCAGAAGGTTCTCCGTGCAGAGATGTGCCCGCTGCCACCTCGGCATCTCCGCCTCGGAAATGGTGATGCGCGCCAGGGACTCCGTGTACCATCTGAGCTGCTTCACCTGCACCACATGCAACAAAACACTGACCACGGGTGACCATTTCGGCATGAAAGACAACTTGGTTTACTGCCGGGTTCACTTTGAGACCCTTGTTCAGGGAGAGTATCACCCTCAATTAAACTACGCTGAATTAGCGGCCAAAGGCGGAGGGCTCGCGCTACCTTACTTCAATGGCACCGGCACGGTGCAGAAAGGAAGGCCGAGGAAGAGGAAGAGTCCAGCGATGGGGATAGATATCGGCTCTTACAACTCAGGTGAGATGTGCATTAAATGGACTTACTCAATGGACGGGTAACATCGATTTTGGTTGCACTTTATATCCTTCATTGTTCGTGTAATCGCCTACATAAGATGTGAATAATTGTGCTTTCGATAAACATTTATTTTATTTTAATATTAGGGGGAAGCGGACAAATGCATTTAATTAAGTTGCCGTTTAAAAATCAATAGACAATCAAATGCAAACTTCTATAATAATTATCGCAAGGCTCCCCTATACGCTAAATGCATTTCTCTATATAGCCTGTTTTAGTGCACTGTAAAAAAATATCAATAAGTTATGACAACATGTTTTTTACATTGCTTTAACTTATAAAAAAAGTTGAAAATTGCTTAACTTATTTTGATAAGTTACATTCAACACATTTTCTATGTCAGTTTAATGTAATTTAAGTTGAACTGACTTAAACATCCAAGTTGATTATAGGCTACTTAAAAATTTAAGGCAGCAAATTTTATATTCAATTCAGCAAATTCAATTTTATATATTGCACTATATGCAAAATTGCATTACAGTAGGCCTATTTGTAAGGGTCTGTTTGAAGTGCACTATGTGTAGATAAAGTGGGACAGGTTCTTTCAGGGAAAGTGGGATACTTATAACTTGTTCTGCGGGATTGTGATCATTGATCACCATACTGTTACATTGTAAAAAATTAAATGATTGATAAGTTATGACAACATATGTTTTTTTTACATTGCTTTAACTCATCAAAATAAGTTAAACAATTAATATATATATAACTTATACAAAAGTCAACTCCTTTTTTAAAGTCAGTTTAATGTAATTTTAGTTGAAATTACTTAAACATACAAGGTGATTGCACTTAAAAATGTAAGGCAGCAACCTTGTTTTTTTTTTTTTTTGTTTTTTTTTTTTTCACAGTGTATGAGCTAACATGACATAAACCATGTCATACAAGGAATAGAGCCTGTATAAATATACTAATTGCATAGACTTGAGATTATATATTAGTTGTTGGTTGTGTGATGGTTTCAGGCTGGACCATGGTGGTCACTATGGTCATTAGTTGGCCCAAGCTGGTCTAGATAATGGATCAGATGGATTATCAGGTGGTAGGGCCACGGTATGCTTGTAGATCACCTTGGACCAGTAACAAACCAGCCACTATGTTCCAATAATAACCATCTTGATCATAAGATTTTTTTTTTTTTTTTTTTTGGTTTACGTTTTAGTTCTTAATGCCTGCAAACAATAGGCTAAGTGTCCCACTTTCGGTTCAAGTGAAAATCAGTGTTTTCAGTATGTTCAAATGTCTATCATTATTACATAGAAATTACATAAAAAATTGGTTTAAATTAAAAATGTTTGTAGCATCACAAAAATTGCGCTCTATCGCGAATTCACACACACACACACACACACACACACAAATCTTACAACTGCATATCCACCCTCCATTAATACTGTAGCCTACATCATCCTATGCCTAGAATATTACAGAATATATAGCCTACAAAAATAATGGGATATGTATAACAATGACACTGTATTTTTCCCTGTTTTAGACCTATATTTTTTTTTCTTTGTTTTTTTATTTATGCGACAACAGTAGAATGTAGGCTATATCGCGCTTGTGTATTGATGGTTGGATCTGATTAATTATAGGCCTCGCTCATTAGTGCGTCATCAAACATCTAATTTGATATTCTCAAAGGAGTGAACCCCGTGACCCAGCCCCGTGCACGTGCAGGGATCATAGCAATGTAGATCCATCGCCCACAGGCCTGTATCTTCCCTCGTATTACCAGTCACTATTTCTTCGGTTTTTCTCATTTTTCTACTTTTTAGAATTCAACCATACGTCATAATGCACCCCCGCTGTGCCTGTTTTGTTTTGGCTGTTACAATTACTGTCTGCTTGGAAAAAATGTGGCTTTGTGTGCCAAGTTTCTGCCGTTCTTCATGAATGGAGAGAAATAAGGGTAATCTGGCTGTTAATTGTTCTCCGTTAATTGAATGTGACGTCGGAATCTCTGGCTTTCAACCAGCTCCGATTCAGCCACTTGAAGGTCATGGCTGTTCTCAGGACACAAGCGCGAGCGCACATCAGTCCGACTTTAAACTCCTTCGCTATTTTATCCTGACTCTAACGTGCTGTGAAGTTTGCAATATTTGATCATAGCTGCAGTTTGTCTTACAAAATTAAATGGTTGTCAGTTGTAATAATTCTCAAGTTAATACGACTTCCGCAATATTATTGATGATTGGTGACAGTTTTATTTACTGAGGCCTTTTATTGTCGTTTTCGTTTTTTTGTTATTTTTTGTTTTTTATTGAAGCATTTTGTTTGTTTCTATTTATATAATTTTTGGTACAATGTTAATATTTAGTTTTTAACATTGTCTTCAATCTTTTGTTCTTTCAGCTTGCATGTTTATAAGCTAATAATTATTTTATTTTCCCATATAATTATTATTATTATTAGTTTTAAATTGTTTTGCATTTCAAAATGATATATAATTTTGCATAGTATTGTATATTTTCATATTCGTTAAAAACCCAATGCACCAGTCGACTTGTTGCATAGATATTTGTAGCTAGAGACCTCTGGTGGCAAAAAAGGAGCCTGGATCGTGAAGGCAACACTTGTGAGAACATTTTGTTCTCCTCAAAGCTATAAATCATTGTTAATTCTAATAGTTAATTCTTGCTGTGCAATTTATATATATATTTACTAATGTAAACACAAACGTAAACGGTGGGGTGAAATGAGCATCGATCGAATTAATTACCAAGTGAATTAAACGGAGCAGCGATTTAACATGAAGGCTACAACTGAGACTTTTGATTAATAAATAATTTTAGCTATCCATGGCACGTAGTTAACGGGTATTAATAGCTATACATCCATAAATGAAGTCATATAAGATAAAACGAAGGTGACGCTATTCATCCACCCAAATTTTCATAAGAATATTGTAATAAAGGTTGGCAAGCAGTTGTTTTGAATTTAGTTATATTTAAATTAATTTCGTCAGGTGTCATGTGATTCTAATGACTTTTTCACTCTTAAAACTAAAAGGTTCTTTTTTTGGGCATCGATGGTTCCATGAAGAACCTTTAACATCCATGGAACCTACAAAAGGTTATTTATAGTGGAAAACAGTTCTTTAGATTTTTTAAATGCTTTTCACACTCAGAAATGGAACTGTTCACTTGTTCCTTTGTGAACTAAAATGGTTCTTTGGCATCACTGAGAAAACCCACTTTCGGAACCTTTGTTTTTAAGAGTTTAAGAAGTTAATGGCATGTTTATGATTTATTAAGTCATTTACAGCTGTATAGTTTTCGATACTGTATTTGAATCCTCAATGTAGAGTTTGAAATCAAATATTTCTCTGACAAACATCGTCGAGTGATTCTATGTCGAATCTCATTGCTTTATTTTCGCCTTGCTCAGGTTGTAACGAAAACGAAGGGGACCATTTGGATCGGGATCAGCAATCCTACCCTCCTTCCCAGAAAACCAAGCGCATGCGTACGTCGTTCAAACACCATCAGCTTCGCACCATGAAGTCCTACTTTGCCATAAACCACAACCCCGATGCCAAGGACTTAAAACAGCTTGCCCAAAAGACAGGACTGACCAAGAGAGTTCTTCAGGTAAGCGTTGCCACACAGTAGACTCCATTTCACATCCACACCAACACTTTCTCATCCCCTTCTTGAGTTGTTTGCTTTCCGTTTTAATCCATCAGTCATTTTTCTGTTATGTCATGTTGTTAGACATTTTGCAAGGCAATATACTAAATAGAGGCTTAATTCAAGGGGCAATACTTGTGCACCAAAAAAGAAAAAGAAAATCCAAATTGATGGTCCATGTTTTCCAGTAGAATCCCTTTCAAAAGTTGAGGCCTGTTACTTTGTACAGCCTTTCAAATCACTTTGGCATTGTTTAGTAGTGATTAACTTTGTGATGTGAAATGATATGACTTATAAGTAGGCACAAATATGACAATAATTCCCAGCAAAACACAAAAAGAGTAAAGACACTGGGATTGGTTTGCAGGTTTGGTTCCAAAACGCACGGGCCAAATTCAGAAGGAACGTTTTGCGGCAGGAGAATGGGGGTGTTGATAAGGCTGACGGCACGTCACTTCCGCCGCCCTCTTCCGACAGCGGTGCTATGACCCCACCCAGCACGGCCACCACACTAACTGACCTGACCAATCCCTCTATCACCGTAGTAACATCAGTGACCTCTAGTTTGGACAGCCACGAATCTGGGAGCCCCCCACAAACTACCTTGACAAACCTTTTCTAACACGGATTTGCTGTTTTTTTTTTTTTTTTTTTTGTCTTTATCCCACTTTATTTTCAGATTCTATTTTTATTTTCCACAACAAAAAACAAAAATCCTTTGGCGACCACAGAAAGACCTTTGGAAATGTAAGACGAGACCTACTAAAAATGTGTAGCATTTGCAACCGCGTGGCAGCTGAATTTGTAGTACTTGTCATTGATTTGTTTTTGTGATCATTATAGATCAATAAGTTACGACAACGTATGTTTTTACAATGCTTTAACTCATCAAAACAAGTTAAGCGATTTTCACATTTTTTATAAGTTATACAGGATTCAACTTGGGTTTGTTTTTTTAAATGCCAGTTTATTGTAATTTAAGTTGAAATGACTTAAACATCCAAGTTAATTGTACTTAAAAAATTGAAGGCAGCAACTTTTCTTTATAATTTCAGACATTAAATGCCCGCCACAGAAAAAAAAAAGTATGTCCGCATACAGTACGTTTCCAGTTTTATATCCAACATTATTTGAGTATATTCCGCAGGAAAAAAAATACACTGGGAATGTTTCCCATGAGCTCAAACGCCAAGTGGATGCTGCAACCTCAATTTAGGTCTGTTTTGTCACTGACGCCGGACTGCAATGCCAAATAACGGCGGTAATTGTTTAAAACGTTACCACCTAATTTGCCACAATGTGTGCGAATCAGATCACAAGGTGGCCTGGATCGTTTGCCGGGCCTCAACTAGTGGAACAACTGTTTCGAATGAAGATATCCAACGCTCAGTGACAATATGGTGCCCAGTAGGAGGCGTTATGAGTGATTTGTGAATCCGAAGCAGGAAGTTAATTGGGAAAGACACGCATCACCCTGTTTTGTTCTGGTCCCCCCCCCTTCTTTTTTAATGTTCTGCCACCGAACAGACCAAAAAAACAACAACATTTACGGCTCAAGTTGGAGATCGGTCGGGGCTCCTCGCTAGGGTGGAACATTTCCTTGTGTGATGACAAATTTGTTCTGTTGTAGAACAAAGTGGTACACTAGATCTGCTTCATGAAGTAGATGCTTAACTCAGTTCTACTATGTGCCTTATGCGACTTGGAAGAGAGTTTGTGAAAATTCAGGAGATACATGTTTGTTTGTTAAATGATTTCCATCCTTGGAACGCCTCACTAGTTTTGTACTGTTCTGTTTTTCATCTGATTTTTCTGAAGATCTTTTTAATGGTGTATTCTGTTACAAGGGGGCGGCGATGTCATAGAAGGCAGTTGTGCACTCTTTCAGAACTAGTTGGTAAATCCGAGAATCATATATATTGATCTTCGTGTTAATAGTACAGTACGTGTTCTATCAAGATTGTCCATGTTTCCTTGTTTCTTGAAAAAAGATGGTGTATAGAAACTATTTCCCCTTAAATATTTATGGACCAAACAGTTGTTATATCTTATTAAATTTGTGTGAATAAAACTACTTTGCTTTACAAGCGTTTTATTTTTCATTACACAAACCATTTTTTGTGTTGCTTTCAGATTTAAACTTCTGCTCACACATCCCCCCCCCAAAAACAAAACAAAAAAAAACACACACACACAACACGACATGACAGATCGAACCTTGTCTTGCTTTCATTCTGACATGGATTTCTGACTTTATTCTGTTTCTGTTGTTAAAGTAATGCCCCATGGATTTGAACCAAAGCCCTGTAGTCAATAAAAAAATGCTTTTTAATGCATGAACATGGCTACTTTATACAGAAATACAAAGCACAGGAATGCTAGAAAGCCTTTTTTTGAAAAACTAGTACATAAACCTCTCAAAGCAAGGTTGCTCTGTAGTTTAATATAATGTTACTTTATGATTTTTTTTCAGGGAGAACAAATCTTGGGGCATTACAGCCAAACTTCACGACGTTTGAAAATTCCCTAAAGTATTAAAAGAAGCTTTGATCGGAATTCTTCACCATTGAAGACAAAGACAATATTAGGATCAGATTTTAGAGTGATTTAAACAACAACAAAAAAATGTACCAAATCTACCAAAAATGTACTCCAAATTTCTTTTTTTCTTCTTTTTTTTTTTTTTTTTTGGTCCTGAATGTTTAAAAACATCTTCGTAAGAGAATCCACAACAAATGGGATATTTTTCTTACGACTGAAATGAGGCAGGAAGGCAAAGAAAGATAAGTTGTACAGTACTGTAGATACATAACAGAGCAACCTTGCTCCAAGAGGCGACTGCAGGAGACGGGATCTACGCACGCATGCATGTCTACACACACACACACACACACTACCTTGTAATTCTGCTTGCTGTAAAACATTCCTGTGCAACAAATGTCACTTATCATGAACACACAGCCTTCCTAAAACTTGGCAGCAAAATGTCCGACCAAGAGAAGCTGGAAAGGAACACCATATGGCTGTATTTAAAAATGAAAACAAGTTATTTAAAAAAAAGAAAAGGAAAAAAAAGAAAAAAGATTCAGATTTTTGCATGCACTTCATGTTGTTGACGGAAATTTCAGGTGGATATTATTTTATATTGATGTTTCATTTGATGTCTATTGTATACTATAACCTTAAAAGCACATTTCTTCTTGTAAATCCAAAATCTTAATACAAAACAACAGTAAAAGTCCGTAAAAGCATGTTTGATTTGACAATAAAAACTGGTTATCTTAGAAAAATATATATATATATTGGGTGTCCTGATTTTCTTAGTAAACACATTCTTGTGGTGTTAGTAAAAAATAAATCAATAAGATACTAAAGGGAAATATTCCTCTTTTTTTTTTATGTAATTTTGATGTAGTGGTAAATGTTTTAAAATAATATGCTGAATTTTTCTTATTGTAACAATATCTAAAAAGCCAGCTTTATTAAACAATGCTTGTGTTATACTCTGTTAAGTGTGTGTGGGGAAAGCATTGGGCCACATGGGGGCCTAGTAAACATAAAGTGTTGAATTCCTGCTATGCCAGACTTGTCAAGCTTAGGGCTGCATCAATGATCTGCACATGCTGGATGACCGCACAACGTAATTCTTTTCAATCTGTGGACAATTTCTGTGCTGCCTTCATAAAAGTGTTTAGTCAGACAACACAATGTGCTTCATGTGGTAACATATAAGTCACTTAAAGGGATAGTTCGCCTAAAATAAAAATTCTGTCATTTACTCACCCTCATGTTGTTCAAAACCTGTATGAGTTTCTTTCATCTGTTGAACACAAAATATATTTTGAAGAATGTTGGTAACCTGACAGTTGACAGTAGCCACTGACGTCCATAGGAATTTTTTTTACAATGGAAGGCAGTGGCTACCGTTAAATGTTTGATAACCCATATTCTTCAAAATATCTTATTTTGTGTTCAACATGAGGGTGAGTAAATGCTGACAGAATTTTCATTTTTGGGTGAACTAGGCCTATCTCTTTAAAGTTTAAAGACCGCTCTAGCGGTTAATAAACAAAACTGCTGGCGTCTGGCGGAAGAACATTATAGCCGGAGCTACTTCTCTCTGTTGATATATATGACGATTCACGCAGGTACTGTGCTCCTCCGCAGCGATTGGCGTCCTGCTCGGACTAAATTAATCCGAATATAAACACTTATTTTAGGCCTATCGTAGTGGGAATCAGGATGAGAAAACAGTTTTTGAAAAAATTTTTTAACAAAATAGTGTAGCCTACCCTACCTTCAATATGACTGGATCTACCTGGATAAAATAGGTAACACCAACGGAGGTCATTTCAAGTGTCGGAACAGGGTTTATACCTTAGACAGTAGCCTATGGTTTATACGCGTATATAGCTATGTAATTATATGCATTGTAGTAATAAAAATATCCGTTCATTACTTATCTGCCTTTTGGCTAAGATTAAGTGTAAACAAATTAATTAAAAATGTGAATTCCTCACGTTTATACGTCACATTCAGTAGTCCGTTGTCCTTTGGGCTAAAGTCAACAGACAAGAGGCTCTTAACACCCGTGACCATAGGGAATTCTTAGGAAAACAAGGGACCTTGAGAGTTCAAAAGGAGGCGATGATGGGTTTATTTTTACACACTTGGAGGAGTGGACGGTCACCATAACCAGAAGCAAACAGGAAGATGGATGCTGTCCTCCCCTGCAGACAGCGATTACATGGAAATCTTTCTCTCACATACAAGGAGCCAAACTGCATGATGAATCAGGAAGGTTTGTGATTGTTTACATGATACACTGATTTTATGTCAGAAAACATATAGGCTACATTTCTTTATATATATATATACACTAGGCTTACACTTAAAAAAAAAAAAAAAAAAAACACTATTAAAGGGTTAGTTCGTCCAAAAATGAAAATTCTGTCCTCATTTAATGACTCATGTTGTTCCAAACTTGTAAAACTTCCTTTCTTCTGTGGAAGAAAAATATTTTGCGTTTCACATTTGACACTTATGCCCACAGATGTACAAAAATGATAGAAATCAACCTAGAGACAAATGAAGACCTCTTAACATTTCAATGCTCTCTCTTAGATGGCAATGAGATTAAGTTGAAACCAAATGTTTCTCAAATATCAATAAAGACATAATAATGTTCCAGACTGTGCTCAGATTTACCAAAGTGTGCTATTTAAAGTCAGAAATCTCAATATTAACTCAAATATTTATCGAATTCTTCCACGACTGCAAGCTAAAGCTATATGGTAATGTGATGCAATCCCTAGTGAAAAAAGTAGGCCTACACTTTTAAAAAGATAATTTATTACGGAAATAATATACTTTAAAATAATATACTTAATTATAAACTGAATGTAATGGTTTCAGACACTTCATTGCATGTTAAATTTTGTTTAAATTAAAATTCATTTTAAATGCAATTAGATGAAAATGTTCTTTTTTTTTTTTTACCCACGTCAGTACATCTTACGTATATAATGTGTAATTTTCAACTGACTTCTTATTGTCTTTGAATTATGGTTAAAGTGTAATGCTGAATGTACTGACAAGCATTTATAGTAAACAAAAATTTCATTTAATTTCTATTGAAAAACATGTCATGTATTTAAACATATTTGTAATGACATATTTTTATATTGATGAAGTTGCAATTCATTTAAAATGTAATATTAAATAACACACTATGGTTAAAATTATTTAAGTGCTTTAGTATGTTAGCCCCTAAATCATGACAAAATATTATTACAAAATTATTTAAAAAGGACTTTTAACTAAAACTTTCAATTTTACATTACATTACAAAGTGCACTTTTTAAAAATGTACTTAAGTGTGTTAAGAAACGTATAAAATGTGTACTCTCTTTAAGTAGTACACTAATTTAATTAGCCTTAATTTCATTAATGTATTAAGTACATTTAAAAAAACAAACAAACCCCAATACAATTAAGCACACTTCTTTTTCACAAGTGATGCTATTCACCTTGGCTTTATAGCTCTATATATACTGTGTGTCGCATTTGTGTATTTGTGTTTCTTCTAAGTAGTTTTAGGCAAAACATCGGAGTCAAAATTGATGCTTAAGTGAAACATGACTCCATTAAGTCTCCTGAGCCATGAAAGAGAAACCTCTGAGCAATAAAATGTTCCTCTGGGGATTCTCAATGTTGTCTCTCTAGTGAATATCTGTGGTTCAGAACACAGGATGGTGTGTAAACAGCTGATGTGTGTGATGTGGACTCAGGTGCTCCTGTGACTGACACGGTAGAGTGAGCCTGAGAGGGACACACACACACACACCGACAAGTACATTGCATATACACTGCTGAGACGAGAAGCCCGGTGTCAGATGATGTGTACAGTCAGCCTGCCACCTGTGTGTGTGTGTGTGTGTGTGTGTGTGTGTGTGTGTGTGTGTGTGTGTGTGTGTGTGTGTGTGTTACCATACAGTGGCAGTTCCACACCAGCACCTTTTATCCCAGGAAAGTATGCATATCACTGCCTCCTACTCTGTCAAAAGGACATGCTCATGTAGCAGTCTGCACTAAACATGCAAGTGCACACACACAGAGAGAGAGAGAGCGAGAGAGAGAGACTCTGTGACCCTTAGCAGCAGATGCAGATAACACATCTGAAATTTTGTGAACATTAAGTTCAGAGGTCAATGGCTAACATGCAGGTCGGGTAAGTGTACAAATGTAGGCTACATTTATACAGGTGCACACACCCATATATAATGAAGTGTATATCTATCTATCTATCTATCTATCTATCTATCTGTCTATCTGTCTATCTGTCTGTCTGTCTAAGTCATTTTTAAATATCAAATTCGGACCTTAAGGTAACATTTTAACTTTTTACAGTTCTTGAACACAAACAACAACTAATGACTGAAGCTGAAACGTTAAGTAACATTTTTCTAAATTGAACCATACATGTAGTACAGACTCATAAAATCACCCAAAATGCTATAATTCTTAAATCACAGTTAATTAGAAAACTGGTTTCTAAATAATGCACTTTTTTTTCAAAATCATACACATTTTCAATTATATCCATACAGAAATTAATCAATTCATAATAATTTATGATCATAATTTTGATCACATATTAATCAAATTACATTATTAAATGTTATTCAAAGTATTAGTGCTTTATTTTAATTGACTGCATACTGTAAATTTACATTTATTTTATTACACAAGTTTTATTCAATGCTGAAATAATGCATTCTGACTGTAATTAAATGAAGGATGATGAAATATAAAGACTGAGATTGACATAATATGGAAATCTCTGCTTGTAGCCTATATTTAAATTTTTTGTCATTTAGAAAACGTGCGCTTAAAAGATGGTCCTCAAGTGACAATAAAAAAATAATTAAAACAAATAGATGTATATGTGTACATTCATGAAAACATAGAAAACAAAACTGTTCGAATTCCATGACTACAGACACACAAGCAAACAGAAACAGACAAAAGTCACACGTGTGTTTACATAAATGCACGTAGACATGAATATTTGAATCGTGTAACTTTCTTATCGACAGCTGCAATAATAAATCAAATCAAGCTGGCGGTTTTTTTATGCGCTGCAGCGCGACCCTTTCGTGCACTACCAAAAAAGTTCATTGTCTGGGGGTAAAGACAAACAAGACCCGAAAAAAGACACGAGGAAGCTCATCTACATTCCAAAAAAATATGAAATCAAACAAGGATTTTGGCAAAACAAATATCTAAAAAAAAAAAAAAAAAAGAGTTAACATTATGGAGCTGCCGTCGTTCTACTTTTAGAACAATCGACACAATCTGATTATTACACAGATTTCAAGACAACAGACTGCAGTGTTGAACCAGAGCTCCTGTGTGCAGTCACAAGAGCTGCCTCTTATCCATCTATCTAATTATTCCCTCAGAAACCAGAAATTTGAAGATACTAAAGACAGTCCCTATCTGTCATGAAGCAGCATTGATCTCATTGAGAGCAAAATGTGGGTGTTGAGGGAGCCCAATATAACTCATGCCATTAAATTCCAGCTTGCCGTTATTCGCCAACAGAATTGACAGATTTTCCGCAGACATTTCTTTTAATCTTCAACGCTTGTTCAAGAAGAGGGGAAAACACACAGTGTGTGCTTTACCTTTCTTATATGGTATTTGTGAGGAGGTTAGCAGAACTGCTATTGAAGTGTCAAGACAGAAAAAAAAAAGAAAAAAAGAAAGAAAAGCAGCGCACAACACTTGTTGATTATCAACTGTCAAAATGTAGGAGAAAACATTGTTACTTTCCTTATACGGAACAGAAAATGCTCCCCTCAAATGCTCTGATTGAATGTTATGGTACTGTATAGTATCCTCTCAGCTTATTGCAGCGATTTTATTGCTGACAACACATAATATTTTTGATATTGATACAGTTTGAGTGTTAATGTTGTGAGGTGTAAACAAAAAATAGCCTTCCTTTTGATATTATTTTGACACTATTTACTGTAAGAGTTGCTGCCTTAAATTTTTAAGTACAATTAATTTGGATGTTACTTAAATTACATTAAACTGACTTTGATTTGATCCAAGTCAAAATGGATCTTGGATCTTGTATAACATATACAAAAGTTGAAAATTGCTTAACTTATTTTGATGAGTTAAAGCAATGTAAAAACATACACTCACCTAAAGGATTATTAGGAACACCATACTAATACTGTGTTTGACCCCCTTTCGCCTTCAGAACTGCCTTAATTCTACGTGGCATTGATTCAACAAGGTGCTGAAAGCATTCTTTAGAAATGTTGGCCCATATTGATAGGATAGCATCTTGCAGTTGATGGAGATTTGTGGGATGCACATCCAGGGCACGAAGCTCCCGTTCCACCACATCCCAAAGATGCTCTATTGGGTTGAGATCTGGTGACTGTGGGGGCCATTTTAGTACAGTGAACTCATTGTCATGTTCAAGAAACCAATTTGAAATGATTCGAGCTTTGTGACATGGTGCATTATCCTGCTGAAAGTAGCCATCAGAGGATGGGTACATGGTGGTCATAAAGGGATGGACATGGTCAGAAACAATGCTCAGGTAGGCCGTGGCATTTAAACGATGCCCAATTGGCACTAAGGGGCCTAAAGTGTGCCAAGAAAACATCCCCCACACCATTACACCACCACCACCAGCCTGCACAGTGGTAACAAGGCATGATGGATCCATGTTCTCATTCTGTTTACGCCAAATTCTGACTCTACCATCTGAATGTCTCAACAGAAATCGAGACTCATCAGACCAGGCAACATTTTTCCAGTCTTCAACTGTCCAATTTTGGTGAGCTCGTGCAAATTGTAGCCTCTTTTTCCTATTTGTAGTGGAGATGAGTGGTACCCGGTGGGGTCTTCTGCTGTTGTAGCCCATCCGCCTCAAGGTTGTGCGTGTTGTGGCTTCACAAATGCTTTTCTGCATACCTCGGTTGTAACGAGTGGTTATTTCAGTCAAATTTGCTCTTCTATCAGCTTGAATCAGTCGGCCCATTCTCCTCTGACCTCTAGCATCAACAAGGCATTTTCGCCCACAGGACTGCCGCATACTGGATGTTTTTCCCTTTTCACACCATTCTTTGTAAACCCTAGAAATGGTTGTGCGTGAAAATCCCAGTAACTGAGCAGATTGTGAAATACTCAGACCGGCCCGTCTGGCACCAACAACCATGCCACGCTCAAAATTGCTTAAATCACCTTTCTTTCCCATTCTGACATTCAGTTTGGAGTTCAGGAGATTGTCTTGACCAGGACCACACCCCTAAATGCATTGAAGCAACTGCCATGTGATTGGTTGATTAGATAATTGCATTAATGAGAAATTGAACAGGTGTTCCTAATAATCCTTTGGAGTGTATGTTGTCATAACTTATTGATCATATGATTTTTTACAGTGTAGATATGCTAAGGTGGTTATCATGTTGTAACTAAATAAGAGTCTTAGTTTATTATATTGCATGCTTCGCTAACAATCTTGGAACTGGTAATCACAGGTAATACAGGCCTATCCACACCAAAATCAGAAGTTAACGTGAATCAGCGTAACGTGAATCACAACAAATTATGATGTTTATGTTGTTTGTTCATTAGTTTTTCTGATAAGATTAGACATTATATGATCATTCAATGGTAAAACTCTTGTTGTTTTAGAGCCAGACATTTATAAAATAAAATAATAAAGGAGAATAAATAAAAGTGAAAAGTGAATTAGGAATGAGATTAGTGATAATGTCATTTGCTCTTCGAGTATATATATATATGTGTGTGTGTGTGTATATGTTGAGGAGAATTACTTTTAAAATTAATGCGTTACAATATCGAGTTACTCCCTAAAAAAAGTAACTAATTGTGTTAGTTACTTTTCATGGAGAGTAATGTGTTACGTTACTTTTGCATTATTTTTTCTCACCTGGGCTGGACTAGCTTGTTTGTTTTTTAATAACAAAAATATATATATATTTGGCACATGTAAAGGCCATTTCATACCAAAAGTGAAATGAATAAGCCTCAAACTGAAGGAAATGCAAATTCATACCTGTACAGTAGAGGGCACAGCTCACACAAACCTTCTGCTGTGCTGCCGTTCTGGATTGAAGAAGAATAGGACACACTCTTACTTTAACAATAAAGAAAGAAAAAAAAACACAAATGTGATGTTCATCTAAGTAATTTTTGCTTATTTGTATGGTTAAATTAGATCAGCGAAGGTCAGAAGCAAAGGCATTGGTTAATAAAGTGAGATTAAATACATAAAGTATGTGTGTTATTTAATATTTAATTATTGCTAGTATGCATAATATTCTGAGTTTGCATTTCACTTTTTTTTTTTTTTTTTTTTCATTGAGGAATACTGAATCTGTTTTATAGCATAATTTAATTCAACAGCTCAGGTAAAGTTAATGGTACGAGCCATTTCAGGGGTGGCCAAAATTAAGATTTAAAATCAGTCAGAGGTAGAAACGTATCTTCACATTTACTGGTAAATCGTCTTATAATGGGTAGACTACTTTCTTTGATCATGTTTCTGCAGTGTCAGTATTTAAATGGGTGGTTGATTATGATTTCACTTTTCTAACTCTAGTTAGTGTGTAATGTTGCTGTTGGAGCATAAACAACATCTGCAAAGTTACAACGCTCAAAGTTCAAAGCAAAGGGAGATGTTTGCTTTTAAAGAAATCGTTTTTTTAAGGACTACAACAAACGGCTGGTTGGGACTACACAACATTCCTCCCGGGTAAGTGACATCACCAACCCTAGAATTTACATAAACACGATTTATAGATTATCATGACAGAATATGCTAATCACTAGAAGATACATCAGCAATATAAATTCATCAACTAATCATTCAGAAATGATTCTACATGGTGTCACTTCTTCTTGAGTCTCTCCATCATTGTCTGACTCTGGTTTGAACATAAAAGGCTAAAAGTTTTTACAATTTACAGTGCATGTCTGTGTGAGGTAAAAGGACACCAGCTCTTGAAGCTCCGCCCTCTGTGCTGGGAGCAGCAGCTCATTTGCATTTAAAGGGACAGACACAAAAAAGGTGCGTTTTTGCTCACCCTCAAAAAGTGACAATTTTAATATGCTATATAAAAATATCTGTGGGATATTTTGAGCTGAAACTTCGCATACACACTCTGGGGACATCAAAGACTTACTTTACATCCTGTGTAAGGGGCATTATACCACCCCATTAAGATCTGAATTATAATAAATGTTTCTGTTTGTATTTAACCTTACCTATATTCCAACACACAACTTAGATTGTAACAATAGAACATATCTAAATTGAATAGAATAAAATTAAATTAAATGAAGTTTGGAGATTAAAATGGATGTAGGTCAACTGAAACAACATAAAATAGTGGTGAAGTGAAACTTGAATAGAAGTGAGGTGAAACAGCAAAAAATTCAAACAGAGTGAAGTGAAACAGAATAGAACAGGACAGGATAGGCATCAAATGAAACTTACAAAAATGAAATAAGAATATAATATTAGTAAATTGAAACAGAACAGAATAAAGAGCAGTGAAGGATCATTTACAGAATACACCAAAGTCAATTAGAAGAGAATTGTGGTGACATGAAAGTGTCATGATACAGAACATTGAAGTGAAACTTGCAAAATGGAATAACACTGAAGTGCAACTTACAGAATAGAACTGATGTGAAACAGAAAATAAGGTTTTGAACTGAAGCAGAACAGAATAACATAGAATGGAAAAGATTAGAATAGAAGTTAGGTAATGTAAAACTGAATAGTAAAACTTAAAAATATATAATAGATCAGTGGTAAAGTGCAACAATAAAATAGAAGTGGCGTTAACCTTTCTATGAGAATGGAGCACAATAGCATAGAAGTGAGGTAAAACTTATAACATTGAATAACACTGAAAATAGAAGTGTGGTGAAATGCAGAGAAACAGAATAGAATATTAGTGAACTGGAAAAAAAAAATAGAAGTTTGGTGAAATGTACATATAAGAGAATACATTAGCCTATAATAGAAGTGAGGTGAAACTTGCACTATAGAATCAAATTGAAGTGAAACTTACAGAATAGAACTAAAGTGAAACAATTGATTATTAGTGAACTGAACAAACAAAGTGTGGTGAAATACAAGAGAATACATTGCAATAGAAGTGAGGTGAAAACTGCAATATAGAATACAATTGAAGTGGAACATAGGCTACAGAATAGAACTTAAGTGAAACAGGACAGAATATTAGTGAACTGAAACAAATCAGATTAAGCGTAGAGGAGTGTAGTGAAATTTACATTGTAGAGAATAGATGAGGTGACGTGAAACAGAATACTTAATAGATAGAACAATTGTGAAGTACAACAGTATCACAATATAGAAGTGATGTGAACCTTCAGTGAAGAATAGAGCAGAATAGACTTAGAAACGCATCTTTCTGCATAGCCTTACTTTACTCTGGTCTCTGTGAATGTTAAAGTTATTGGCCTGTGTGAAGTTCCCCGCCCTCTCGTTCGATCATGCTGGGATGTGTGTGTAACTTTCACAGGTCTGGAATGGCGTGTTAAGGAGCGCGCACACGCACACACTGACGCGAACACAACACACATCACTCTCTATAGTCGCGCGCGAACAGCTCGCGTTGGTGTTGCGGTGTCGCGCAGAAACTCAACAGGAGCCCGACCTTGACAGTCTGGGACACCATCCTCATCCTCATCCTCATCCTCCTAATCGGCGCGAGCTCCAGTTCAGCGCGCGTGAAACTCAGCTGGCACTTCCTGGTAAGAGTTAAACATCATTCCCTCCTGTCAACTTCAAAAACTGATAGTCACTTTTCCGTGTTTATTCTTACTCAGCAATGACATTTTGAGTCGGTGAGGCAGTGTGTATGCGCTAAATGTTATACGAGGTTATAACAGAAAAGACTGAGGAAAAGTTGACCGAACTTTGGGCTAGTTTGAGTTAGCGCGCTAGGCTAACGCTGCTGTGGCAGTAATTTACCCGAGACAAACTTTCAGATGATTTGATTTAACACTAAAACGTTTTTTATCCACTCAGACATTCACTCACCCTGTTTTGAAAGTTAGTTTGGAGCTGTTTTTAAGAGTGTTGGTTGCGTTTCAAGCAGTGACATGGCACGGTTAGTTAGAGCACTGTGGCTAAGCTAACGTCTGTCAGCGTGACACATGCAGTAGAAATGTTGAGAGAAATTCACTCCTAATTTCTCTAACATTGACCAAATAACCTTAAAAACAAATAGCAAAGGTATTTAATGCCCTGTTCCTCTAGAGAAGTCATAACTAAGCTTGTTATGTGAGTGTGAGGGATTTCTTACTTTGGCAACACTTTCCAGCTGTTGACAGCAAAGCGTTGTTACTTGTTTTGTGTTCATGATGAACCTTCTCCATAATGTCCACAATGATACGAGTGAATCAGGGGATACGTTTATTATCACGTCTTTTGGTCACTCATATATTTTACTAGGCCTTTGTTAGAAGATATTAGAAGTTCATGGAGTGTATTACCTCATAAATCCAGTGAAATTACTGTGGAGTCAGGGTTTGTCAGAATGACGCTGAACAATGAATCAGCACAAAATGTTAAATACAGTGGTTATGCAAATTTTGAAATATAGTGCTTGTTATAGCTAATATTTCACCCCAGAATTGTTCATTCACTCACCCTCATGTCTTTCCAAACCAATGTTATGTTTCTGTGGAAAACAAAATCTGATATTAGAATGACAGATTGAGGCACCTTTCAACGTGCATTGTATGATAGATGATGCAATGAAAGTGAGTTTCACAAAAGAAAGGATTTCATACTGGATGTAGCTAGCAACATGAATGTAAATAATGACAATTTTCAGTTTTGCCAAATATGAAGTGAACATTAAATAATTTTCACCTGTTAACTGTCAGTGTCCCTCTAGTTTTCCCCCCTATCAAATATTTAATATATAAATCATCATCATATATTTAGGTATCTGATCTGTCGAAAGCTTAAAAACTCAAAAGTCATCATGTGAAAACCGTTTAGAAAGAAATGGTACTTACCGGTAATAACTTTTTAGTGGGTTCCTCCCCCAAGTGGGCGGCGTCATGTTTCAAATTTGTACAAAATTTACTACACTATTTTATAATCTCATCTTTTTCTAATATTGACAACATTTATATTGTTGCAGCGGTCTGAGACTCAAAGTTCCATATTTAGCATAGATAGAAGTGACACTTCTATTTCTATTTTGTGATAGAAGTGAAATTTTGAGAGGCTAATATGATGGGAAAATAAGGTGAATAGAATTGTTGTATAAATTTAATTAACTGAAATGTGGAGTGTGTAAAAGAGGCCATTGTGACAAGTGACAAGATGATTGACAGGCCAGTTTATGGTGACAGGAGCTATCCAACAATGGGGTTTGTTAAAGACGCAGTTATGACATTTTAGTATGTCCCAAAACTTGCCTAATCTTCTGCTACACACTTTTCTTCAGTAAAAGAGTACTTTTAGGGCATAGGTATAAGTAGGGGAATTATTATATGCCAGGCATCAACCTCAAACCTCAGAGTGAGCCGATTTACAGAAATGTGACCTATTTCTTGTGTCAGTTTTGCATTGTTACCCAATTGGTCTTAACTTCTTTTAAAAATGTGTATTAAAATATCTTCAATTTAATTTCTGTATTAAAAATAATTGGTGTAATTGTGTAAAATATTTATTCATTTAATTTAATCTAATCAATTTTATGCCTGTCTCATTTGACTTCTTTAAGTAAATTATTTTAAATATATCATTAAATCATTCACTCAACACTCTAGATATTGTATTGGCTGCTGAAAAACACATTTGGGTCAAATGCTTAATGGGACGTTTACAGACTTTAAAAAAAAAAGTATTTTAATCACCATTGAAGTTGAGGAGATTTGAATATATCCATTTGATTTTTAGGCAATATTTTAGAGTATATCATTTAGTTGACCCTCATATTTGCCCTTGTGTACATTTTATTTTATTTTATTGTCATTATCAGCATGTAGTCATGACTTGTATTTTAGGCTGATCTGGCACAATTTGAGTTCTTTTCGCAAGACAGGAATGTTTGTGAAATTTGTCATCCTTTTTCGCCTCTCTCGTTGCTTTAGATTTCCTCAGGAAATGAGCTCTTTCATAGCATAATTACACGATGCATATGCCACTGTAAACACAGTAATGGAGACGCTGACAGCATGCGTTTGTCACAAAATACGAGAAAAACCGTAATAAATATGCACTGTGATCCAAAAGAACATCCTCGGTCTTTTCGTACGGGTCGCTATCGGCATTTCTCACTGCAAACGACTCTTAATGTTTCACACAGGATGACATGGAGAGAAGGCAAGAGGCCGTGTGTTTTGAAAGCCTGTCTCTCTTAATACGCAATACCCGAGTGTTGCAAATAGCCGGGCTCGCCAGCCTGGCATACTAACACTCATCAGCTTTCCGCTGAGTTTGTTCGGCCCAAGGGCTGTCGAGGTCTGTGGCTGGAGTGAGACGTAACACCCCCTCGTTCTGGGATCTTCCGCGACAGGACCCTGCTCTCTGCATTCAATCAGTCAGGGAAACAAACAGCCGGCTCGAGGGCTGCAGGAGGAAGCTGTGGTCGCTTTTTTGTTTTTCAGAAGTCATGCCAAGTTGGAACTCGGAAACTTTTGGCGGTGCCTTTGCAGGGCGTTGAATGACAAAAAAACTTTACACGTGCCTGAAGCCAAGCCTGGAAGCTAGTGGGGCGTTTGAACTGCTCTGGAAGGTCTTGAGAAGTGGGCCGGTTCCCGGGCCTCTACGCGAGCAGGCATTGGTGGGGGGCCGAGGGGGTGTAAACTGGGGGCAAGTGCCACCATACTGCGAAGTCCGGGCGAGTGGCCAGCTTCGTTGACAGTTTAACAGTGAATATTTTACAGCACAGCATACTGCATGCTGTAAACAGGGGTGAGCTACATAAAGGCTGTTTATCGTACTTGGGAAGCCTTGAAAAAAACAGCATCTTTAAGCCCCGTATTAGAATAAAGCAGATGGCTTGGGCCAGTGCGGCTCGGGAAAAAGCCGGAGATGAAAGCAGGCCAGTTTCTTTGAACAAGGAGTCTGTCACGTTACTATCTCCAGGTCTCTGGGTCAAACCGTGCGCTGAGCCATGCTTTTTTCACTCTGGCTTCGGCCAAAAATATCCCAGGGAATCTCATTGATATTGATGTTTTGATGTTGCAAGCATTTTCTCTGGTTGTTAACAGGCCAAGCGCGGTTTTAAATGCACGCTTATGATATTCAAAGTGTTAACTGTCATTTGTCATGAGCATTCGTCGACCATTAAAAGTACAACAGCATTAGGAACACAAGACTATTACTGGTGGATTTGGGTAGACCTTAATGATGTGAAGTAATTCTTTTATTTTCTAAAACATGAACATTATTGATCCAAGATCAGCTTTAAGGACTGGCATTTTGGCAGAACTGTGGCTCCTTTTAAGCAACCAATTTGGATTGTGATTTATGAAGAAAAGTTAGCATTTATTCAGCAATCATTTCCAACTTGATCAGTAAAGTCAACGGATTTGCTGTGCTGTCTTGTGCTTTTTAAAATGCAGTTATTAGCTAATAATCCTCCATATATTTATATGATTTATTTGTAGTCAGTAGGGCTGTGTATGTGAAAACAGATTTTTCCAATTTGATTCCGATTCTCAAGCTCCTGTTTGTTTTTGGTTTGATTCAGGTTCAGTTTTGGAGTATAGAGTGGTGCAGGACAGGTATGACATCCCTTTGTTGGCCAAAACGCGGAAGCAAATTAGCATTTTAGCGCTTCCGGTTCCATCGTCCCAAAGTCAATGGGTTTTTGATTAAATGGCTGAAATAAGGTCTGTGGTGAACACAAGCTCAAGACACTTTCACGTTTTATTCTACGACATAAAACACATCAGTATTACCCCGCTTGTGTTTTTTTTTGTTTTTTTAAAGCTGTTATGTGTCTTGAAAAAGGCAACTTTAAACTTTATAGCCTACCTTTAGCTTTCTACTTGTGACTGCATTTAGGCTTCAAAATTGTAGTCATCTGTGAAAATCATCTTGGACAAAACGTGCAAGTACCATAAACTTTTGTTGATCACAGAGCTTGTTTTTTTTGCGATAATCCAAACGCCAATGGGAAAAGCCTATTGGGTTTTTGTCGAGGGAACCAGTGTGAGCCTTCGCTTCGCTGAGGGCGCTGTTTCTCACACATGCAAAGAGAGAGAGCATAAACAACATTCTTTGTTTTATTTTCCTGTCAAAATAAAGTTCATTTGGAATTATTCAGCTTTTAAGAACAAGCAGAAGACATGCCGGTTTCTCCAGTAGTGGGCGGAACTAATGCGCAAACATCAATCTCATTGGCTGGCTCATCGCTCATCTTTTACCTTCCCTGTTTTGATTTCAGTAAATCAGTTGGAGCGAACGTTGATAACATGATTAATATTCATGAACCCAGCAGGTCATCAATCCTTAGTGCGTATATATATATATATATATATACATACATACATACATACATACAGTATATCAGTCTGGTGAGTAAACAAAAAAATTTACTAGCCAATTTACTACAATTCTGTGCGTAGAGGGTTGGTAAAATCACTGAGAAAGGGGCATAAGACTTCAGTACTGAGCAATGCAAGTCCTACAATCTTTGTACAACTACAGCGTTTTTCCCCGGCACCCTTATCTCTCATGAAAAGGGCAGATCCTTTGCGCCCCATTAAAGATTCACCAAAGACATTCTCTTTAAGTTCTGCTCTGTGTTCTGAGAAAGAAGCACTGCTAGTAGATAGTGGTATGAGATGGTTTGAGTTTTACAGATGTATTTTCATGAAAGGGGTGAAGGGCAATTGATGAATAAGCATTGAAGGGATTCATAGAAAGGGAAGTCCCTAATGGTAGATGGGGTGGAGAAGAGACCTCTCAGGGTTTCTGTGAGCTCCTCACTGCATGAACGGACAGCATCAATAAACGGCCCCACTGAGCGCCCCTTGGTAACTTCCGTTCAACCTTCCGGCACTATGTCTGAACCTTGTTTTGTTTTTTCTCCGTTTGCGCTTTTAAAGGGTTAGTTCACCCAAAAATGAAAATTCTGTCAGTAATTACTCACCCTCATGTTGTTCCAACCCCGTAAGACCTTCGTCTTCTCGTCGACGTATTCTCGTCGCTTTATAAACTTAGGATTGAGCCACTGGAGTCACTTGGACTATATTAACGATGTCTTTAAAGGGATAGTTCGCCCAAAAATGATATTTAAGCCATGATTTACTCACCCTCAAGCCGTTCGAGATGCATATGTCAATCTTTTTTCAGACGAACACATTTTCAGTTATTTTAGAAAATGTCTTAGATCTTTCAGTGGTTATAATGTGAAGCAATGGGGTCCAGCTCGTTGAAGTCCGCAAATGAGCATGCATCCTTCACAAAAGTAATCCGTCCGGCTCCAGGGGGATAAACGAAGGCCTTCCGAGGGTAATCCGTGCGGTTTTATCGTAAAAATATACATATTTAAAACTTTATAAAGGAAAATAACTGGCTTCCGGTGGCGGTCGGCGCGCGTTCATGGAGATAGAAGCATCGTGACGTAGAACGAACGTAGAGTTTTGTTTTGCTCTGCTCTCTGGCTGCGCTGTCACGTTCGTTCTACGTCACGACGCTTCCATCTCCATGAACGCGCGCCGAGCGCCACCGGAAGCCAGTTATTTTCCTTTATAAAGTTTTAAATATGTATATTTTTACGACAAAACCGCACGGATTACCCTCGGAAGGCCTTCGTTTATCCCCCTGGAGCCGGACG
Organism: Rutilus rutilus; assembly: GCF_951802725.1. Taxonomy (NCBI): domain Eukaryota; kingdom Metazoa; phylum Chordata; class Actinopteri; order Cypriniformes; family Leuciscidae; genus Rutilus; species Rutilus rutilus. The sequence goes on along the minus strand of NC_140222.1, from coordinate 30,050,502 downwards.
GATTACTTTTGTGAAGGATGCATGCTCATTTGCGGACTTCAACGAGCTGGACCCCATTGCTTCACATTATAACCACTGAAAGATCTAAGACATTTTCTAAAATAACTGAAAATGTGTTCGTCTGAAAAAAGATTGACATATGCATCTCGAACGGCTTGAGGGTGAGTAAATCATGGCTTAAATATCATTTTTGGGCGAACTATCCCTTTAATGCATTTTCTGGGCCGGCAAGTTATAATGTCTTAGAAGCCTATGGAGGACTGATCCAGCTCTCAGATTTAATGGAGTGGAGGAGAGAGAAGCATGAACGACCAAAGAGACGGCGTTCCTATAACCAAATAACAAAGAATAGGGAAAAGGAACGCGCGAAGTCCCGAATTTACATCGGAAAAGCGTTCAAAAGGTGGCGAGAACTCCGTTGGCAGAAGGGCTTCCTATCCGACATTCAGATGGCTCTGTTTTTGCTGGACAGGTGGGTAAATCCAGTTTAGCTTTTCTAAATGGTTCATGACTGTTTCAGGAAGCACAGAAGGGAGGGGACGGGATGAGGAGGAGGGAGGGTCGAGCTAGCCTCCGTTTTGTTTGACAATACTTTGGACGTCATCCATCATCGCTTAGAGCACCTTTAAAACAAATAAGTAGACTAGTTGTTCAATCGACCTACCAAGCAGTTGATTTTGAAAACATGTAGCCTAATTTTAATAGCGTGCCGCACGAGTGCTATTTTTAGACCGCAAGGCCGCGTGACGTCAGCAACGTAAACCGGAAGGGGGTCAACATAGAAGCGCGCTCGCTTATGATTCATGCTAGTACTGCTTGTTTTCTGCCGGTTATCCCTCAAATAAGAACATGCCGAGTAAACACTGCTGCTATGGAACTAACAATCTACCTCTGGATCAGGTCGGCTCTTTTTCCTGTCTTTTTCAGCCCTCTACACTCAAGCCATCTCTTCAATTGAATATTTGTATGTTCTTCTACTTCTATACCAGTGAATTTGGCACCGGGGACATCATTCTCGGACAGAGTTAGCAGGTTTAGCTCAGTAGACATCTCGTCCGTAAACTGTTTACATGCGTCTAGCATGAGTGACACGCGCGAGTTTGACCCCCCTAGCAACCGTCGCTAGCTTAATGAATATTAATGAGAAAAGGTGACTTATATCGTGCGGTATGCTATTCCTTGTGTTGAACAGTACATTTTTATGTGGACTGAACTTTTTAATTAATACTTTGTAGTATTGAATGAAATGTTGCCCAAATATTTATTAAAGTAGTAAACTTTTTATGTAGATTGATAAAAAAAAAAAAAAAAAAAAAAAATATATATATATATATATATATATATATATATATATATATATATATAGAATGAAGTAGGCCCTATCACACAAAAATATTGTTAAATGTTTATTTTGCACATCCCTTTTGACAAGGTTTTATAAAACATTTTAGATGTCACATCTCTTTGCATGACCATGGTGTTGAAATAGTTAATTGGCATGTATCATTACGCCTTGCAGAAAAACACAAAATGTTTCTTTCCTCGACTGAATTGTGATGTTGACGAACTGTCAAAGGCCGCAGAAGAAAACGTGTTATGATATGCGTCCGATTATTGCATCATGAATATTCCAGAGAAATGAAGCATGATCAACATCTGTTGTTTTGGTTCTGCGTGATACAGAGCATAACGGTAATAATGTATCGTGCGTTCAGTGATTGCTGGGACGCCACTGAAATCGTTGTCAAACTTTTAGCTGAGAAGAAAGGGCCCAGGAGCGAGAGATGGAGGGATATTCACTGTAGGCTTCTGTTAGCATGATTGCAGCTGGTGGCCTTGACCTCTGGCTGCGGCAAATAAAAGGAATTTAGGCCCGAAGTGGAAGTTGTCACATCCCGTCGCGGTCAGAGGTTAGCTGGAGAACTTTTGTGGTCAGTGACATGGCTTAGTCCTCATTAGACCACGTGACATGGGATCCGCCGCACGTTGGGTCACGGGTACAGCCAGGGGTCTTCAGGCCACAAATAACAAGCAGTTGTATCATGCAAGAAAACATTTGTTGGCTGTGAAACATTAGCCTTGATGTCTTCTGAATACATAGCCACACGCTAACTCAAATGCTGATAACTGTAACACACTTTTATTTAGACTAAGCTTTTTTAATTCACATTTTTATGATTAAAATATAGCATGTATTGGGAAAATGGTTAGTTTTTATGTAGATTGAACTTTCTTTTTTATTGAAATCATGTATTTCACAGTTTATTGGGTAAAATAGTAAATTATTATTTGGATTAATTTGATACTTTTTCATGTCTTAGTTAAAATAGTTATTTTGGTTAGACTTAACTCAATTTAAATCAACTTTTTATTAAATGAAATATGACACATGTATAAAATATTGCACACAATATGTATTGAACATTTTGTTTTGCACACATTTTGTGTAAAATAATTCTTGTTAGATTGAAACTGATCATTTGAAATGGTAATATCAATTGTAATTGTTATTTTGTAGCACTTAATGAAATATCGTGCAAATATTGCATGAAATAATCATTTCTTATTGACTTATTTTTCATTGATACTTGGGGTTTAATGAAATATAAGTATGCTCATCAGCATTTGTTTTCCACTGAACTTATTTCCACTGAATTGCAGTGTATTCTGGGAAGAGTACATGCAGTGCTTCCTTAGAACTGGGGCTAAATGAGGTATCTCATTTGGTATCACCTTTTAGATCAGAGCTTTTGTGTTTCTTTGAAAATAGCTTTTTTTTTTCTTCCAAATTCTGTTTTTCACTACACTTAAAAAAGAAAGAAAAGAAAAAACAAGTGCCTGCAGGTGCATGCGATCTTGCTGAGATCTATCAGATTAATGTCTCTTATGCTCTGCTTTCTTTAGAAGTCAATCAGGAAGTAACATTGATTTACTTGACAGCTCGTTGAATCTTTAAAGAAAGACCTATCAGATAAAAATTTTTGTAATGTGAGTTTGAAGAGATTGTCTATGGGCTGTTCTTGACTTTGGCACATTCAAATCAACCTGTTTGACCAGATATAAGGTTGTCATGTAAAAGACATAATCATTGTTTATTGTAGAGTGAAACGTCTTGGAGTTAAGAAGTGCTTGGTCGAGTGACTTTATTAATGTTTGTGTCACTGAATGGTTATTTAAGGTAGTGTTTTTAAGAGCTCATTGTACATTGCTAATATGACAACTGGTATCAGCATTTAAAAAAAAAAAAAAAAAAAAAAAAAACTTTCTGTGGTTCCAAATGTGCCAGTTGTTTTCTTTCCTTCTTAGATGGTTTATTAATGTTGAGTGACTTTTGTTGAGTGACTTTTTCAGAAACACTTCAGAATTTAACACTTCATTTCAGGCTGTTTGTTGGTTATACACAAGAAATATTACATATGAAATTATATTTTATTTATATAAGCAGTATTTATAGATAGATAGATACATTTCATAAGTGCAAGGAGGAATGATATTTAATATTATTTTAATATATTTTGTCCAATTTTGGACAAGTGTGGTTAAATTTTTTTTTTTTTGCTCTTTTTTTTTTTTTAATTCTGATTCAATAAAATCATTGAATTTAATTAAAAAGTCTATTATTAATACAATTAGGCTATACAAAAAATAGAAAATTAGTAATTATCGTTTTCGGCCAAGTACATCCAGAATTTTTGGTTTCGACCCAGAATTTTTCATTTCAGTGCATCCCTAATATTAGGGCTGGGACGATACACCTATCTCCCGATTCGATACTATCACGATACTTGGGTGCCGAGATGGTATTTTTATAAGTATTGCAATTCGATACTGCAATATATTGCAAAAAAATGTAACACTAGACCATCGGGAGAAGTAAAATCATACGCTTATACAGACTGTACATGATGTATAAGATGAGTCATATTTACAAAAACAAATCATCACATCTTTCTGACTTTTATTTCAGAAGCATCATACAATAATACATTCTCTTGAATAAATGATTCAATAACAAATACATTTTTTAAGTCACTTGTCTGCACCTAGTGGCGAAACAATGTAATTGATAAATGTGTTATTTTAAGCACCAAGTTTCTATCAAAAGCTGATTTTGATCGCTATCGTAGACATCAGTGTTCATATTTGAACTTTAAACTTTTATCCAAGTACTTCTATGATAATTTTAACTATTGCATCACAGAAATAATGATACTATGAGTTTGAAAAGACTGTTTGTGAAGCTGTGTAATGAAAACTCTCTGCGGGTCAGCGGCAGCACCAACACAGCTTTGAATGTTGCGATATGATTTTGTCAAAGGTTTAGCCTAATAGACAGATGAATTGAAAGTTCGCGTGGGTGTTTGAATCGGGATCACAGTCTTTTAAAGATGAATCGTGCAGCTTTATTGTCTTATCTCTCTCTCAGCATATGAGTAGCGCGAGGGCTTTTCAGTGCGTTCAGTCTCACGTCTCTTCCACGCGGTCCACTTGGGATATTACGTCGCTCAACACTCACACATTTCATCCTCTGTTAGAACGAAAGTGGCTAACTTCTGTCAACCTCATCTACAAGCAAGGACAAAAATAAAGCAATTGAATTTCGATTCTGGAATAAATAAATAAACGATTTTAGAATTGTAAAAAAAAAATGAGGTGAATCAATTTTTCTCCCCCAGCCCTACTGAATATATTACTGTTTTTAATTTACATGTAGGCCTAAATGAAAATGTTGCCCTAAAATCATTGTAGACAACAAAAAAAAAACATTACAATAAACATTAAAATCCTCTCATTAACTATAAGAGGTCTGAATGTTTTTGGATAAAATGTTTATTCCTCATCTTGTGTTATTCAAATCGGTCATCTTTGCGCAGACAACAGGCTAGTCAAGTTACCTCTAATGGATTATTTGCATCACTTTAGGACTCCCTTCAGCACGCTCAAGCTCTGCACATCAAACAGCGTTCGGGGAGCTGCGCGCCCCTGCAGGGTAATTAACTGTTCCCTCTCAGACCCTCCACTATAAAACACCTGCAGGCTTGACGGCACACTCACAAAAGCCCAAGCCCAGAACTGATTCATCAAACTGGCCCTCGAGAAGACGCACACAAAAGGCAGCAGGCCGAGGTGGCCCGTGTCTATTCCTGCCCTGCCAGCTCCTCCGAGCCACGTCCTTTTGACTCAAGCGTACGTGAAGTGGATCATTACACCTGCACGCACTCCAGCCTCCTACGCCGCATCCAGTGTTTGTGTGCGCGATGATTGAAGGAGGCCGACTTGGAAGAGATACAAACGCTCGCACGCCGTTACTGTAGCGGGTTTCTGACCCCAAAGCAGAGTGGTAGTGCTCTCAAAAGCGTGCTCCTCCGAGACTTGCCGTAAAATAGAGTCGGGCGTTAAAGGCAAAGGCCCGCGCACTACTTTGTGTGTGGGTATAAATCAAAGCCGGCCCTCACATGCAGAGGCCATTTGTGCTGTGCTATTTACTTCCGCTGAGAAATAATCATTACCCTATAAAATGTGAAAGTGAAAAATGTAAAAGGAGGCCTATAAATAGGCGGCGAGCAGGAATATGGATGGCCGGGCCACACTCCCTCAAGACCACAAGACTTGGTTCCTTATGGAAATGCAATCGTTGTAGGGTACAAGAAAACAGCCCATTAGATGAACTAGTGGGGTGCGGCATTTGTAGATTTGCAGGATATTATACAGTTAGGCTGCATTTGTTGCTTTACATAAAGCTTCTTGAAGGTTTATTGAGATTAATGAAATTCTTTGTAATATTTGAACATTAATACAGCAGTGTGTTGAGCATATGGTGCAACATATGCATTTGTTTAAGGGTCAATTAACACCGACACTGATTAAATCCTGCATAATATGTGTATGTATATATATATATATATATATAAATATATATATATATATATATATATATATATATATACATATATACATTATTCTTTAATTGAACAGTGTTAAATATCTTAATTGTCCAGTTAGTCAGATAGTAGATCAAAAGTGCTCTTTGACAAGTAAAAATTCATAAATGGCATCATTAAATAGCTGCAAAATCAACAGGGCCGTAGCCTGAAACTTCAAACATGTCTTGAGCTTCTCCATGGCGACTTGTACTTCTATGCTCATGTTTCTTTTCGGCACTGATTAAAATAAATGTGCAAATGTCTGTCCTTTTTAATTTCCAACTATTCCATCATTAATGATCAGCCTCACTGTCATAAAAAGGATTCTTATAATCATGGCCACTGCTTTTACTATATTCACAGGCTCAAAGCGGCCTTTCATGTGCTCTTCATACCATGCTCTTCTACTGTTGGCTTTCCTTTCCTTCATGCACTTTTGAATTCATCTGCGTATGATCTGGTCTGCATGAACACCTGTGAGGAAAGGCTAATTTAGGTCCAGAACCAGTTAACATCCAGACTCCTTGATCCAACCCTCCACCCTTTCTTCTTCTTTCTTTTTCATGCATGAAAAAGTAGCCAAGAAACAGGGAATAAAGGACATACAGGGCAGCCTGCCATCACATGATCACTTAAGTTGCCCTGTTGTGCTTGCTAGGCTACCGATGGGTTCAGTTATGTCCACTTTTATTATTCTGGACATGGGAACACTGGGTGAATCTATTCTTTGATTAACTTTTCCTGCTTCAAAGAAAGAAGTATGCAGTCCATGCACACTTATTGGAAATGTGATATAAAATCACTTCAGCCTCCAGGAGTTGATGCCTTGTAAAATTGCCAATTACTCATAATTTCCACATAACTGAAGGCTGCATTGATTCATGATGGACACCCACGCACAATAAAGACTTCTAACTTGTTCTCTTTTAGCATTTAAGGACAGGGTTAGGGGTGTTAAAAAAGTTAACTGATATAAAGCAACATATTTTAATGTTGCTTGCTCATAAATGTAAGAATGAATAATGTTAATGTGCAAAATGTATAGCCTAGATTAAATCTATAATAATTTCTAGACTTGCAATGCCAAAGATAACTCTAATTTAATTTTTGACCTTTTTGTTGAATTATTTTCATTGAACAATATGGAAAATTATCAAAGGGATTGGATTTTTATGGCCCATTTTTTTCCTATTTCTATTTTTTCAAAATTTGTTCTGCATTATGTAAAATTGTAATACATTTCTGTCACAACTTCAAGTTCAACTAAACTTTCTCCTGTGCCTGAGTATGTGCAGTAGACGAAAGTATGCTGTGTGTTGTTCACACAACTTCATGAATGAACTCTGTGACATTATTCTGGAGTTTTCCCTCTACTCCGAATCGCTAAACTCTGTCAACACAACTCGCTGCGCAGTCCATGTCTTCACCCAGAGACGCAAAGAAAGAGATGCAGCGTTGGCTAACCCAGTTACAGCAGCATTGCGATGTTCATCACAGCGCCGGATAACCTTCCAATACGACCATAGAAGTGTGTTTTGCATTTGATGTAAGTAGATTAAACAGATTAGTATCTGACTTGTTCATTTGTATAATGGTGGTAAAAGTAACCTCTCTTCTTAGCGAATAATCAGAATAATGAAAATTGCATTTAAACTGGAGTGAATCTCTTACTGAGATTTAAGTCATTATCGGTGCACATGTAAACGTAGTCAATGTTGGATTCAAATGTACATTTCTGGCACCATGTCTCCATGTGTAGAACCTCTAACCCCCAAGCCACAGCTCTAACTATCTTTATGTTAGTTATAAGAACATTTTTGCATTCAATAAGTTTAACGGAGTGAGAGAAGAAACAGATCAAAGTGTGAAGTCTTTCCATGCAACTATGCAGCAAAACTGCCGCTTACGTTGTTAGTCAGCTCCCAGGCCTCTTTTTCAAGTAGGTTGCCTACTGTCATCATAGCGTGTAATGGCCCTTTTTGTCATGCTAAGCTATGTATAGCTTCTTAGTTGTTGGCCTCTTTTCAGTATGTTAATTTTACAAGCAATGCAGCTGTGTAAACCACGTGGACACCGTAAATAGCCAGTGGAAAAAGCGCAGATGAATGTTTCTCTAGACAGTTGGGTGTTGTCGAAATGTGTTGCGTGCGTGTGTATACAGTCATCTCCAGAACATGCGACTCCTGCAATCATTCTTGTTTGGGTGCTTTTGTGCTGATATCATGTGGCATTTTTAATTGATTCTGTTAATGAGGGTGTTAGCAAAGGGCTGCGGATGGAAACCGCTGATGCCCTTAAGTCATTTTGACACGGAATAGGTCAATCAGAGAAGCTTTGCTGCCAGCCTCGATCTGTACTGCTTGAAACTGAAGTAGAGCTAACCAACAATGAGAGCAACCCATCCCATGCTGACACTGGCAAATGCCAGACAGACTCTTTACCAAAGGGGCAAAATTATATACACCTGTCACCTGCAGAGGGGGTTATCGGCCATGAAACTCCATCCATCCATCCATCCATCCATCCATCCATCCATCCATCCATCCATCCATCCATCCATCCATCCATCCATCCATCCATCCATCCATCCATCCATCCATCCATCCATCCATCCATCCATCCATCCATCCATCCATCCATCCATCCATCCATCCATCCATCCATCCATCCATCCATCCATCCATCCATCCATCCATCCATCCATCCATCCATCCATCTTTTTGTGATATCAATACAACAATTAAAACATTAAGTCCTTTCTTTTAAAATAATTTTGTTGTCAAAGCATTATAATCTTATTATTTTCATTTTATCATACAATCATTTTCTTTATGTCCTCCCCTGAAATGTCACATTTACAAACAGCATTTCATGTTCACTTTAAAACTCAACTGTGCTTGTGTGATTGCATTTTGATTTGTCAGTCTGATCAATGGAATTGCGTAAAATACACTGAACAATTTATAAACGCAACACTTTAGTTTTTGCCCCCATTTTTCATGAGCTGAATTCAAAGATCTAAGATCATTTTCTATGTACACAAAAGGCCTATTTCTCTCAAATATTGTTCACAAATCTGTCTAAATCTGTGTTAGTGAGCACTTCTCCTTTGCCGAGATAATCCATCCACCTCACAGGTGAGGCATAACATGATGCTGATTAGACAGCATGATTATTGCACAGCAGCACAGGTGTGCCTTAGGCTGCCCACAATAAAAGGCAACTCTAAAATGTGCAGTTTGTTATTTTGTTCAGTGTAGTTAAACAAAAAAAATCATAATAGGGAGATAACTCGAACTGCAGTCTCAAACTGCTAATTGGTGCCCAGAATTATTCACTTTAGTCACATTTTGAAGTTTTGTAAAGGAAGAACTTAGTCAGAGTGTGTTACATAAGTACCCTTTTTTTTGGGAGCTCGGGTGTGTTTCATTAATTTAAAAACGTACTCTTCCAATACTAATTACATACTCGTAGAGAGGCTGTTTAAATGTGTGGCTTTAATGACTAGTTTCTTCCCCAGAGAAAATGCGTCACGCAAGCAGTTTCTACAATCCTTAATGTGGAGACAAATTTAGCTAAACTGCAAAAATGGCTAACAGAAACAAATCTTCGGTGGCAACAAACTCTGTCCTGCTCGCACTGCCACTCAAATCTCAGACGCGGGGTTGGTGCTTAATTAGTGTTATTAACCTTCAACAAACCAGGCTGATTTTATTTTGCCATGGTGACAGCTTCAGCTCCATTTCTCCGTTCACCGGCATGAGGTATTTTAATTGGCTCGAGCTCCTCGATCCACTCAGCCCTGACAACGCGCGGAGACGGACGTTCACCGCGGTGAGCGACATGTAAATGGCCTTTCTATGAAAGGAGTGTTTCTTTTTTTTTGTGTGTAACCCCTCGCTCATATTCCTTCAGTACAGTGAGGACACGGCGAGCTCACCCGAGCTGCACGCCGCAGTGAAGTGACAACCGAGCAATCATTAAAAATTTTGATGGCTGCTGCACGCACAGGCCCATCTCCCGGCTTGATGTAAAGAAAAGCACGCAGCCATCTTTTGTATTTGCTCTCTGTCACCGACGAGAGCTCAGGCCTAATTTATTCCTTCTCATCGTCGGCTCTGCGAAGACAACTCGTCTTCACTGTTTCTTACTTGCACATACGCTTTATTGTGCCCACATTAATGTTAAGGCTTTCGAGGAGCTGTAGACTCAACAAGCAGATATTAGGTTCTTAATGGGAGGTCGTTATTGAAGGTTTGGGTTTTGTGTGTAAAAATAATGAAGCAATCTTTGGGTTGACATTTGTGGTTAACCTGTATGTTTTTTTTTAATAATGTCCTAAAACGGATATCTTGAGATCAGGATGACAGATATTATTTAATGATTCCAAAAAACATGCACACGGTTTCTGAATTAAAATTGAGTTTATTAAAAAATGTAAGTAACACATTTTGCTCAATACTTAGACCACCAAAATATTTGAAAACAAATTGCTGTTAATTAGCTAACTTAGTTAAGTCAACCTTTATTTATATAGGCTAGCTCTTTACACAATACAGATTGTTGCAGCTTTACAGTGATAACAGGAACATGTTTTCAAGAAAGCGGGCTGATTTTAACTACATGGAAACAGTTATCGGTAAATGGCAATAATAAAGGTTAAACAATTCATCTCTGAATGTGCATCAAGTGTGGGTCACGGTGTGGTCTGCTTATAATGTGAGTTGAAAAAGATAAGTTGACAAGGTTAACTACATTTTTACGCTCACATTTCAAACATTTTAATGGGCAGGGTTAAAACTGTTGCCAGCCTACACACTGAATTTAAAGGTCTACCTTCAGTTTTCACACCAAAATAAAGACTTTGGGTTTTAACTCTAAACAAAATGTAAAAAAGAAGAATTTAAAACCAAATATGTTTTGGTTTTGTAATGTAAAACAATAAAAAAAATGGCCCAACGATGGAATCCAATGGCAAACGTATATATTACGTCTTTTATTTGCGTTTCAGGAAAGTTGACTTAATTGGATAATTTAGTTTAAATTTCTAATAATTACAACATTTAGTCTGTGATTAATAATTTAGATCTGTTTTAATGTGGTTATTTGATCATTTGTGTGTTCCCTGTGCAAAAACACCAAGCTCCACTTAATCTACTGGAAATGATGATTTCAGAAGAATACAGAATAAGTCACATTATTATTTATCGGTATACTAATTAAAGGATTTATAGATCATGTAACAGATGATAATAATATTGAGTTTCAGAAGTGGACCTGGTCCTGTACCTAGTACATATTCTCGTTTTAAACTGTAATCGTGGGTCTAGTATTGTGACCACTGTATTTGGTTACACCCATTCAAAGAATATCTTTGCATCTTTTTTTTTTTGTTGCAATAATTTCCTCTGGCACTCGACGAATGGGCTTTAAGTTTTAGCATTTGATTTAACAATTGATATTTGCAATTTGGTTTGAAGGGTCTCCAGTAGCGTGGCTCTTTGACAGGTCTCATTAACACAATGGGTGTTGTGTTCTCGTCGGATCGGGTTCCTCGTGCGAGGTGACGCAGGCCAGCCGTTCCCGCGGAAGCTCGTGATTGTCAGGAGCGATTCTCCTGACCCTAATTCTATTACCAGATTCACACGTCCACCTTCACTGGAGATTATTACACGGAGGGAGGGTTTGTTCCTGTAGCCGTGCCGGGAATGGTTGATGCATCTTATTTTGTTTGTTTGTTTCTTTCACAGGGGTGTAAGGGACTGCTGCTGTCACGATGGACGCCCAATCACAAGGCCAGCAGCCGCCGGTGCCAGTTTTTCAGCCACAGGTTTGTGTTCTCTCACACATAAACACAAACACACATACAGTCTAGCCAAACTTTCTTTTGTAATCTCATTATATAGCAGTTCTACAAAGACACTTGAGTTTTTTTTTTTTTTTGGCGTCTACCATCCTGACTCAACACCTGCTTGCTTAGCAGCATGTAGCACGAGCCTGTCGCCCTCTTCCACATCCACATCTGCCCCCTTCAAATCTCCCCGTGTCTGTCAATCCACCCGCAGAGAGACAGGCGGCGGTCTGCTCCGGCTGTCTCTCTGCTGTGCCGGGTGAGAGGTGATAATGAGATTCTGCTCTCTGCGCAAGCAATGTTTCCTGCACACAGGAGCCATCATGTGTTTTCAGTGCCAGAGACAGAGGTGTTGGAAATCTGCTGCTTTTAGCAGTCTTTTGGTCTCTCTTTTCAACGTTCTCTCTCTTAATCTCTCTTTTGTCGTACTTCCTTTTCACACGCCCAAACTAATTTCCTCCAATCATCTGACACCATTATTGTTGTCGTAATGTTTCTTCGCTTATTAATGACTGCCAATACAAGCTTTCTGAACATCAGATATCACTCCTCATTTATTTATTCATTTTTACATGGGCAGTATCTTTCTTGTGCGTGTAAATCAGTCATTAAACTTTTTTTATCCTCACTAAATGGATATTTAGAAGATTTAGATTAGATTAGTTTTAAAAGTGAAATGTGCCTTGTCACAGACATTCTGTTTTTGGTAATTTGGTCAATGTTAAAACATCTTCATCTTGTGAATTCTTACATCATTATTGTTTATGGACTAATATTTTTAGTATTGTGTAATTATTAATATCGGATGTTATTAAAGGAAAACAAAACAGTATTGAAATATTACTGTTGGTAAGTTACTGCTCATTCTTGTTTATACTGTAGTAAGTTGTAGATGATTGACAAAATGTATTTTGGGTGTCCCTTATCTGGAGAGAATTTCAAAAATTCGGAGTTTTTCCAAGCGTGTAATTGTTTAAAGTCCCTCTTCATTAAAAAATTAAGACATTCTTCTTTTTAACCTTTCATTGAATAATCAATTGCTAGACTTACCATGAATGTTGCATTCAAACTAACATTATATCTTGTATACTTTGATTTATATTTGAATTAGAAGTCTACCAGTCGACATATATTGAATTTTATGGACACCAATAGGTAAGGTAAGGGAAAAGCTGAATCCAGAAGGTTTTAAAATAAATGCTGAATGTGTGTAAATAAATGTTTTGGGATGGTTCAGCCCAGACAACTACAAAAGTTCGAAATGTATTAAATCAGTTTATAAAAACAATTTCTTGGTTATTTTGGGGATTTTTGGTTGCAAGCTGCTTCTGGGATTTCATACATTCTAGGCTCCTATACTCTCTCAAACATATTTAAAAACACATTGGCCGATAAATTGGAATTTGGCTTTTTTTTTTTGCTTAGTTATTGCACAAAATCCAATATGCTTTTTTTAACCTTAGTTATTGCACAAAATCCAATATCGCTCAAACTTCCTTGGCCGGTCATAATGATTGGTCTTATTTTACAAAATATTGTCGAGTGCAGCTGAGGGTGAAAACTTAAGGCCCGCTGTCATCAATAAACATATGAGACATTTGACATTAATTTGAAGGTAACACTCAAGGTAAGTCTGGCTACGGATTACACCGTGACAGCTTAAGAGAATGACTTTTACAAGACTCGCAGCAAGCATTCAAGTTCAGCTCGTATTTCCTTGGAAAAAAGCAAGAGAAAATGCTGAATTGTGAATGCAATCACGCATATGATATCATATCTTAAAGTCCCCAAGGTTTGATGGATATGCATAGGAGATGCCGGATGAGTCGGTAAGGCGTGCATATTTGATGGCTCATTTGCTCTCAGAGCGAGTGGGAGGGCGAGATCTTCAGATCCGATTTTAATCGTCACGGCGGATTTTTCGACGAAGCAAAATCCCCTTGCAAAGCAAGGGCTTTAAATACTGGAGCAGATTGAAGAGGAGCGGGGCGAAGGAGGTATAAATATTGCATGGGCCGGGCCTGGAGAGAGACGTTGATGAAAAGGATGCGAACAGGATCTCCTGCCTTGTTCCCCCCACCACAAAGATCCCCCCCCCTCCAGCACCAACCAACACTACCACCACCACTGCTACTCCACCACCTCTTCAGCGCTTCGGTTGTCCTTTCCTTGGCAGCCGCTGGCAGTGTTGTGCTGTCAGCTCACACCTAGTCTCCACGCTGCTGCCGCCCCGTCCTCCGTCATTCTCTTCCTCCTCCTATCTCGCATCCCCTGTCATACGGCTGCATGTCTGCATTTCTCTTTTTACATTCGTGTCACCAGTGGCCAACCCTCCATCGTTTGCTGTTGCTCCTGTGATGTGTTGTCCCTTTGAGTCATTTACCCAGCATGCTTTGCTTCATCTTCCGTCTCCTCTGACCTTTTTTATTTATTTAACCGAAACGACGGATCTAAAGGCCCATTCACACCAAGAATGATAACTATTTTAGTATCCACACCAATGCACGATAACATTATATTTATCATCAATGTGCTATAGTTTTGTCGTTTTTAAATGCTTGAGCTCTTTAAAGCTGGATGAATTCTGTGCTACTGTTTTATCATCTGGAAAAAATCATTCTGAAAGTCATACCAGCTATCATTTCTCTGTGCCGTTATCGTTACAGTTGTGGTATACACAACTATAGGACTTTCCTCATCTTCCCTATTCTCATAAATTCGAATTCTTTTGTCAGATAATTCTATTCTCATAAAATTAGAACGATTCGTCAAAACTTGAAAGTTATTGTTATCGGTATAGTCATCATCCTTGAAGTGAAAGGTGCGATACTGTTTACTGTTGTTTAGCTAAAGGTTGTAAGCGTAATCCAGTCATTTCAATAGGAATCTGCGCGATTTTGGGAGTTTTGTGTGAGGATGGAAAAGTTCCCCTCGCAGATTTCACTCATGTTCAAGTTGATCTCATGAATTTTCCGTGCTGAGAGAAAAAGCGGTTTGGTTTGACAGTGACTTCAGTGTGAGTTATGCTTTATACATTGCTACGCTATTGACAATAGACTGGCCTTTTTTTTCTTTTTTTTTTGCTGCAAAATTTCGCTGACATTTCATTTCCATCTAATGTGACTATCCTAATGGAAAGCGTTGCATAAAAGTTGTTCAGCATCCCAATTCAAGGCATCCTTGGCCCCTTTCCTCCCACCTCCGTGTGTTATTTTTGTTTTCTCCACTTCCTGCAGAGCGGCAACAAGCCCTTTGAGCTCTCGCCCCTCCTGCAAGCTGCAATCTGTACAAACTGCGTCACGCCGCTGTCGAGTGACCCCGGCGGTCGTGGAGATCCTCGGCTGCTGCGGTTCATCTCGTGTCAGCTCAGTGCTCTAAATTGTGTGACAGCGCAGAGCCACGGATGAGACAAGCTGTCAGTCAGGGCGCCCCTGCTGCCCTTTGAAGGCGAGGCCAGGGGGCAGAAAGGTGCCGCAAATGGCCTGTGAAGTTTACATACACTGCCCACTGCTAAACAGATTACCTCTAATGAAGTGTCTGGAGCTCAGGCCGCGTCAGGCCTAATCCTGGCTGGCAGTGCGTCCCTTCGGCTGCCAAAAAAGCCGCCACCCTCTGGCCTCCTCCCGCCGCTATGCCGGCCTCCCAGGCGCTGGGAGGTGCCCATCGTTAATCAGGCCGGACAGTGCGCGAGCTGACATGCAAATGTAGGTCATTGCATATGTAAATGTGTGATTAGCGAGCCGCATGCCAGAACACATTAGCTCGACTTTGCTCTCAGCATGCGCTTGTCATGCCGCTTTAGAGGCTCATGCTAACATTTGTCAAGCGACCATGTGGGGAGTGAAAGCAATGCCTTGCCCCTCTGCGGACCATCCGCTGCTGACCAAATCAACACGAAATGTATGCATCATCTATGGGGCAATGACGTATAAGAGTGTCTAGAATAAAGAATAGGAAAATCTACATAAAAAAAAAAAAAAGTCAAGTTGTGTGCTCTGTGTATTCATGATGGATTCATATGGTTTTGAAAATTATACTCTTTTCATTAAAAGTTCTTGTGGTGTAACTATTAAGTAAAAAAAAAAAAAAAAAAGTTGGACCACACCTGATTGCACCACATGGTTTTTATTTGGCTGAAAAAGTTTGAAATATAAGCAGTCAAGCAGATATTAATATGTATGAATTCATTTATTTTTATTTAATTAAAATAATTGAGTTAACTAATCAGTGTTATTTTAGCATTGATTATATAATATCTTATTTATTATTTTGAATGACCATTTAATTTTTTCAGTTTGTTTATAATTTTTCATCTTTGAAAAAAAATTTGAATATTTTTTTTTTGAGATTTCTATTTAGCTTCAATTATTTTCATTTTATTTTTAGTACTTTAACTTATTTTATTTCAGTTAGATCACCCTGTCCCCCCACCCCCCACCTAGAAAAACATGAACTTTCCAACTTGCTATTGTTTAAATCATTTTTTTTTTTTTTATTAACCTCTCTGGATTTGACACAAAATTACTAAATGTTGCCAAGGAACCTGGTGTATTTTTATATTAGCTTGATATTGTTACATTTAGTCAGATCCAGCTTTCTCTCTTCGCTGTGGTGGCAGAAAAGAGAGCGCTTCTTGTGCTGCACCAGATGTGTCCCTGGACAAAGGGGCTGAGAGCGTGTTGTCACATGGAAAAACAAGCTACCTCGGTGTGTTAATTGGATGGGGCAATTCTTTGGCTCACACCTTTTTTTTTCCCCCTTAAAGCTGTCAAGTTAAAAAACAATGAAATTCTTAAATTGGTCGCCCCTTGATCTACATCCACCCCTCCGGCATCTAGTCAAGTTGCAGTGCTTCCTCCAACTCATTTATTTCAGTTCAACCTGTTATATATATCAGACAGTTTTACACAATAATGTTGATGGATTTGACAGATCGTCCAAGTATTCTTGTATTGTAAGAAAGACACTGATGCCGTTCACACTGAGCTGTCATTTGTTGCCATGACTGAATATCTTAATGGATGAACATTTCAGAGAGTTGTGTGAAGCTTAAGCTTAACTTGGAACCATATTATGAAAATGCATGCCAAGACTATAAAAAAAAGAGATTTCATTTGTTGACAAGACTACAATTGTGTCATCCTTCCCCTACCGTTGCCATCTTCACAATATAATTTGCCTTCAAGGCCATCTTATGGCCAACTTTGGGTAGTTCGCCATGACATGACATTGCGTTCCACTATCTGTCACCTCCAGTAGCCAGAACGTTTGCGGGATTAAAGTTTACACTCCAAAAGCCTCTAAAGGTCAGGGTGTTAATTCATTTATTTATTTATTTGCTCACGCCATCTCCGAGGGGCTAATTCTGGGTTTTGTTTAGATTTTTAATTTTAGAGCACAAGTGTCAAGGCGCCGCACGAATTCTTGGGAAGAACACTCGGGGCAGTTTGTCACTAACTGGTCCAGCATAAGTCACTTCAGAAGTAGGGATGTCACCACTCGCCTGATTTGTCCAGACAGTATACGGCAAAGATTCATACGGCGTTTTGGATTCAACGTGGATGGTTAATGTTGATTCGTTCCCACACTCTCTTGCCCTGACATATCGCCCTAATGACACCTATCCCCGATGCCCTCGAGAGTTTTCTTACATCTCTTGGCATATAAACAAAAACAATCACGGGGTTTGGCTAGCAATGGCCGATCTGTGGGGACATGTTTGTTTTGTCAAGACGATTGGAAAAGCGCAAAACAAAAGCTGTCTGATGTTCATTTGATGTTCGTTTCTCTTTCTTGAAATGTACTTATTATCTTGTTCTTCATTTCCAGAAAATCCAACAGGATTTGGGCTATAACAATTTAGCCAATTTTGCCATTATAAAGAAGATCGGGAGGGGACAGTTCAGCGAGGTTTATCGAGCTACGTACATACTAGACCATACTCCAGTAGCTTTGAAAAAAGTGCAGGTAAGAACTTCCTTTTGTCATGTAATGTCTTTATGCCCTCAAAAAAAAGAGTCCAATTCTCACGATTCTAGTTGCTTATTAACATGCATATTATTACTAGGATATTGGCTGTTTAATAGTACTCAAAAAGCACATATTAATGCTTTATTCTGCATGACCATATTCTACATCCCTTAATGTTTGCAATTAGGTTTTTAGTGTAAGTTTTAAGTTGGTAAATTTTAGGCCTGGCATTTTAGCTAAATATATTTGCTCTGAAATGGCTTGAAATAACCTTAACATGTCCCTTAAGACATTTAACATTGTGAAAAATTTAAGTTTACATAGTTAAATATGAATATTGGGGTTAAATATTTACATTATATTGACTTGTACCAATTTTGTTAATTACATACACATAACATTGTTAATATTACAAATGGATAATGTTAAGTGTGAATAAGTCTTGCAAATAGCTATATTGTCAATTTTCTGTTGCAACACTTGTTTAACGCTCCGGTACTGTTCACATGTCGGTCAAAAATGACTGATCTATGTATTTTATTAATTTTTTTCAATGAAATGAATGTACTAGATTTTAGTTCAATAATGTTTTTAAATTTTTTGTATTTTTAGATTTTATGGTACTAAATTATATTTATGTAGTAGTTATAATCCATTTATTCTCTTTTTGAGCATAGACTTGAAAATAAAATGTCCTACTTTAGCGGTCACAAATCTCGAATGCTTTGGAGCGTAAACTTAAGTTTGGTCTCTTTTTAAAAACTATAATTGGCAGTTCATTGATGAAGTGAAGTTTTTAAAAAACGAACTTGAATACCATTTTTAACTTTTATAGGAAATATATATTTTCCAAAACACGTTTTACTCTAAAACTGAGACAATCAAACCCATAAATCTAAACAATCTGTGTTCCAAATTAGCTTTCACTAAGAACTTGTTAGGGCGCAGTACCAAACGTTTCCACTAGATGAAATTTGTCTCCCATTCATTTATAATGCTGTCATTTTTGACCGCCAACAGTACAAGTGTGACTTTTTTTAGGATCATTTAACCGTTATGAATCGTCCATTTTTTTTTTTTTTTTTTTTTTTCACACAGCAAGTTCAAAAACCTTTACCAAGTTTCATACCATCCCAAAAACCCAAAAATATTTAGGTCAAAAATGACCGAACAGCACCAGAGGGTTAAGTGTATGCAATAAAATCATTGCAAATATATCTATTAAAACAATAAGTATGCTGTCCAGTCATAGTAAATGATGAAGCGTGAATCTAAACCTTCCAGAGTTGATTGTAGTCCATGTATCTTGATGAACAAGATTTGTTCATCTGAAGGGAAATACAAATACTTTAAATGTACTTTTTTTACAATGCGTAATTCCAAATTAAACAACTTTAATCCAAAGCCGTTGGCTTAGCGAATTTTTTTTTTTTACATCAAGTCGTAAATTTTGCACAACAAAAACAAATGAGATAAAACAGTATTGGGTTGAACGATTGGAAAGCACCAAAACACCCCTTGCATAAAACCGGACTTCAGTGCATTTGCTCAAATTTCATTTGAACAGAAGCCGGCATCTGATTGGCTCTTGTGCTGATAATCATGATTGAATGTGTTTCTTTTCTTGCCATAAACATATTCACAGACACAGCCAGCTCAAAACACAGTTTCCTGTGGATGTGCAAAGCAGACGTGCTGGAAGAAATAATTGGCAAGCTCTAGATTAAAAAGAGCGGTGCCCGGATACCATCGCCTCTGCTTTCCCAACACACACACACACACACACAGCTCCTCCGCCACAGTGGTCGTCTCCCTCACTACCACTGACTTTATTAACACTAATGATGAGCTGAGAAAGAATTGGTATTTTTGTATATGCCATTATAAAATGACAGGTAGTAACACTCTTAACTCGGTGAATATATCCCATAATGCAGTTCATCCATGCAATACTGCCACTTGTTATATTCTTATAGTAGATAAATATTGACTTAAAAATTCAAGCTTTCTTTAAAACACATTTAGAGCTGCAGAAATGTAATATTACTTACATATTGCAATGCAAACTTCAATGAACTTCACTATGATTTTTGCATGTGGTTCAGAGCTTGTCAGGGTGGAAGTCCACTATGGGCAACATTTCCACCTTTTGTGATTAGGATAATGAATATACATGATGTTTCCTGATGCAAATATTGTGCAACCCTGATTGCACGAATGAAGAATGTAATATTTGCTTCAGGGCTAGTTTTACACTCTTTAGGCTAGAAAGTTTTGGTTTGATTTTAGACTTTTGGCCTTGCAATGTTAACATTTCTGTTTGCTGTTTACACTGTGTGCTTTATCATAATCAGGACAGACATGATCAAAACAGTGTTCTAACAGATACATCTAACATGCTGTCAGGATTATCAGCTTTTGATTTTGTAAAACAAGATTGTGCTGTTTTAGAATAAGTTAAGGGCCGTTCACACAGAACGCATCTTTGCGTCTAAAAACGCTCAGGAATGGTTTAAAAAAAAAAAAGCGAGGACCGTGAGGGTATCAAGATTTCTTTTTGAGACGTGATGCTATAACGGAAATAACAGAAATAAAACAGTTGCCATGCCAACTTGCTACTGTAAACAAACGCTTGCCCTGCCTCCGGGGTCTTCTGATTGGTCCGCTGTTTTGGAACTGACATTGATGAGCGGCGTGCGAGATGCTGCAAAAGACGCGAGCTCAACGGTCACACTTTACATAGAAAAACAATGGAAAAGTAGAGCATTGGAATAGAAAAATGCTTTCTGTGTGAACAGAAATTATAAGCGATAATGTACAGTCAGCTGATTTATTATTATCGCAAAATAAATTGTGTTATTAGGATGGTGTTTTAATTTTTTTTTGTATTTTACATAATAAACAAAATATTTAATATATGAATTAAAAGTAAATAAACAAATAAGTTAATGCTAATAAATTATTTAATAAAAATATTTAAAGATAAATACATTTGTAGGTAATTAAATAAATATAAATGACGAGAATTAAATGCGAATAAAATATATATGAATTAATACTAATAAATAAATTAGTTAATTCAAATCAATAAATAAAAGATAAATAGATTAAAGAAAATAAGGAAAAATTAAAAGATAAATAAATGAATATGGGTAAATACATACATCGACAAATATAGTAATTAATACTAATGAATACATTCGCTTAAAAGATCAAAACATTCATTAATACTAATGAATTAAAAGTTAATCCATATTGATTTATCTTTTAATTTGAGTTTCAAGAATAAAGAAAATGTGAAGTGATATGACAGCCATGAAACAATCACAAATAAACTCTATAGCGTTTATTATACAAAAATATTTGCTGTAACTGACCAATCAAAATCAAGTATTTTAAAGAAACATGTAATAGAAATTGGATGAACTAAAAATGAACTCCCATCTGCTTGACAGTTCTCCAGACCATAAACACAGGTGAATATATGAAAACGGGTATGCTTGAGGCAGGAGGGGTGTAGATGTGGTGGGCCAGAGGTTTGGGGGTCCTGGGTTTCAGTGTGACGTACCCCCTCCTCCTTGCCCTACCACCCTGTACTAGTAGCATTTTATTTTTACTTGTTTTTTTTTCTTTTTCCATCTTTATGCCATAACACTCTTTCTCCTTCCTCTTTCTCTCTCCCGTTTGATCTTTTGATAGATATTCGACTTGATGGATGCCAAAGCTCGGCAAGATTGCATCAAAGAAATAGATCTCCTGAAGGTAAGAAACCAGAGAAAAGAGAGACCGACACCATGTGCCGCTATTAGGATCTCTAAAGGTGCCTCTGCCGAGACCCGATACCAGAGAAACACGGTGAGAGAGAGAGATTCAGAGACAGAAAACAATTGATCTGGATTAGACCTTCAGCTCTTTCTATCCGTCTCTCCCTCTTCCTTGTTCTCCTCTCTCTTTCTGTTTAGGCAAGTGCAAAACACGGTCCTCTTTGTGTCGTTCCTCCAGGCCAAGATTGACACTTTTTCTTTGCAGTGCCACAAAATACAGGTTTTATCTTGTTCTGCGGGCATTTCTTTCTTTTTTTTTTTCTGGCTAGCAATCTATTTTATTTATTTATTGAAGATTTTTACATGCCCTGCTAACATTTTGATTGGCCACAAAGCCATGGATATGATCAAATTACATGGTATTTAATTTAAATTATTTTACATTATATTATATTTTAATTACCAAACTGTTTAAAGAAAAAAAGAAAAATTTATTTATCAATCACTAGTTACATTGAGGATGAAGGTAACACTGCAACATTAAGGAAATTTAGCACATTCTCCCATGAATCTTTTGATGTTTCTTAATCTCTATCGTTTGTCGTTCATCAAACCACCTTAAACAGGCTACAGCTCACGGTAGCATAAGCACTAACGAAAGTTAATGACAACACCAATAAGAGCTGATGTCTAGCTGATCTGAGGTGTCTGGCTCCTCTCTTCTCTGTTGTGTTTTTGTAGCAGTTGTCGGATAAGCCTTCCCTTAACACACACACACACACACACACAATTCTCTGTGTTGTCATGTTAATTGCTTCAGCTCCGATTGCCGTCCATTGCCAGTTCTCGTTCCGTCTCCGTCTGTACGCATCTTCCTTGAGACAGCATAATAGCTTCCTTTTTCGCCCTGCTGCTTTTTTATATTCTTGCTCTTTTGTATATACAGTAATAATCAGACAAAAGGGCCGTTCGCACAAAGTGACCCGAAGTCATTACTTCTCTACGAGAGTTGACGAATTGTGTTGACTGTGATGTGGGAGTCCAACTACAAAGTTTTGTGCCTCAAATGAGCATAAAGGGTTTGTCTTTACCCGAATATCATTGATTTTTGAATGATTTTTGGTGGCAACTGAAAGTACAGTGACCTGGCAACCTCCAGCGATAAAATCAATATGAAAGAACAGGGTAGAAAGAAGCAAGTTGGCACTCAGTTCAGCAAGTTCAGGCCCCCTGAGACGCCTCCATTCCCACGGGAGGTGGCGGGTGAAGAGGTCATGTAGCCGGCGAAGGTGACGGAGGTCACCGTTACGCTCCTTAACAACACTTTGCCAACCGAATGCGCTGGGGTCAGAGGCTGCCGCAAAACACTGGCCTCGTTCCTGGTCTTCCTATCATGTTCCTCCTCCTCTTCCTGTCTCTCATTCGCCCCTTTTTTTTGTCTCCTTTACACAATCATTTCTACTCCACTGCTAATGAATTCAGTCGTTATAACCAGCTCACCTCAAGCCGCTAATAAGCCGTTTGCGTGGAACACAGACTCATGCCTTCTACCTCAGTGGACAAAGCTGGGGGAAAATACGAAAGAGTCGCAAATCAAAATAATGAGGGAGACCGGCGTGAGCAGCCCCTCCCAGTTGTATCTGTCTATTTGTTTTTCTGTCACTTTTTAGACCCTCCCGTTTCACATTGTAAACAAAATGACGCTGTTATGCGGAAATTGTTTGGCTTTCTACATTTTTTTTTTTTCGACAGAAATCGCAAACGATTCTGACATACTTGTACCGTTTCCCATTCTGAACCACCCTCTCTTGGTTTCCTGTAATGGATCAATACGGTAATCAGTTTGAAGCACAAACCCTTAATTATATTAACATTCTGACTCATGAGGAATCACTGGGATTGCGAAACCGCTCGCAGAACCCACAAGTGTGAGTCGGCATAATATAATTGTCACTGTAATCTGCCTCGTCGTAAACAGAGGGTTGGCTTAATATTGTTCCCAATGGTAAACGAGAGTGAAATTACAGCGTTTAACCTGATTAAAGTCAACATCGTGCTGCGTTTCATGTCCGCCACATTGGATGTGCCAGCTAAGGGGAAGCAAGAATGGGGATGACACCGCCGGCTGCACTCGCTGCAGCTGTGTGATCCAAAAATACATCTAACGAAAGTCACAGGATGGCGACAGAGGCGCACACGTCCTCCCCTATATCAGCGCGGGGCATGAACATTTCTTTAATAACCCCCTCTGCTGTGTCACAGCGCGTTGCGGGGGCCTCGACACCCTCCCGTTCGCGAGGGCCTTTGCCTGTCTCGCTTCTCATTGATACACTTGTTTCCTTTTATTTTCCACCCCCAGTCATCTTCAGCGCTACGAACCGATCGCAGCTCTTCTACTCATTGACCAACCAACAGGAAACAAGGAAAAGCTGAAGGCTTGGGCTGGGGGATCATGCCGTTCTGCCACGCACTGCTGCTGTCTGGCCTCTAATATTAACATCAGCCATAGGATTCAATACGTTTGTTTTCTTCTGTTTATTTGCCTTGTTTGCTAAGGCAAGCGTCGGTTTTACTATAGCTCATACTTAAAGGATGTGAACAAACCAATCGCCTTTAGTATTAAACTTTGGAAGTGAATGATAGCTTAAAGCATGTGGCTTGAGGTGTGCTATTATGTCTGATATATATACATTTTCACCTGGTTGATGATAAAATGCTGGAAAAATCCCTTAGACTCGCATTAAGGGAGGGACCTGAGCCATATGTAGAGACTTGAGGGTGGGCTTTTTTACTTTGGACCTCCCAGAAGACTACAGACAAACTTAAAACGATGAACATGTCTAGTTGCAAAGTTTATGCATATTAATAATACAATTAATAATAATAATATGTACGTATGTAGATTTGAATCTTTTAATCATTTTAATATTTAATCTAATATTACCTAAATAATTGTATTTTATATATATATATATATATATATATATATATATATATATATATATATACATACATACATACATACATACATACATACATACATACATACATACACACATACACACATATATACACACACACACACACACACACACTCTCTTAATAATGTTGTGTATGTATAATTATATTAAAGTGCATACATTTTATGTACACATCTCACTCGCACAAATATTTGTTCATAAATATACATGCACACATTATTGGACTGATATAATTTTTTAATATTTATGGTTGTGCCACTGTTGTTATTTGTGTTCCATTCAAGTCGTTTGGTTTTGAAGACACCAGTGTGCCTAAAACACTAGACAATAATGTCACGTTTACCTTCATACAAGCATCTGCTGTGGTTTCTGCCGCCTTCATGTTTGCAGGCTTTCCTGACCCACAGAGTCTTGTTAATATTTAAACAGTCACTGACACACTGTCTTTTTCCTCTGTCCCTTCTCTCCACAGCAATTGAACCACCCCAATGTAATTAAATACCACGCGTCATTCATTGAAGAGAACGAGCTAAATATAGTACTGGAACTCGCAGACGCTGGGGACCTCTCACAAATGATAAAGGTAAGGACACATGCCGATTTGTCAGCAGTTTCTTTTTTCCCCCCCCCTCAGAGTATTCCCACCACCCCGGCTGCTAGACGGCTGAAAGGAGGTAAAATGATCTGCACTACGACCACGTTTTTGGGATCCCTTTGGCTCTGTTACAAGAATCGTATTGTTTATTAGAATCATGTAGCTTCCGCACGTTCGATACGCTCAGCCTTCCCGTTTCCTCCTGACAACCCCTGCAACTCACATCTACAACCTGATGCTCCACATTTAATGGTCTGCATGTAAAACCCTTCGCTGCCAAATCTCCACCCGCATAAATCATTCCCGGCGCAAACAAAGCGTTTGCAGAAGGATTGCGTCTGTAAATGAGGAACAGGACGGATTAGTATGAAGACGCCTTCGACATATGCATCATAACGCACGCTTGTGCAAATATCCTGACCGTCAGCTACTTCGGTCTGCTCCACTGCGCCGCTGGATTTCTCAGCCCTTCTGCTCAGCAGCGCTTTAATTAGTTTTATTTTTTTATTAAACAATGTCACTCCAAAGGTGTATAGCAGGGCTAATCCCCCCAGCATTGTACGACCGAACATTGAGCCATATGTAAAACAGAGGGTCCGAATGCATAAATTTTACTTGTTTTTTATTCTTTTTGATTTTTTTTTTTCCCATCTCAGCCCCCTCCTCAATGCTCTGTCCATCTCGGAATTCAAATGAAATCAAATGGCCCCTTCATTTGCATGCACTTACAGAATATTGCATGTGCCGTGTTTGCTTTTTAAAGGCACAGAGGGGGCTGCCGCTCTCCCTCATTGACATCAAACAGCCCTCTGATATGCAAATAGAAAGGCAAGGGAAGAATAGATCCACCGGCTTTGTTTGGATGTGGGCCAAGGTTTTCTGGGGCTCGAGCCCGCTCGCTCACCGCCGTTCTGATCATTTCTGTGAAGCGGTACAAGTGCGGACGAGGCTCAAAATAGGCGGAGTGAGCATTCGCACAATGAAGTAATATGTCGCGCTGAAATAACCTCTGTTTTGTTTCGTTAATCAATTCCCGACCCCTTTTAACTGCCTTGACAAGCAGGTTTACTTCATTGCCGGTGTCTCAATTATTGAGACTGCATGTGAAAAGGTCATAATTACCGAGCCATTTTGCCTAAGCAAGCTTCATTCTGTCTTAATTAATAGCATAAAGTCATATTGGTTTCTGCTTTGAAGCAAGGTCATGCACTCGCAGACCTCATCCAGACTAAACCGACCGCACTGGATGACACCGTACTAAAAGCTTTGAATCTTTTCAGAATTCTAAAGACATATCATTTGATGCTGTATCACACCGTTTTAGGAGGATAAATATCTATTGGTTTTATTAAGTACTATTCAGAATTGACGACGAGGCTTAAACTTTTTTTATTAAAACAAACGTTGCTCTTTGAGGTGGAATTGGTCAAACCAATTCCAAACACCCTCGAAATCTGTTTAAGAGATTAAATATTCAGTGTGGTTTCAAAAAGTACAGAGTTGGAGTCGGATTGATTTAGACGCCTTCGCATGATTATGGCAAAAATCATTATTGTCGATTATTCCCTTGAAATTGTAATTGCGATTTATTAATTACGATTATCACTATTTGCATTGAATGATGTTTTGAATAGCTTTATACCATTGATTTGGATATGGCCCAAGTCCACAGCGCTCCGATTCTCCATCTTCATTGGTTGATTATCTGTTTAACAGTCTTTTCTAATACGTTATTAGATAGAGCTGTTATACAAAGTAGACAGGTATGAGAAAATATCAGCCTTTGCCATGTGGTTGATGCCCAATGTCGCTAGCTGAGCAGAAATACCATAATAATGTTTCACTTGGTCCCTTCAAAGTGATGTTGGATGTTGTAACTGTTGAGAGCTCCATCTATCACTGTTTTGCATGTTCGAAGAGTTAGTTTGTGGAGTAAATATATAGACTCTAATCTGTGTGTTTACGCGGCTTTTTAAAAATGGCGGGTGCTGGTGTTTTGCGTATGTTCGACCAATCAGCATACACTTAAGTGCTGGTTTCTCTGAAGTATTCGTGATTCGCCTCTCACAACGTAACATGCTCTAAACACACCTCTTAAGCACACAGAATAATGTAAGTGGAATTTTGTTTTGTAATCGCGGCTTTGAACCATTACGTAATCATGGCATCCGTAATAGTAATTGCGATTAGAAATTCGATTAATTGTGCAGCCCTAGATTGATTCTTTTGTAAAATCTTATTTTGTTACTTTTTAAGCATTCATTTAAAATCATCAGGGATTTACAACATTTTAAAACCCTTGCATTGGATATTGCATCCGATCTATGAGCAAATAGTTTGTTTGAGTTCGTACTTTTAAATGAATCGGTTGCTTCGCTTCACAAATTCATTAGAGTTGTTCTAAAAATATAAAACTAGATTGAAAATCAAGTCAAATTATCAGTGCTGAAACTAAAACGAATAGTTTAATATGGCTTTAGTGAATTTGACTACGCCATTGAGACAATTTTCTAGCGATCCATGTTTTCACTTTTATACGGTAGGGGGCGCTATTACGCATCTACTAAAAGAGTACAGGCAAAGAAGATGCAGAAACAAGTGATAAAAGCATTGCTTATGCACATGTAAGCTAATGTGATCATCAAACATTAAACGGAACATAAATCAAAACTGCCTTACATTACCGAATAACATTACCGAATACCGAAGAACCCATGAAGAGGTATAGGACTCTCCAAACTTTGGGGGTGTTGATGGACTCGATCTACTAAATCTATCTACTAAATCGACAAAAAAACGGTTTTCTCAGCTTTTTGTTTAAAATGTTGCTTTTTTATGAAACTTATCCAACATTCAAGTCTTGATAAAAATAGAATGCATGAAGCTAGAATAAAATGTTTTTGTTTTTTTAAATATAATTGAAAAACGTATGATGACCGTATGCGGTGATGTATCTGTGACAGTAACGACATGGTTACAAAATGTGAAGGCTTTGTTACAAAAACTGTAGACATGTTACAAAACATTTTTATATAAAATAAATGCTGTTCTTTTGACCTTTCTATTCATCAAAGAATCCTGAAAAAATGTGTCACTGTTTTTTTTAATATTAAGCAGCTCAACTGTTTTCAACATTGATAATAATAATAATAATACATGTTTTTTAACCATCAAAGCATCATATTAGAATGATTTCTGAAGGATCATGTGACACTGAAGACTGGAGTGATGATGCTGAAAATACAGCTTTGTCATCACAGAAATAAATGACATTTAAAAACAATTACAAATTGTAATAGTATATATTTCACAATATTACTGTTTTTACTGTATTTTTGATCAAATAAATGCAGCCTTGGTGAGCGTAAAAGACCCCTTTCAAAACCATTAAAAATCTTACCGACCCCAAGCGTTTGAACTGTGCAGAAAGTTGAAGCTTGACAAAAGATGGATGATAGATGGATAAATAACATGTTTACCATTTATTTCGAAGTAAAATGAATAAAGTGACATGCTCTTAAAGGGAAAATAGTGATACTACAAGAAATAGTCCTCTTAAAGGCATATACCGTAAACTATCACTGTCTCTTTAAGGTAGTGCTGGACTACAGCAAACTCGTCTTGAGCATCCTTTGTTAAACGTACAATATTGACTTATTAATATTCAGTATCGACCGATAGAATCTGAAATATCAGCAAACAAATGTTCAAAATATATTGTGCCTCCATAATGTAAAGATTATGCTGACTTTATCTAATTGCCCTCTGTCAGACTCATTGAGATGTTTTTCAGTGCTTGTATGCCGTAATCATCCTAAGCATGTGTGCATCTTGAAAGTCTCCCCAAATGTTTGTTTCCCCATGAGCCTCCTGCTGTACTCACAAACTTCAGATGTTTTCCATTGCCGTTACTTCAAATGAAAAGGGAAGGAAAGTTTATTGAGGGGTTTCAATCTAGAGCCTGCATCAGATTATAGGCAAACCCAGAGCCCTTCACATCCATGGTCACTGCTTTAAACCTACCAGGAGTCCATGCTGAGCTTTTGGAACATTTTCATCTTAAGACCTCTTAATATCCTTAAAAACTGTCAGTTGAGCTGTTTGAGTAAAATGTTGATGTTCTGGGTTAACGAAGATTGCATGTGTCTATGAAAAGTCTGTGCCGCCAACATATTTATTTATTTATTTATTTGTTTATTGCCTGCAGCATTTCAAGAAACAAAGACGGCTGATTCCCGAGAAGACAGTATGGAAGTACTTTGTTCAGCTGTGTAGTGCACTGGAGCACATGCACTCCCGCCGCGTCATGCACAGAGGTACACACAAATCCAGTGACATGAACACAAAGAAACAGACTTTTTAAGGGCACATATTCTACATTTCTGTGACATTTTATTGCATTCTGTACTTTTTTTGTGTCATAATTTTAAAGACGTTAATGAAATATCACCCACCAAAAAGGTTGATTTTTCGATCAATGGTGTAGCTACGTATGAAGCACACAAATTTGACTAACCAACTTAAACCCACTGCGAAATATGCATAGGAAAATCTTTTTCAAAATTCTTGATTGCATGGATTCCTATTAAAATTACTTTATGATTTTTTTTTTTTTTTGCCCACAAAAATTTGATGAACAGCGGTAAATGTGACCCCACCTTTAGAGTTAAAATAACTGCTTCTGTACCTTTAAGAACTATCTATGTAAATGAATGCGTTATAATTGGCTGACTGCCACAAACTCACACTGATGTTAATCAGGAAGGACTGATTTGATAAAGTTGTGAAAAACTTGATAGATTTTGATATGTAAATATGTTAATGCTCTTGTGGAGGAGCAAAATTATTTTGACTAGTCGTTGGGTTGTGTGAATAACTAGTTGACTTATCAAATTAAAGTCTGCATAAAACGGATGTTGCGATACTCTTGCCTTCCCTATTATGACGTATATCCGAGTGAAATAGCTTTTCAAACAAGAAAAAATGTAGGACGGGACTTAATTTTGTCCATCGGGAATTGAGTAGGTGGCTGGATGATCTTGTGAGTGACCGGTTTCATTGTTACTTTAAGGAACTCTCTTTAATTAGATTTATTTTAGGTTCATCTGACCCCTATTGTACAGATTTCTTAAGGTTGAATTTCCATAAGATGCATCCTTGTGTTGTTAGACACAGCTAGACAGAGTGACACTGTTAAAACTACAGAAAACTACAGAAAATACATAAACTACTAATCAAATGTTCAGCTGTCGGATGACTAGTCGAACATAATGATGTATCACTAATTGGGACATCATTGACACCACACTACATCATCCTTGTGTTTTATTGCATATTATGAAGAAAAAAGTTCTCATCTGCTTCTCATCAGCTCTGAGACGAGACTCTAAGGTCTTTGCTATTCACAAGCTTGACCAGACACACTGCCGAGCGCATTGCATCATCCTTTTGCCATTTGAAAACAAGCAAGATGACGCAACTGTCCATAGCGACCTGAGACTGTCTTCCCCAGTTCCCATGTATTTATGCAACACTTGTCGAAGTATTGTAACATACGAGACTCGTGTGAGTGTATGTTTTCGATAAAGGTTACAGTAGGCCGTGGGTTTACATTCAGATCCTTTCCCTTGTTGATTGTAAACTCCTGTGGTGGGATTTTTCACAGCGCTGGCAGTCAGTTCAGATCTTGTTCTTCTTAAGCACCTGGCCTATATGTATATGTTACTGTTGGAAAAGTTCATGTCCAGAGGTGTCTGACATCAAACACGAGCACATGCTTCCTGCACCGTCATGTCCCGGCTGGTCTCTTTGAAAGTCATTTGAGCCAAGGTGATGCGTAATACCTTGCTAATGGTAACCTTTCCGTTAACCTTTCTTAAATGTTTCCTAACATTTATGTAGGCCGTTTTTGTTTGCTTTGTGGATCTGAATGAAATGTTTCTTCTGTCCGACTGGTGTGATTCTGTTTAGCATTAACAGGATCAACAGGTTCCTGCTGATTTGTTCAATGCTTGTCATTCACAAAGTTTTCATACTTGTAGTTTAGGACTTAGTGGAAAAAGTGCTGTGTTGCCACTGAAAGTTTTATTATTATCGATCATCCATTTTTATGCCTTGAAAACCTAAATGTTTGCTTATCTGTAATGTTCTACTTTGTCGCTGCACATTGATTTGCTGATTTGAAGAGATGATGTTATCTAGCTGTGAGATTATTGAAACCGTTAGAATGTAATCCAATTTTATTTATTGATTTACTTTAAATTTGTAGCACTTGTTGCAAATTCTGGAGAAAAATAAGAAGTGGAATTGAACAAAAAATGGAAGAGAAAAAGAGAAATATATATATTAGTAATTAGGTCATGTATTTTATAAAAATATAAAAAAATACAAGTAATTATATAATGTATAATATTTATATATTATTGGTCAATGGACCCAGGGTCATTGTTATATTATTATATATTATATTTATATAATATAAAAATAACAGTACAAATATACATTTTTCTTGAAAATATGAAAAATTTTCAGAAAAAAAATCCCCCATTTGAGGCCATTAAAAATGTGGCAGGTCACATAAGATCAGAGCTACTCACACGACTGGACCAGCAGGAAAACATAATTGAGTCTTGTCATTGGAGCTAAATAGGGGTGTAATGGTACACAAAACTGACGGTTCGGTATGTACCTCGGTTTCGACTTCACGGTTCGGTACAGCACAGCAGGGGGGAGCATACTAAACATAAAATTGTTTCTTTAATTTTAATTGTATTGAATTAACAATCACAATTAACATAATAATTGTTTCTTCCAGTCAGAGTACAGTGCTGCCAGCTCAATTAACCTTCATTTGACCATATTTATATCTGCCCACCCCTTCAAAAAAAGTGCCGACATTTTTAAAAAGGCCATGTATTTTAATGATGGTCAGTCACTAAAACTCACATTTACTCCCTCCACAGACATTAAACCCGCTAATGTCTTCATCACAGCCACTGGGGTGGTGAAACTGGGCGATCTGGGCTTGGGACGCTTCTTCAGTTCCAAAACAACCGCAGCTCATTCTCTAGGTAAGTGCTCCTCCCTACAACCACCTTGTCTGTTTCCTTATGTCCTTTGTGGAAAATGTAAAAATGAGGATTGAATGCATCGGAAAGGACTTTTAATTACTCAGTAGGGCCCGGATGCGTTTCATTAGGGCTGGCTGTTAGCAGAACCATGTGTCTTATAAAAAAGTGCCTTTCCGACGGCCCCTGGGGCCAGTTGAGAGCAAAGCGTGCCAGTGGCTGTATCCATTTCATTGAGCAGCTTGGCCTTTCCTGTTGCCTTGACCCCACGTCCGCGCTCCACACATATGATGTCTGGATGAGTACAGGATCTTCAATCCCTAACGATGCTAGGCTAGGGCACCCTATGGTGACACAGCAACTTTTGGTTGAAGTTGCCCGAGGAGGTGCAGTTTTAACACGCCGTATATTTGAGATGACCTGTTGTTTAAAATCTCATTTCAAGAGTAAACAAATTTGTTAACAGCTTGTCTTCTGCTTTATAGACAGTGGTATTGCTAAAAAAGTTTTTTTTTCACCCTCAAGGTCAGAGTTTTTGCTACATTTTAGTATAAAATATCTTAAATAATTTTTCTCGTCTAATCCACTTTGATTCACTGGGCTTTAGGAGACATTGAGAGTCAATTATTTATTGATTGATTTTAATGACACTGTTAAATAGGGGTGTAACGGTACACAAAACAAATGGTTGGGTACGTACCTCGGTTTTGACGGTTCGGTTCAGTACAGCAGGGCAGAGAAAACTTAACATAAAATTGCTTTTTTTTTATATTAAACAGTGGTTTACTGAACAAACTCTTAAAATGAATTCAGTTCTAATTGAAAGTTTCTTGTATGCAGTAAAATATTTAGGGAGCCCTTACTTGCACATTACTATAATATTAAAAGTTAACAACAGGGCCCAAACTATTAGCCTAAATTCAGTTGCTATTTATTTTCATTTTTTATAATAATCAACACTCAAATAATGAATTGTATGCAGACATGTAGACTGCACATAAGGCAGTTTCTGCATTAACTTCTAAATTTAATTATGTTTTTACTCCAATTCGTTGTTGAAATCTAATAATTTACACACTGGCTGTCATTTTCATGACAGATATTTTAAACATACATTAAATAATCAAGACATCACTAACAGGTTAAGTAAAATATAATTAATACAGGCTAATATAGTACATATATTTAGCAAAAGAGACCAAAACAAGCTGTGGATACTGAATGACTTGCCTGAGGTAAATGTAATGCTAAGTGAGATATTGTTTACAAGCTGTTTTTCCACCGTTGAAACACTGAGCGATTACACGAGATATAATACGTTTCAGTAAGTTGTCTGTACTGTATCTTTCAACATATGTTCATTCATGTTTATTAGGAAGAGATGATCGCGTTCACTCTGCGGATTAAACTGAGGTGCCTATACAGTGATGTCACACCACCACGCTGAAGAGCGTCAAAACGGCATTTATTGTTTGAATTTCGTGATAAAATGGGCATAATTTGAAAAATTACACTTTGTTTCTTATATAAAAGGTAACAAAACGCGGTGCTTATTGAGATTATTGGTGGTTAAAGGTGGTGGTTAGGCTATAACGAGACACATAAGACACTTGCGGGACGAATATGTGTACCGTTACACCCCTAATGACTATTTAATCAAATGTCAAGGAAGAAAAATTAGTTTTGTGACATAAGTGAGGTCAACCTCAACTATGGGCTGGGCAGAAGGGGGCGGGGTGTGTTCGGTACGCCACGACGTACCGTGGGTTGGTGTATCGCGTTTTTTCGGTTCGGTTTGAATATCGTTACACCCCTACTGTTAAATATAATCTTTAAAAAATATCTCAAAATAAATTTATATTTTTTCATACCGTACATTTATAATGCTGTAATGCTTAAATTCATTTGTAACACTTAAACAATTGGTTTTAGTTATTTAAATTTTAATTTTAGGCCAAATCTAAAAAAATAATAAAGAACCCAAACCATATCTAGGGATCCAAATATCACAGAGACGCTTTAGCATTATGCTAGTAAGTTTTGGTCGGTCATGTCAAACTCATATTTTATTTATAAAATGTACAAATGTACTTAGTATTAATATTATCATCATTTTTATCTAATTAAGCTTATTGGACTTCTATTTCTGCATTTACAATTATTAGGCTATTCCTGACAGGTTACAGTAAACAACACAATTAGCACACCAGAATAGATTTAACTATTGTCTTGTATTCACAAACTACGATATGAAACAGAATATAAATGGCATATAAATGCATTATGTATAGGTAAACTATGCATCTGTGTAGGAGTATAAAATGATGTTTTATGTCAACGTGATGTATGAGGAAAAAACCTCAAGTTCGCAGCATGTCTTGCATTGCATACTTTCAGAATTCACCTTTACTGAAAACAACACTGTGAGTCAGGAAACGCATGCATCTGAAAACCTGAACTCACAGCGCCCTCTACAGGATTCTTCTCTTCCTCATCTCAGAATGAGCTACAATCTCGGCGAGGGCTTAATCAGGGCTGTCCTTAATCATGTCTTAATGGCGCCTGCGTCACCTGGGAACCGACCACATCATCCATTCGCACCTGCTCCTGGGGCCGGTGCCACACCATATCATTTACAGACTGCCATGTTAGGGATCCCTAACAAGGCTTTTTTAGGACCCCGACATGATTTATAACCGTTAATACATTGGTGTATCGTACCACCGCAGTTGCACTTGTCTTTTGTAGAGTTATCTACCTAGCCACTTCCCTACCTACTTATTTATTTATCCGAGCGCCTGAAATTCTTCTCTCGGGATGTTTTAGTATTGACAGTATGAATGTACAAACGAGCATAAAGACACCCAGGTAGATAGTGTGTGTGTGCGCGAGAAATAGATAGACTCCTGCGGTTCTGTCACCTGTCCCGTAGGCTCCGGCTCTCCATACGAAGGCTGAAGGTTGAACCGTAGCAGGGTATGAAATTCATGAGTGTCTACATGGCAGGTTAAATTCACCCATGGGCAAAGAGACCTTCGATCTGTGTGTCCCTCAGGGGCGAGCAGACCAAAGCTTCCCGTTCTCTCTCGCTCCTCGCAATATCGCTCCACCTCTCCCCCTCTTTCGCTTCTCTCCCTGCATGGGGGCGGTTTAGGGTGGAGGGTGCAGGGTTTCTTCGGTACGGTTTGGGGGTTGACAGTTCAGCCTGTAATGAGACAAACCACCACGGTAGAACTCTGGGATGCACGTTGGATGGAGGTCCGGGAAGTGCCGTTCCACGGCTGTCAATTCTTCTCTTAAGAAGCCGATCCCTAGCCTTTTAACTCCGTCTCCGAGTGGCTCTGCAGCCCACAGATACAAACAAAGCGAAAGACTGAAAGAAAGGAAGATAGCTCATCTTTACTTTTCCTGCCAGAGGCTTCCTAGCCTTTAAATTAAGCAGGGTAATGAGCTGAAAGGGAGGCTTTTAAAGAGGAAATCGGAACAAAAGAAAGTCGGGGAGAGAAATAAGAATATAATGGATAATTAAAATAAGGAAAAGGAAGCTAATCCTGAACCCTCGTATTCTGCAGTTAGCGCAGAGAGCATGTTAATTACATGCTAGCGTCTTATCCAAGGGTTTTGAGGTGATGGGGTGATCTGTTCTGACTCAGAGGTCTGAGGAGTTAACGGGACCGAGCGGATTTTTCTGTTAATCCCTCACTTCGCACCGTTTACACGTAATTAAGCATGTTTGTGGATTCCTGTGTAATTAGCGTACCGTTGAGAGTCTGTGGTAATCTCTTCTCTCTCTGTTTTGCCGTACAAAAAAGGATCTTGGCCCATTTCTCAAAGAATGCATTGTAATGTCATAATTCATAATAATGGGAATGAATCCCAACGCGACTTACGATTTATTTGCATGGCTAAGTAATGCACTCATAATTTGACGTGTTGTCGGAGTAGTTGCTCTGTAGCTCTTGGCTATTATAAAACTATTAGCACGAAAGAAGATCCTTTTCAAGTCTCTAATGATGGATGTCGATGCACTCCTTTGAAACAGCACAAATTTGATGACCATTTAATTTTTTTTTGCTAGTTACGCATGTGATGAAGAGGTCAGTTTCTATGTTGTGTTTCAAGGTTATATCTCCAACATTTTTTAAAGTAGTTTAATAGGGGAAACTTTTCAAATAGACCAATCGTAAGTTCATTCTCGCAAAAAGTGTCAACACAAGTTGATTTTTTTCAAAATATTGGTCTGTTTTTTTTAGAATCCCAAGCAACCCAGTATAGCAACACTGGCTCGACCAATAGCATGCGTTTGGGGGCGGACCTATCTGTTTGTTTGACCAGTGGCAGATGAGTTTTCAAAACATTTGTAATCTTTCTTTTTTTGCAATTCTAGTTTTCTAAATTCCCTTCAGCTTCACAGATATATTTAGGAATACACAACAGCATATATTTCTACCATATTGGTTATCGAACAATATTAGAGGTTTGTTGGATTTTTCTTCTTTAATTGTACATGCTCATTTTGCCTATTTTTACACTTCGATTAGCTCGATATCATCTTGGTAACATTTACTTGGTTAATCCTTTAAATACATAAATCATCCCTAGGTATAATCGCAAATTTATGACAATTGAAATCAATAATATTGACCAATCAGATCCCACCGATGCCATTTGGAATTTCTCATAGGCCAACTCTCACCATCTGTTTGACTTTCCTCTACTTTTATAAAAGAAAATGCTTTTAACGTAGGTCTATTTGACACTGATTGCATCATGGGGCGAGACAGTAGGAGGGAAGGGCCACGTTTTCACTTGTGTTTTTCTCAGCAAGTGTTTCAACTTCAGCCCTGCTACCCGCCCAAACATTCTGACGTTGTTCAGTGTCAAGACGTTTTGCTTTGGCTCTTGTTCTCGCCACCTGAGACTTCTTAGCGCTTTGTCACATCTGAGCTGTTTGTGCCAAGGCTAAACTTTCGTAAACTGCGAGCATTTGTCAGAATGTTTTTTTTTTTTACTCTATTCTTTTTTTTCTTATTTACCCATCCCCCCCTTTCTATCATCAATCTTTCACGGTGGATGGCTGGTTGGCCACAGTCACTGAGCAGTAAAGAGCTTGTCACGGCTTCAGGGAGTACAGCGCAGGGAGTTTGACTGGCCTCTTGGGTCCCGCTCTTCTGCCTGATGGCTATTAGTCACTGCCAATTACCCACAATTCTTTGCAGGGCCACAGACTAAGCGACCTGACGCTCTGCTCAGTCTCACGTCTGTCACGGTGCAATTCGCAATGGCTTCCAACATGTTCGACATCATGGCACGTAATTTGTGTTTACCTCTGGCAGGTTTCCCAAACATTTCCACTGTCTGCCATTGGTTGAGCAAACAGATAGTTCCACCCCCTTCTCACTCTATTGGTAATATAAAAAAAAATACACAAATGACCAAGACCAATATTCAAATGGCAAGACCAAACCAGTATGTGTTGGTGGTTAGCCGTCATGCATGAGCCCTGTGCTACAGTGTGAAATCATCAGATAGGACCTCGATTTTCCTGTGCAGAACTGGTAAAACCATCGAAGACAGTTTTGGTACAGTGGCTGTTTGGGGTTTATCGAATTTCAAAGACAATCCAACGTACAAGAGTGGAGAAAGAAAAAAACACGAGTGAATTGATTAAAGTTTCATTTGGCCGTGTTGAATGGCTTCTGTTGTAAATCATTGAGGTTCTTTTATAATGAGAGGTGAATGAAACATTTTAAATCTGCTCGAATGTAAGCTGAGATTTTCATTCCCCAAAACACACTTTGCAGTCCCCCCAGATCTCTAAACCACCTACATACGTTCATGAACATTTACAGCACCAGGCTCCATCTGTAAAAGTTGCTCTACTTCTAATATGAACATCAAACTTCTACTGTTCCCAAATTATACAGGTTTTGTTTATGTTAATGTAACATCATACATTGAATGCTGTTTTATTTCATTGCCATTTAGAACTGTAAGTGCTGATTTACTGCTCAAGAAACGTTTCTTACTATTATCAATGTCAAACAAACAGTTGTGTTGCTTAATTTTATTCACGATTATTTGACAAATAATTGAATGTTCAAAAGAACAGCTTTTATTTTTATTTCGTAACATTATAAATGTCTCATTGCCAAATAAAAGTGTTAATTTCTTTCAAAATTGACCCGCCTGTAGTGTACAAACTGTTCAAATGTGTTTTCCTCCACACTGTACACATGCATCACTGAGTTTGTTGTTAGTAACCTCTCTTTAGTCATCTAAAACTCCTCAGTCTTAAACCTTTGTCAATGAAGCATCCATGGATGAACTCCTCGCATAGCAAACCAGACAGCCTAACTCTCTCTCTCTCTCTCTCTCTCTCTCTCTCTCTCTCTCTCTCTCTCTCTCTCTCTGTCTGTCTCTATCTGTCTTTTTTTCTGTTCCAGTGGGCACCCCATATTACATGTCTCCCGAGCGAATACACGAAAACGGATATAACTTCAAATCTGACATCTGGTCGCTAGGCTGCCTGCTCTATGAGGTAAGGTATAGAAACCCATCCCATCACTCCCCCTTCCTCCGTTTATACAGCCCGGCCCTCCCTTTCTCTTCTCAAGCTTCTGCCAGCACCGTTCGTCTCCTTTTGTGAGACGCAATCCTACACCTCGCGGTCTGTCATGAAAATAACAATATGGTTATGTACTCTGAGGTAACTGGCCTCTGCGTAGGATACCTGGAGTATGTTCCCAAGCTGATGAGGAAATTTGAATGACATTTACATGTGTTTTAAATAACATGCAGTGCTCTTGCTATGAAATGATACTGCCTGCTTTGATTATGCTTTAATAGCATACGCTTCTCGAAGACACAGCGGACCAGGATCCATTAGACTCGGAGTAGCCGTTTTCTCTTCAGCACTTAGTCTAAATTGAAGATGAAGTTGCAAGGGGGGTCAACAGTGTGTTTGGACCTTAAAAAGACACTTCACCCAAAAATAAAAGTTCTGTCATTATTAACTCGCCCCCATTTTGTCCCAAATCCGTATAGCATTCTTTTTCTGAAAAAACATGAAGGGTACATTTTTGAAGAACATCCTTACCTTTCTTATCAATATAATAGAAGTGAATGTATACTCAACAACATAAAAGTATAATACAAGTCATCCATTTCATCTATTCTAAGGCTTCTTAAGTCATATGATAAACTTAAATGTAAGTTGTTCGTTAATAATCTTGGTCTCCAGTCAGGTTTAGCAATGATTTGATCAATGATTCACAGTTGAAGTTGAGAACCAAATCAGCCTATTTATGAATGAATCATTCATGTATTTTGTGAATTGGACCAATGGATTTATAAAAAAAAAGGATTTGATTCACAAGAATGATTCATTTGTGAATTAGACATCACTACTTCTTGCTTTCATAAATGAAACAAGAAGAGCTACAATGGTTATTAAGATTTACAGTGTATAACTACAGATTTTGTCATTTGGAATCTTTAAAGGCTTAGTTCACCCAAAAATGAAAATTTTGTCAGTAATTACTCACCCTCATGTTGTTCCAATCCCGTAAGACTTTCATTCATCTTCGGAACACAAATCAAGATATTTTTGATGAAATCTGAGAGCTGGATCAGTCCTCCATAGGCTTCTATGTTACTGAAACTTGCTGGCCCAGAAAAGTTAGTAAAGACAATGTTTAAAATAGTCCAAGTGACTACAGTGGCTCAACCATAAGTTTATCAAGCGACGAGAATACTTTTTGTGCGGAAAAAAAACAACAAAAATAACGACTTTATTCAACTATTAATTTTCTTCTGTGTGGGCCTCTGAGCGAGTTCACGTAGTGTAACAGCGCAGCGCTTCTGGGCTGAACGTAGGCTCACTATTGACCGACGCTGGTCATGTGTGTGATACTTTGTTACTTTGATTTAGATTACAGTTCATTTAGATAAACAATTAATTGATTATTTTTTAAATGCTTTGATAGCAGTGGTTCTCAAACATTTTGACGAGACAATATTCCAAGGCCCTCCTGTCTAGGTTGATGTGTACCTCTGGTACTTCTTTAGTAATACAAATATATAAACTATAAAATATATAAAACTATTTTATAGGATTCTTAAATTACTTGTCCTGTAATGTATCTTAGGCAAACTATTTCAGACTGTAACTGGTTTCATTATTTCAAAAAAGCGGCCTGTATATTCTGCAGAAATTCTCCTTTTGTGCTCAATGAAAGAAAGTATGTCTTTGAAATGACTTGAAGGTGAGTAAATAAGAAATAATTAACATTTTCAGGGGAACTATCCTTTTGAACATCAGATCTTGCGAAATTCCCATCCCTGTTCAAAACTGGGCATTTTTTGTTTTTTTGGCTCTGGTTTCATTGTAACCAGGTGACTGGGGCCACCTGGAATGGATAGCAGCAATCCATAAATGACACGATGCTCGATCCCGTGGGATGCACTGGCTACCAAAAACTGGTGTATAAACACGCAAGCAGGCGCAAATTCACACTCGCACAGTGTGGAAATAGATACATTGTTAGTCCGGTACCCGTTCTATCCCTTAAATCCCCTGAGTGTGTTTTTTCTCCACTTCGTCTTTTGGGTGGGGGGGAGCTAACCAGTAGCTACACCTCCCAAAGTGCCTGGGGCTGAAAAACAACCATCTGAGTTCACCGCTGCTTGGAGACAGTGTTTCTTGGCACTAATTAGTCTCCCATAATGCACCAGGCCCATCAGTGTGATCAGTCCGTCCTGCTTCGCAGTGGCCATGGGTCAGCCAAGTGCAGGGAGAAGGCAAACGGGTTACAGTTGTGATCTCTTAAGCTTCTGTTAAAGCCAGGTCCAGGCTCAGCCTCGAACAGATCGGGGCTGTTGCCCCATGGTATACGAAGACTTTCATCTTGTCCCACTTCCAGCAGTTCACGTGACCTGGAGGGGGCGGGGAGCTGGGAGGTGATGAATTGACATCTGTTTGAGTGACAGATCTGATGATCGGCAAACCCGTAGGCAGTTGCTGTGATGTTACTTTAAAGCAGTTTTTTTTTAGAACAATGACTTTGGAGTCTTTTTTCGTTATCATGAAGTTTTCATTTGATCATCTTTTTACTATTTACTAATTGGAGAAAAATTTAATTTACTTTTATATCTTCTTCAATTGTATATATAGCATTTTATATACATTGCATTTTAAAAATAAAAAAGAACAATTTAAGAAATATTTTACATTTTTCATTTTCTACTGAAAAAAAAAAGTAATTTCTTACAACATTTCAATTTTTGTAATTGATTATTCAAATTTTTGAGGAGGTGAATCACATTTTACAACCTGAACTAATCTTAACAAGTTTGTTAAATCTTAATAAGCTATGAAGCAGGTTTTTTTGTGATGTCAGGATAGCTGTATCTCTTTTTTTTTTTTTTTTTTTTTGCCTTTAATTTTTGCCTTTACGTACAGCAAGGAGACTTTCTGAACATTTTAATAATTTATGAAACTAGTGTTTTCTGAGTCAGTGTCAGCTGCAAAAGTTGATGATGCTGACTCGCCATCTCTGCAGCATAGTGGTTTAACACAGTAACATTTCATAAGGTTGTTTTCGATTTGAATTGTTCATTTTAAAGTAGATATTTCAAGCTTTCGATAGACATATTTGTTATGTCTGTGAGGCAAGTATATGCTAAGTTTCGGTTCATTTTTGTGACTTACTCCAGAAAGCAGTTCCCGGAGTCTGAGATGGCAGAAAGCGCATCTGTTTTTTCTTTATTTTTCAACAGCGTAACTTCTGTTGTTACTGTGAGTTTGCTCAAATAAAAGTAGACTCTTTACAGGTTTGAATTTGAACTATTACTCTTATTTATATGATCAGAAATTATGGAGCATTTTAAGTTCTTTTTGCGGTTATCAGGAAAAAATGCAAGTGATCTCCGCACCCTTGGATATGCACCAAATAATGCCTTTATCTAGGTTAATATTAGAGTGAGCTGCCATGTAAAGTCACTATTGTTAGGCTACTACTTGCATGTTTCAAATAATAAGCCATATTTGAGGTTGATGAATGATAGGCGAACATTTGGATTTCCTGCCCGACATACCACATGGACCAGCCTTGTTAACGATCTGTCCGTTACGGACTGCGTCACTTTGCCACTTCCTGTGGAGTTTTTTTTCTGCAGCTAACTGACTAATTAAAATTTGTTCGACTAAGTCTCTTCTTGTCGACTAATGTTTAGTGGACTATTAGGGGGCAAGCCTGGTAGTTTTTGAATAATTTTATAAAGATGGGACAAAAAGATATTGCATCATATCATAGACCCAGGTACTCTACATATATTGTGTGTCCAGTTTTATAATTTATTTTGGTGTGTGTGTGTAAACATTGTCTTAGTAGACAATTGAAAGCTATCTGCTGTGTTCCATTGCATGCTGAACTGCTGAATTGTTAATTTGCAGACTTGTGCCATCTTCCATTGATCCTCATTGATCTATTTTGTGTGTGAGGGCCTATATGTGTGCATGTAATTCCTTTATTCTGAGAGCATGAATCTTTTAGTCGATCTGTTATGGGGGATTCGAGGGGGGTTGAGGGGTGGTGGAAGCCGTTGAGGTTGCGAGACCTCGATTGAAAATCATCAATATCTGTGCATTGTATTCCTCCATATGCATCTGCTATTCTGTTTGATGCCGACGCACTTGGTTGGAGCTCATTTGGTCAGCTGATGTTGCTTGCCGGCCATCCTGTGATGAATAGGAGGGGTTCAGGACGAGGCCAGAGTTGGGGTTGACTCCCAAATGGCCTTCACGGCAGACGGGACACGTTCTCCCCATGGCGCATCAGTCAATAGCACTGCACTGTACACCACGGTCCATCTGCATTATTGACAGCTCTGCAATATGGAGAAAATGTGTGGTTTTGTGGTAGGTGGAAGAATTGAGGGTCATTTGATCTGTTTGGGTGTTAGCTGGGTAATATTTTGGCTATTCAAAAAAGTAGCCAATGAAGGTTTTCAGTAGACTGGACGCTAGCTACTATTAAACTTTATACCAAGTTTTTGCAGTCCTTCTCTTCAATTACTTCCTGAATAGGTCAACAGTTAGCTGGCTCTGTTGCCGATAAGAACAAATATTTTGTATTTTTAGCATCATGTTTTGCAATTAATAGCATTTACAATACAAATATATACATATGCAAACAGGTAGCGCAGCTAGTTAAACTTTATTGTAACTGTTTAAAGACAGGTTATTAAAGCTGCTGTCCGTAACTTTTTAATAAACAGAACTGCATGCGTCTTGCGGAAGAACATTGTAGCCGGAGCTACTTCTCTCTGTTTATGTCTATGACGAGTCACACAGGTACTGTGTTGCTCCGCAGCGGTGCCGACTCGAACCAGTCTAAAATAGTCTGAATATAAACACTTATTATAGGTGAACCGTAGTGATTCAGAATAAGACAAAAACACGGTTTGGAAAATGGATTCATGATGTACTCGCTTATAGAATTTTTGTACATTTTGAACACAAGAAAGTTACGGACTGCAGCTTTAAGCTAAGATACCATTTTGCTACACTTGGTGGAAATTTTTGAATGAATCATTGTTTTTGAATACATTTTTAAAGTAAACAAATTGTTCTCTTTCACTTAAGTATTTAATATTTATGGATATTTTGAATTAGCTTTAATCTTAAAAATGTTCAGTTTTCTCTTTAATTTTAGTTTTAGTTTCACTTTTTAGATTTGTATGTGCAAATTGTAATAAAATAAGACTTGTTTCTTTTAATGAATCAATCAGTGACCAAATCTTTTGGTGAAAAGATTCTAATGATTTTATTAGCTGAGATTTAACCATAATCCTCACCACTACCGTTCAGTGATTTCACCTTTAAGTTGACTCCAATTTAACCTTGAATCAGACCACAAATTTTCTACATATTCCTCCCCCCCAATCATCAAGACCATTTCCTGTGGCTATATTAGCCTATGATCTCCTAACCCATCCTTGGAGCACTCGTGCAATTGGTTTTGGTGTTGGGTTTTATGATGCTGAAAATGAAAGGATCGTCTCAAGCTACCCCGATGGCCCTCTCTGTGTCCTTGCCGTTTCCGCCCTGCACCATCTCCACTCTCTATTAAAGACAGACCGAGTTCATATTGGTAGATCTCTGCACTTACGGTCTGGCTCGGCCTTTTGAAGTCCTCTTAAAACTCTTCTTAATAGCCGTTCTCGAAGGTGTTTCAGATTTATGTTGGCATAAATAAGAGGCAGAGACCATTGCATCTCCCTTCATCGCAAAAACACAAGGCCAGTTTTCCTGCTCCAGGTTTTACAATTAAAACTGTGAAGTCACATCTTCATTTACGACCATGTGTTTTGAGTAGAACATCGGAGATGAGAACCGAATCTGCTAAGTGACGTTGAGCGTTAAAAGTAAGCAGATTAGCATGCACATGGTGCAAGAGGAGTGTTGAATTTTTGATATGTGATGCTAATGATATTCTTTCATTAAATAAGAATGCTTAGTCCGTAGTTGGCGGGATGCAGCATAGCACTTCGTTTTCAGAGCTCAAGAAGTTTATATATTCT
Source organism: Rutilus rutilus (assembly GCF_951802725.1). Lineage (NCBI taxonomy): Eukaryota > Metazoa > Chordata > Actinopteri > Cypriniformes > Leuciscidae > Rutilus > Rutilus rutilus. The sequence continues at coordinate 30,005,765 of NC_140222.1, read as the reverse complement.
AGTATTTTTGCAGATTTTTTTGGGAAGTGTTATCCCACACCTGAATAGTAAACATCCATCAAGACGTTTGAGCTAATTAAACCCTCCCCGAATCCTATTCAAATATAGATTACCCAGTATACCTTGGTGTCTTCTCACCACATATCTCAGATTTTAATTTGATAGCTTAGTGAATTAATTTGCCCCAACTGTGTACAGCTGCAGAATACTCATGTTCTTTAAAGGCGCTTTGAGAGAGCGGCGTACGTGAACGCCAGCATCTCAGAAGAACTCTTGACATTCTGATGAGCAGCCGCACCCATGTTTTGCTAATGATGCATAAAACCAAGAAGCGTTGCACACTCATTCAGCAAATTTACAAACAAAACGTGTCTAAAACTTTTCTTCTTGGAGTGATCGCGCTACTAAAAGGAGAGGTGATTTTTCACTTCTCATTTGTTCAAGAGGAAAACCCAGAGAACTTAAACATCAATGTGTGTGTAGGTTACGCGTTTGTACAAGTCAGTTTGTGGCGTCAGACGGGGACTTTTCAAGTAGCAGAATATGGATTCATATTTAATTGTGTTCCTTCCTTATGCCTGCACTTCCATTTGATTAATATATCATTAAAAAGAGTGCGGGAAGGATGAGCAACATGAAATAATGATGGTTTTCTCACACTTGAACACGAGTCTTTTCATATGCTACGCCCTCCTCCATGGCTCCTTTGAGCCAGGACCTTCTCTAGGAGTTTAATTGGCATGCAAAGAATTCAACAAGGTACAGAGATCAATAATAAAACAATGGTCTCCTTGACTGAGACATTCTCTCTGAATTCTGATACGATAAGCTAGTATTTATTTTCATGTTATGGCTGATATGCGATCAAAGGCTGACATTAAAATTGGATACTATTTTGTCAAAATAAATATAAAAAATAAAACCGTACAAACTGAAATCGATCATTTGAAATGTTACAAGTGAATTTAGGCATCATGACATGATGATGTATGGTTTGAAAAATGGATATTTACTTTAATTTGATAAGTTACATTTACTTGCACTTCACTTTCACTTAATCTGAATATATATATATATATGGTACTAGTATGTATGTGTGCTTAGGTAAAATGCCCCAAGCTATTAAAAAAAAGTATATAGAAACATTTTATGCAATCACAGTAGACCTAAATGCAATGCTGTAATAAACACTTGTTGAAATGGTAGCAGCCGTAATCAGAGTTGTTTATATTTTGATTGATTGCATTTGCTTTGTCAGCTTGATTTGATGCGCCATTGGGAATTTCGGAATGGAAATTCTTAACACAAGTTCACTCTGCAGTCTCCACGCTACAACAATGGGTGAGATATTTGAGGTTAATTCTGTAGTGTATTGAGTTTCACTAAATAAAGGAACTATCGTCGCAAGCCAGGGTGGTCAGGTTGTATTAAGGTAGGAATTAGAAAATAGTCTGTTTTTGTCTTCCTGTCTGGGTGGCCATATGTGGTTATGTCTGTCCTAGTTGTTTTCGGTTCCGGCTGTTGTGATATTTTGAGCATGCGTGTGTGTTTCTGAGCAGGCATGGCTCTTTTTTTTTTTTTTGTATGTGTTGAGTGTGTTTTTGTGTCAGCGCAACCACCATGTTGGTGGTTGAGATTCTGTTTAAGTATGTTCCTCTAAGCTTTGGTGTCTGTGTGTGCAAGTTTTTTTCCCCTCTTTTGTGTGTGCATGTGAGTGTGTAAACGTGTGTGTCTTTCGCCACCGTGCACCGGTAGCCGAAGCCCCGCAGACAGACAGCAGGCCAGCGTGGTGCGGGGTGGACTCCTCTGGAATACCAATGAGGGGAGCTGCTGGGCTCCGGGGGTCAGGGAGCAAGTCAATCATCTTGCCCATCGCCTGGGCGCCCCGAATCAAATTAGCCTGAAAAATTCAGGGGCCGGGAGCACGGGGCGAGCAGCTGTCAGGGCCAAGAGCGCCCAGGCACTAATGAACCAGATGAATAGTGCAAAAACTCCAAAATAAAAACAGGACAGTTGACATTTTTCATCTGTCAGAAGCGGAAGATGCATGAAAATATGGTGGTCCTTGTTTAACCCTTTGCTGGCTACAGCTGCTACTTGCCCCTGACCCCCCTCTGCGGCCACACTTCCACAGGTAGGCACACCGCATGTAAACAGTCTAAGCCACGGCTGTGTTCTCATCTCGCTAAATGCCGTTCTACGGTCCTGCACATCGCAATTATCTTGAGGAACTCTTCGCAAGAGTGGCGGCACACTGGCAAAACAGATGTTGCTATGAAATGACACTATAGGTATATCATCTTGAGTCTGTATAAGAAAAAAAAAAAACACCTACCCTTTTGCTGTGAAGAATTTTTTTCACTGGAAAAACACACCAAATGCAATCTGGTCAAAACACACTCATTCACAGAGCCCATTAGTGTCACACTCACATACACACATTTCCATCCCCATAACTGATGGAGGAACAAGAAGGACATGCATTTTTCTACAAAAACATTTTTCTACAAAAATCTAGTTTTGGCCCCATTATTTTCATCCTACCTTTAGTTTACCTGACTGATTTATCCATTTACTTCGTTATCCATTTTTAATTTAATCGAAGACGGGGCTTGGATTAAGCCAGAGACAATTTGATTAAGCCAGGATTAGGCCTTATTTCAATTAGGACATTTTAGTAACTTTTATAAACATGCCTTAAAAAAAAAAACCTCTCTGGTGTGCATCAGTGCAAGTTGCTTTCAAAACATGCATTTTAGTCTGGAACTAGGCTTAAGGCTTATCTTTGAAACTAGGCATAAATGTCTGGGCAGTTTAGTCAATTTTTTAGTCACAATTTCATCATGCTGCATAATGGTTAAATAAAAAAATATATATTTGCATTTCATCAGAATTATTGCACTTTCACATATAAGCACAAATCAAGAGAATGTCAGCTCATATGCATGGTTTATTTTACATCTAGTTATCATATAAATTAACACACTTTCTATATTACTGGTAAAACGAGAAACTTCTCTCAAAAATTTAAACAGTGAAATTCCTAATAGTAATTCCAATAATTCCAAATTACATTAATGTTTTTCTATTAAAACAACAGCAAAAAAGGTTTTGTACTGCCGCACATAGTGCATAGTGTAAGTGCATTTATTCAGCAACCACAATCCATGTTTGGATTTATTACAGTTCATCACTGAGGAGGTTTGATGGCAGATTTAGTCACAGCAAACAGCGCAAGCGGCTCAGAACACAGACTGACTGAGTGATACTTTTATTTAAGCATAATATCTCAGATGGAGATCCCTAAATGTTTGTCATTGTTTTCAGATCATTGGCACTTCTTCACAGTGTGGAGAGAGAGTGCGTGTACATTTTGTACAAAAAAAAGAGGATACAAAATATTACAGACTGTTTTAACCTCTACGAGCTTTCATGTTTATGGTTGCCATATTGCAAAGATTAAGTAAAACACCGGACAGAAAATGCTTCTTTTTAAGAGAAAAGCTCTGATTGGGGGATTTAAAACCTTGACATCTGGCAACCGCAAACATGAAAGCTCGTAATATTTTGTATCCACTTGCAACCAAAAATTGATGCACCTCTTGATGGAAATAACATCACAACATTTATTTCCATTAAGAGGTGCATACATTTTTGTTCAAGATCTTGTATTGTCAATGCAAGAGTCCAGCACTCTGTAAAGTCTCCTCCAGCACATCCCAAAGACTTTCAATGAGTATAAGATCTGGCCTCAGAGGTGCCATTTCATGTGTGAAAATGATTATTCATGCTCCTTCCCAACCATTCTTTCACAATTTGAGCCTGATGAATCTTGACATTGTCATCCTGGAATATGGCCATGATGTTTCTTCCTACATGGTTGTTTAAGAAATGAAAAGCTTCACACTCCATCAATTAGGGTTAGAAGAACTGTTGCCAAACATACACTGAACAAAATTATAAACGCAACACACTTGTTTTTGCCCCCATTTTTCATGAGCTGAACTCAAACATCTAAGACTTTTTCTATGTACACAAAAGGCCTATTTCTCTCAAATATTGCTCAAAAATCTGTCTAAATCTGTGTTAGTGAGCACTTCTCCTTTGCCGAGATAATCCATCCACCTCACAGGTGTGGCATATCAAGATGCTGATTAGACGGCATGATTATTGCACAGGTGTGCCTTAGGCTGGCCACAATAATAGGCCGCTCTAAAATGTGCAGTTTTATCACACAGCACAATGCCACAGATGTCGCAAGTTCTGAGGGAGCGTGCAATTGGCATGCTGACTGCAGGAATGTCCACCAGAGCTGTTGCCCGTGAATTGAATGTTCATTTCTCTACCATAAGCCGTCTCCAAAGGCATTTCAGAGAATTTGGCAGTACATAACATCTTTGTTCAGTGTATAACATGCTAGAAACACAATAATCAATGCAATAATTATCCAGTCATAGACTCTTAAGCATTTGCCTATTTAAATCCAGCAACTTTTTTTTCCCCCTAGACAGTGAATATACACACACACAAATGTGTCCATTTACAAATAAATAAATAAATAACTTGTAAAAATATAAGTTCATCTGTCGAGTCTTGATGGAAGGCAGTGACTGGATATAAAACTTTCAGATGACATGACATTTTTGTTTGTTCATCTCTTTCTGCTTTAGCAAAGTCTTGCATATACCAAAATGCTTCTTTCTTTTTTTTAAGCTTCATTGTTGCATTACATTTTTTATTTTTTTTTAGTTCTTCACGTTGTTTATTTGAGTTACTGGAAACCCCACATAAAAAAAATTTAATAAATGCAATAACTCACAAGTTAACCAAACTCACTCTTGAATACAAGTGTGAATCCTAAAAATGTCACTTTAGTTATAGAATTCAATTGTCACTGTTGTTTATATGTCACTTCATCATAATTTTGCTGCTGTGTAAATGCAGGTATGGAGACTTGGGTGTGGTTTATTTGGATTTGTTCAAACAACACCTGAGCATTTTTTTGGTGACTTTTGCTCTGACACATTTAGTTCGAAGTACTGTATGAAGTACTGGTTGTGTAAGAATGGTACATGTTAAAGAAACATCCCAGCCCTCCCAGTTCCTGCACTGCCAGTGATTAGAGAGGGACTCCCCCCTTCCTCCAGCCCTCCCTTTCCCATTTTGTATGGAGCGGTGATGAAACCGGCTCTGCTCCATGAGTTCTGCCCCTCCGCGCTCCTCTCCTCCGCTCCTCCTCTCCTCCGCTCCTCCTCTGACAGCCCAAACCGCCGTTTCGCCTCGCTCGATCACACCCCCCAACACCCCCACCTCCGTTAACTCGCTTGCCGTTTCCTCTCTGTCCTTCTATGTCAATTTAATTGAGTTCTCGTCCAGTGTGCTTTGCGGTGTAGTGGTTTCGTGCGAGTACTGTGTGGCTTGCATGCTTGGCATCTGGAAAGCTTCTTCTTTTTTTTCCTTTTTTTTGCATAGGGCTGTTTTTGCCAGTCTGCTTTTGCAGTATCATAATCTCATAACGTCATCAAAGCATCACATTCCTGGCTGAGCGGGATTGCACAGCTCCAGGCTAACAGGATGCACTGCATCCATCTCTTCCGTACCACTAGGATTGATGTCCCAAAAACTGAGACATCAACATTGTTTTTCATCTTCTACATTCATTTCACGAAACATCTACTGAAATGCTATCATCCTTTTTAAAAGCTTTGTTTTTGCATTTAATTTTTCGTGTTGTTATGGTTTCTTGGGACAGGACATCCATAATTTTCCTTGCTAAGTGTATCAGGCCAGATACAGAAAGCTAATTAGCCATGAGTTGGCGAATGTGGTTTGGAAGTGTTGAGTAAATGGATGCGTTTAGTTTTTTGTTCTTTTGAAGATGCATGCCACCTGTGGCGTGATTGCTTTTATTGTTTTTACTCTATTGCCTAAATTTATGTTTCGGTTTTCAGTCTTTTGAAGGAGTTACACCGCACTCACGATCACCAAGGTGCCAGACAAACAAGACTGAAGATCTAAAAAAATAAACTGTCTGCACACTTGAATCCTTTAAGCAAATCCTTGGTCAAAAGACCATCCTCAGGGCATACAAACAATGAATGTAGCAATCAACTTAACTGTGTTCAAACACATCAGGACAATCAACAGTGATTACCACGCCTGTGAAAGCCAGGTGGAGAAGTTGTAGTTTTCAGTCTTTAAAATATCTTTGTTTGTGTTCAACAGAACAAAGTCATTAAGGTTTAGAATGACACAAGGGCAAGTAAACCGTTTATATTTTTGGTGAACTACTTGGTTAACAAGTCAGAAATACAACTTTGACCAAAAATGCTCAGAGTAAGCACATTTGTCTCCACACACATCAGTTGAATTTGGATGTTTTTGCAGTGATGCCACAGAAGAACCATTTTGGTTCCTTGAAGATGTTTTTAACGATCTTAAGAACCTATTCTGCAATGGAGAGGTTCCACACTCTTAAAAATAAAGATTTTCAGCGATGCCATAGAACTGATAGAAGAACCATATTGTGAAGAACATTTTATTAATCTTAAAGAAACTTTTTCTGCAATAAAGAACCTCTTGTTCTATGGAAAGGATCTATGGATGTTAAATGTTCTTCATGGAACCATCAATGCCCATTAAGAACCTTTACTTTTAAGAGTGTAAGAATGTTTAATGTGCTTAATATCGTTAATGCAACGCACAACATCTCGAGAGTGACATGATACATGCTCTATAGACTTGACTCTTAGCTTTTTGACATCTTGAGCAAACAGATGGCAGTTGCCATCTGTGACGTAGGACACCATAGTCTCTTTCTCAGACAGTCAGCCTTTGCTTGATGAAGATTTAGTGTGCATTGCAAGCATGAGAGATATGGGTACCTGCATTGGAGTAAATGAATTACTCAACCTCCAGGTGTGAACTGAAAATATAAGTAAATGTTTTTTTTTTGTTTTTTTTATTCATAGGAATGCATTTTCACTACTTGTACCTTTGTTTTAATGAATTGAATTAAAATGATCATGATATGAACCTTGCAAAATTGCTTCATAAGAACTTGTCACCCATTTTTTTTTAAGCTAGCAGGACGTCTGAAACCTTCTCTCTTTTCTTCTCACTTAGATGGCTGCCTTGCAGAGTCCATTCTACGGGGACAAAATGAACCTGTACTCGCTGTGTAAAAAGATCGAGCAGTGTGACTACCCCCCACTACCGTCTGACCATTACTCTGAAGAGGTATGTTTCAAGCTCAAAGAATTGCACATGCAGATTTCGCCACATTGACCAAGTTGCTTTGTCTGAAAGTGACTTCCGTGTGAGCTGTGCTTCATACATCGCTACACTATTGACAATAAGCAATTACCTTTTTGGCCTAGGAAATGTTGTCGATATTGTCGAAATTTTGCTAATGTGGCCGAACCTTAATAGTTGTGTCAATCTCACTAATGGCCCTGATATACTTCAAGCGAAATCAAAAAGAAGGAACTGCTGTGATGTCATTTCGAACAAAATCAGGCCAAAACTAACTTCGTTTGGAGTTTGTTTTGGCAGTTCAGAAAAGCTTGCCAAAGCAAATTTTCCTGAAAAGGAAAACACCTTTGTACTACCATTGGTTCATGGCGATTATGTAATAGATAGGTGTGCGCTGAGGCTCCGCCTTCTTTCACGTGAAACATTTTTTTGGGTTCATTTGGTCTTATTAGTCAGTCAAGGTTAGACGTTTGTGAGTGAGAACTAGGGCTGTAATTAACCAAAGAAAATCTTGGCCGACTGAAGTCCTGAAATTTTCGACTAAAAATGACGTTAGGAAAAAAAACGTTAAATTAATTAGCTGAGCACTGTGCGCAGTACTTGGTAGCCTTGTTGTCCACCTAAATGAATTATAAATAATAAATAAAAACTAGTAGGCTATTTGCAGTATATTAAATCGTTTTTTACCTAATTATTTTGCACGGAAATTAGTATGACACACGAGTTTGTCGGCTCTGACAGCGTTGCATCACGTGCACCTGCGCAATATAACGTTATAGCCTATGATTTCCGAAAATAGTACTACGTTGTCAACTAGTGATAATCACAAGAACTTTTGAGGAATATGCAACATAATTTAGACAATTGTTTTTGTCATATAATAACTGACAGACACGCACAGAGCGAGGCTGAACACAGGAGCTCAGCTTCGCGGCCGAGACACGAATAGACTATTAACTTAAAGCTTTTACTCTTAAACACAAAAGGCACGTCCACTTTAATAAAAAAAGAATATTTATTAAACAAACGAGATCAAGAGCAGAATGAAATAAAGTGCATAACTGAAAAATAAAGCATAGGCTCAAAACTAATACAAACAGTGGGCACAGCGCATTGCGCATTAGGCGCATAAGTGCCCAAATCCAATAAATAATACTAGAAATATTATTACACTAAAACATTGAAATATGGCAATTCTGATATGTTCATATAGCCTACTCAAAACAGACGGGCCAACCTAACGCAGACAAGTTAGCTTACCATTTTTAGGTGATATGACATGTTTGTCGTCGAGCTTTGATATGCAAACTGTTGCTTGCAAAATTTGCATTTGACTTTTTTCCCGTTTTCTATTTTTTTTTTAAATGCTGCCACACTGCCGATGTCTTTGTTGACATTGTAGAAGAGGACTGAGTTACTATGAATTAAACGCTCTCACAATTAAATAAAACATATTCAGCAAACCTTCTAGTAGCCTACTTTCTTCAATCTGTCTCTCTTCTCCAGTGGGTTGGGCTAATCCAAAAGAAGTGAAAACAAGGGGGGTTTTCTGAAGACAGACTGTTACCTGTGAAACAGGGGTGCTCTGAAAACACCCCCATTAGCAATTAGTGCTTTCCATCTGATGAAATGAACGCGGCAAAACTGATGAAATGAACGCGGCAAAACTGATGAAATGAACGCGGCAAAACTAATGAAATGAACGCGGCAAAAAATCGACCAATCAGAATTTTGGTCGAGCCAGAACGTATCGACCAATTATTCGACTAATCGACTGGGAGATTACAGCCCTAGTGAGAACATGAACACACTGGAGAGCTACATTATAGTAGAAAATGTTGTACTTCTGATGAAACGAGACACTGACACTGTTTTTCATGTTTAATACAGTAAAGCTGCTTGATTTTAATGAATCTATTGTATAAAGTGCTATATAAATAAACGTGACGTGACTTTACTGGAGTGCCGAATTGCAGAGCTCTTGTAAACAAATCCATGTTGCTATAATCGGATGCTTTTCTTATGCTTTATTTTAAAAATGCTTGCCTATTTCTCAGTTTTGTTGTGTGTTTATTTTGTTATTGAGAGGAAAGCACGCAGCACACATTTACATATTCATCTAAACGTCGCTCTCAGCAGTGTGGGCATGGTCGGATATTCGCTACCAGTATATCGCTGATCACATATTTCGAACTTCGTTTTACTCCTAAAGAAAGAACGAAAAATAACTTAAGAGCTTATTTACGAGAGAAGATATTTTGAATAATGATTCCACTGTTTTTGTCCCTACATTGAAAGCCAGTGGGGTCCAATGTTGTGGACCACACATTGGACCCCATTGACTTTCATTGCATGTACAAAATACATTTTTCAAAAGTCAAATGGGTTTGGAACAACATTAGGGTGAGTAAATGATGACCAAATAATCAGAACGATCTCTTTTAGTTACTCCCCATACTTGTGAACAGCATGTTCAGTACTGGTCCATCAAGCAGTCCATCACCAAAACAGCATGTGAATTTCCAGCATGGAAAGCCGGTCTTTCCACGTAACATGCCGGCACTCTCTGATGTCAACCATTGGAGAACCCACAAAATCCTCCGATAGATCCGGCACGTCCGACCAAAGCTGCCATTATTATTATTTACAAGCCTGGCACGACTCTTCCTCCATTCAGCACTTCCTTCAGCTTTCCAGTGCTGCAGGAAGGTCTGCCTCCCTCCCTGTCTACATGTAAACAATGCTCCTGAAGGCGAAAGGCAAAAAAGTGTCAGCCGCTCATCTTTGGTGTGTCATTTACCGTCTCTTGTATCTCACCTGACAGACAGCCCCCCTTAAAACGGGTGGGGGGGGTGGGGGGACGCGACCATCGAACCCCCCGCGTTTCTCTCGTGCAAAAGCATGAATATTTTACATATCTGCATCCTTACTCGCCCCCACTGCCGCCGCCTCCTATTTCTTCTCCACTAATTCTCAGACTGTCTGCATTTGCATTTCACATGCCGGGCTGATTAGGAGACGCCGCGCCATGCAACAGCAGCCAGGCCCCGGCAAGAGAGGCGGTTGCCATGGCGATCTGACACAGGGGCATCTTCTTTCCTTCCGCTTTTTTTTTCCCCCTTTCCCCCACTTTTAATGATGCTGCTGCTGCTTGCCTGGGCTTAGTTTACTTCTCAGTGCAGCATCACGACTATCATTCCCGTCCCTCACTGGCGGGGACTATATGTTTGTGTACTTCTTTTATGTGTAGAATGTTTGTAGCAGAGAATTAACAAACATTCGCAGGGCCAGAGGGCTTCTTGCTGGAAGTTACATTGCTTGGAGCCTTTCCCTCGGCTTTCCTGTTCTCTGAGCTCTGTTCTCTGAAACACTTGCCATTTTTGTCAATCATCTTGTTTGTCTTAAACCAATGACTAATACAGGGATCCAGACTCCAACTAAAACTGTTGCAAATATATTTTTTATTATTAAGAATTTATGAGTGTGTAAATATAAATATAAAATGAAAAATGTATTAAAAAATGTATGCTTTAGCAAGTAAAAAAAAAAAAAGTTTATAAATGTGTATGTATGGTATGTATGTATGTAAATTATAATTATAGAATTTTTTCCCCATTCAAAAGTTTGGGGTCTAAGTGGGGTTTGTCTGGTGCTTTGTATTATTTATCTGTATTATGAATTAACGTCTTTTTTTTTTTTTTCACAAGCTGAGAAAACTGGTAGATATGTGCATCAACCCCGACCCAGAGAAAAGACCTGACATCACCTACGTATACAGCATCGCCAAGCACATGCAAGCCTTGACGATCGCAAACTGAGTTTGCTTACCCGATTCCTCTTGCTTCTACTTTGAAGACCTTCATCTGGCCCACCAATGTCATTTAAAGCTTGTTTTGCTCCATCGTAATGAAACCTGGCATCTTTCAGTACAAAACATACAATGTAAGGCACAAAGCAAGGCCTTTGGTATACCAAAACAACATAAAAAAAGACAAAGACCTTTTAATATAGCTCTCCAAAGAAGAAAATAGAAAATTAAGCAGTGTTCTAAAAACTGGTCTGACTTGATTTTTGCTCGTTTCGATGCTGGTACAGTGCGATGCTTGTGTATATACCTTCGTTTTTTCCTGTTACCGCATTAGCATGAAATCTGATATGCTTTTCACAATCCCATAACACCCTTCCAAGAACTTATTTTATGAGAAAAACATCCCTATAAAAAGAGAATGAAAATTCCCCTTAAAAAGCAACTTCGTTGCATTAAAACATTTAGGAGGTTTGTCGTTCTATTAAAAGAGCGTGATATCATAGTGGTATTTGTCGCAATTTTTATGGGCTACATTACTAGTCCATATCTAAACCTCAGCAGTTTGTACTTGCATCTTGCTGTGATGCCAGAAAAACATGCACTCAGGCCCAAGTCATTTTTTTATTTCCTCGCCGTCCCCACCGCACCTAAAACATGTTTATTGCGATTCTTCTTGGGATTTGAGGTCTTAGACCTTTTGTGGTTTTAAAATGCATTAAATAAATCATTGATCATGACAATACGGTGCATTCGCGTTATCGTATAACGCATTCAGCATGAGGTCCGTTTTAAAAAGGAAATTATTATTCCCAGTATCCGCACCTTTACGGCTGATACTTGAACTTTAATAAATGTTTAATGCAAAGGCCTCACTTGCAATGCAGTAACTTATAAATATTCACACATTCTCTATGCCTTCGTAATGCCTTGCTCTGAAAAGAAAGGAAAAGAAAACAGTGCCTTTCTTCCTGTAAACCAAAAGGTTTTTTTTTTTAAGAGATTGGCTCTAATTACATCATTCAATTGGTTTACATGCAACACATCCTGAAAGAGGTACGTTTACAAATGACTTTTTACAATGAGTCCGTTTGGCCTTGTACAATTCCACTATGTTCACGCAAACTTTGACCTCTTCCAGACTATAATCTATGTGCTCCTGTGCTGCTTTCCAGAACGTGGCTTGTGATCTTTGCAAACTCGGTCTAATATGAGTTGCACAAGCGTATGAAGTTATAATATACAGACAGCAGCTATTATGCAGCACCTTTTGCAGACAGTATGATTTGCTGTGATAGTACCAAGTATAAAATGGTATGTTTTTTTGTAACTTTAATCGAGAGCATTTTTAGTGTTTACCCTTTTTTCTTTTTCTTTTTTTCTTTTTTTTTTATGTATTTTGCAATAATCACCTTTTCCTTTCGCCTTATGTTAACACGATAACAGATTATGCTTGTTGCCTTATAGATAATAGTATGTATTTATCTCAACAAGGCACTCAAAGCCTCCTCCAGCGAGATCTGGATCCTTTACCACGGTAAAGCACACGTGAATCGGACGCTCACGGTCTGTACTCTACTTTCACCCAAATCGTTTGGGAGCGACAGGCAACTTTTTATTTATTTGTCTTTTTTGACTGTTTATTTGAACGTTTAACATTCAAGATGCACATTAATTCTTTGTATGCTAATTGAAATGGAAAAAAATAAATAAAATGAAATGACTTAAACCATTTACTCTGGTGTTTTTGATTATTTATTAAAGTTTGATATCCGTTTAGCATTCTCAAAATTAGCATAACGTTGAAACCGTTTCACTTTTTAGCTATAAAACTCTTTATTTGTGCTGCTTTTCAGAGTGTTTTTAATTGCACATGCCAATCAATCCCCCAAAGCGTCGCCCACTCGTGTTTATTTGTATTGTTTTAGTCTCCGCTTAGCCTCGAGCTTTATTAGCTGGCAGCGTGTCGCGCCCGTGCCCCAGGGTCCACGTCCGGCTTACTCCCTCCAGGAAAGACATCGACAAGGGGACTATTTCCTCTCATTCTAATGAATTCCTCAAGGAAAGCGGTTCAATTGTATCACTGGAAATTGCTCCCTTGAAACTGCCAGAACAACGAAAACAAACTTCAGTAAACACCACAATTGATATCTGGATTGTTGTTTCCAACCTCGTGCAAGCTGCTACCTTTAACCCAGACTGGTCCAATGTCGACATTAGTTATGAAAAAGGGCTTTTTTTATTTGTTGTCTGTGCACTTAGTGTACATTTTGATATTGGAAAACAGATGCAGGTATCCATCTAGTGGTGATACAGTCTAACTGCATAACAGACTGACACTAACCTGCATGGAAACCTTCTGTTGTACAGCTCACATATTGTTAGATGAGAGGCATGTTCGTACCATATGAGCAGTGGAATTAAAGAGTCCAATTTTCTTTATTTAATAGAAATGAATAGTTTTATTCAGCAAGGATTCGTTAAAATTGTGTGAGTAGTGAGAGTAAAGACATTGATTTTCAACGCTGATAATCAGAAATGTTTCTTGATCATCAAATCAGCATATTAGTGTGATTTCTAAAGGATCATGTGACACTGAAGGCTGGAGTAATGATGCTGAAAATACAGCTTTGATCACAGGAATAAATGACGTTTTACTATATATTCACATAGACAACAGCTATTTTAGATTGTAATAATATTTCACAATATTACTGTATTTTTGATTAAATAAATGCAGCTTTTTTGAGCATAAGAGATTTATTTCAAAATCTTACCGATCCCAAACTTTTAAATAGTACTGTGCATTTTTTTTAGTAACACTCTATTTACAATTTAACCATAATTAAATGGCTAAATATTAGTCTCTTTTTTTTTTTGAGTTTAACTTGCTCGGAAGCCAATTTATGACTGAATCATTGAAGAATCATTCTTTTGAGTCAATGTTTTTTTTGTTTTTTTCTTCTTCAATGAATTTGTTGATTAGGTTCTCAAATCTATGTTAGCAAACTGATTCAAAAGTAACTGGAAAGATCATTAAAAAGTTCTGCTAATTTAGTGGTAGCATGATGCATTTCCTAACGTCCGACAATTGCATCAGTCAGTCTGAAGAAATTGAGATTTTTTTTTTCTTTTCTTTTTTTCGCTGTTCGCAAAACATGTTCCAAAGTAGTGTAGACCTGTTATTGAACAGTATGCTAGTTGTTACCCACTGATCCGTTTTACACTTTGTCGGCAGACTGCACAGACACTGAGAGATGTCACTACAGAAGCCGAACTGACTCAGATGTTTTTACCTTTTGCACCAAGGCCAAATATATTCTCTTTCCTTAAGATCCAGGTGCTTGGTTCAGCTCTCTATATCTGTCTGTTGCCAGAGGGACCAGCACTTGTAACGTGTCCCTTCTGCATTGGCAGCAGATTCAGCTGCTGGCAGCATTTTCATAGATTTTTTTTTTTTTTTTTTTTGTATTTCGGTAAGAGAAACGTGCCGTTCCTCTTTAGGTCTGGTTCTTGAGGCGAGTTTCGCCTCTTTCACGCCGTTTGAAGTGGCCGGGAAGCTGACGCTTTATTGGCCGATTGTGTGGTCAGCAGAGAGTGTCAGCTTTTGAGCCAAACTTTGTCCAAGTTTGGAGCTGTGAGTGCAGCAGGGACAACAAACAAGTCCTAATCGGGGCAAAAAAAAACAAGTAGACAATGTTCGTTCCCCCCAGTGGACACGTATGGAGGAAAATAGCTTGCGCATCTCAGGATTTTTTTCTTTTTTTTCTTTTTTTTTTCTTTATTGAAAGGATTTGTGCTTTGAAACATGAAATGTCAATAGCATGCAGGTTTGAAATAGCTTGTGGCGCATGCTTGGCAACTTTAAACCAATTAGTTTGTGAGGGGAAGAGAATTATCAAGGGATGATCTCCAAACATCCACCATTCAAACCGTTGCTGGTTTTTTTTTTGGTTTTTTTTAAATGTATTATTATTATTATTATTATTTGAAAAGTTTTCTCCAAAATGCTATGTCTGGCAATATCTTAGAACTGCGGTTTCTAAGGAAAAAAGAACAACAGCGAGTAAACTCTGCCTTATGTATTGTTAATGATTCTGTTTTTACTTTCCTTTTGTTCTTTATTGGGTCATTCTACAAAACGCGTTCCCTCATACATGCGTGGTAAAATGACTTTAACAATGAATATCTGATTCCAGCTTTTATTGTGTTACCATAGACAGTTTTCAGCATGCATTAACAAAAATATATTTTTCTTTCTTTTTTGGGGGGGTCTCTTCCCACCCCTTTGTTTTTAACTTCACTTTGCTATTTTCGGCAAATATGCACATCTTTATGAAAAATAAAGATGTGTTTATAAAAGCTAACATTTTTGTCTTTTTTATTACATAATTGTAACATTTTGATAGCCTGGGTGCCAGCCCGAACCCCGCCCACAACATTTTTTGGTCGGGAAGTTCGGTCTGGACTCGATCCATTGAGGAGTAATTATGCTCGGCTCCTAGAAGGCCGAGCCAATCAAATTGCCAGGGCGGGCTTTAATCGATGATGGACAGATGGTCTGCGGTTACGTCACCAAAGAGCGCTTGATTTGAATTAGTTTACAACAAAGACGACTGCAGCTGGAGAATTGAGATTTCACGAGTTCACATTTACAAATAAGTCAGATAGAATAAATGCGTAGGCTATATGAGATGTCATGAGTTCACACAAATAAGTAAGATAGAATAAATGCGTATATGACGTGCTGTCCGAGAGGGCTGTGGGCTCGGTAGCCATACTCCCCCCGTGTTCCTGGTTGTGAGAGAACAAGACAAGAGTGAGGATTCGGGGTGGTGGAGGGACCGAGGGATGCTGAAAAACTGTCAAGGAGTGTTAGGTAAGTTGACAGAGTGAATATGCTTCCGCGGTAACGTTAGACATGGTATTGTTTGATGACAAGTTGATATTGGATTGAGTACGTGCTCCTCGCGAACTTTGTTTATGAAACATCATGTGTAGATTCCGCCATCGCGTCTGTTATAGAAGATATCGACAGCGCATTCATTTTAAAAGAGGAACAGAGAGCCGCGCCCGCGACATTTTGTTGGTTGAAAATATGAATGAAGGACATGCGTCATTTACTCCGTTGCTCTGATTGGTTGTAGGTCTATCCAATTGAGTGCAGAGGTTTTTTTTTTCCTAGTTCGGTTGAGACACGCCCCATAATCAAATCTCTATGGAGCGGTATCAGACTCACATTCTGACTAGAATATGAGTATGACGAAGTCAGGCTAACATTTTGATTGACAAAATGTATTATTTAAAGGAAGTTATTCGTCGACCCTGTTAACTTTTTATTTTTTAATTATAATTTTTACAATTTTTTTTACTTTTTGTCATAATGAAATCGTCGTCCTTAAAAACTTCAGTTACTGAAACGTATGTTTCGGCTTTTTTGGTCATTTTATGTTGTTTTGTTTGTGCTTTGGGAATAATCTTAACACGTCAACTAGGGGTGGGAGTCGCCAGAGGCTCTACAATACGATATTATTACGATACTTAAGCCTCGATACAATAGACCTTATTCAGAGCAGTGCCGTGACAGGTATGAAAGCGAGTCTGTGAGAGATAGATTTGACGTGTTTTCAGTGGCATTTGCTGTAAATAGCTGTATAAAGCTCCCAGATTACTTATAATTTTCTGGCGTCTACTGAAACTCCTTGGAAATATATTTTTGCAGTGGCTCGTCAGTAGGACAATCCAAAAACACATTCAATTACAGTACATCCCATTAAAGAGATGCATGTCTATCCCTGATAGCCTCGCTTTCATTCCCAAAGATGGCGCCGCTGTAAATAAGGTCCATATTGCAATTTTAAACATTTCGCGATTATGCTGAGTATTGTGATACATTGTGATTTATTACCTTTCTTCAACTGCAAATGTCCCCAAAGGAAAACTTTCTCCATATATATTTTTACCTAATAAGATAAAGTTCTCAGTCTGGTCATTTCACATCTACCGGTATATATCCATCTCCTCCTTCCCTTTCTTGTTCAGTATTTGGTAATAAAAATTAAAGTTGACAAATAAAAATGTTTTTTGTGCATTTCAGCGTTTTCACACTCAATTCAGTGTATTTGTTTTTACAATAAATATTGTTTTAAGCAGTTTTACAAAAAACACCCTAACAAGTCAAAGGTGACAATATTCAGTTATGAAATGTAATTATGTGCTGAATCATATTTATACTGTTGTCATAGGAAAATACATCAATTTGCCATTAACAGCATATAACTTGGGCGCAAGATGGTGCTATGTAGTTATTTTCGTTGTGAAATAGCCTACACAGAGACAGTTTGATTTCAGTAGAGTATATAACCAGTGTCACCTACCGTATGTAACAGTAATGTAACAGGTGAGCTCTCAGGTAATCATTATGCAGGCTGTTTTAACTATCCTTCTTCACCCTGGAAATTAACATGAAAATATCAAAACTAATTTTTTTTTTTTTATTATGTCTATATAATTAACACAACACAACATTCTGTAAAAACATAAGAATTGTCCATTTTGATTTCATGGTGACTCTAACAAGACGCAATGCGTTAACTAAATGTTTAAAATCATACCTAAATTTACAATAAAAAATCATGCCAAAACAAATAGGCCTGTTGTTTTCATTACTTCCCTTTACAGATGACAGTAATCTGACAATGAACTGGCTGTTTTATGCATACCATGCACACATAAGCACATACTGCAATACTGTTGTTTTTTTCTAGAGGAAGCATGGGGAAATACATGGTCATCTGTGGTGAACCTTAACAAAGTTAAAAAAGGCTACCCTCTGAGCGGGACATATAAACATTTGAATACCATCTCCTGGTATTTTTAGATCTTGTTGCCCGGCCAAGGAAGCATCTCTAGAAATTTTTGGGGTTTTTCACAAGCCAACTATTGGAAACAAATGCTAGGTTGAGGTTTCAAAAGAAATCTGATCCAGAGAGTGTCTTTACAGGTGGTTTTTACCCACAGCTGCTTTGAATTCTGAAGCCTTTCCAACCAAAATGTCACATCCCATCCTGTTGCCTCCCTCCATCAAGCTGCGAATGAGGGGGAAAAAAAAGTAAATAGACTTGCTTGAGTAAGCATGAAAATAGAGAATGTTTGCCATTATTTTCTTTTTGGACTCCAATCTGGAGTGTAAAGTAATTAAAATCACTCAGAGTCTAAAAAAAATTAAATTAACAAGAGAAACAGGGTTCATCCTGTAAGCTGTACGTAAATAGTAATGGTGCATGGTTGATAGTTTTTATTTATTTATGCAAATTAAGTCTGCAATACATACGTGTTTGGCTATTTGGATTTTATCGGTTTCATTCAGGCTTATAATACTTTTTTAAATCACTGTAGTCATTCTGGCAGTTTTATCAGACTGTGCTTATGCTCTAGTTGGGAAACACAAGAAAATTTGAAAGTAATTAATCAATTAATGTTAATTTTGTTTTAGTTCTAGTTTTTGTCTTGATTGAGATATCCTCTAAATTTAATTCAACCTGGGTTAAAAACATTGTCTACCTCCTTAATCAAGGACCTGAAATATATATTTTTTCCTCATTGTTTTGTTTGCATTCTTTAAGGGATTTAAATAATTAGCATTTATTTGCATTTATGTTGACAGTCTTGTCTGGATAGGTTCAAACTGAACTTGGCGTAACAAATAAGATGTTATGCAGAATGATTATGAAAAACTTATTGTGCTGCCATGTCATAAACATGTCAGATGTGATAATGTGATATTCTCTTTCAAGTGTTATTACCCTAACTGCTATGACATGAGTTCTGCTCCTTTTGAAAGGTTTGGGGTTTTTTTCTCGCAGATTCATACAGGAAAACTCATTTAAGCCAGCGCATTTGCTCGTTGCCTCATATCCTGTGGAATGGCATATCGCTCCTGGATGCCAACCACTACGACCGAATCCTTTAGACTGCGTTCGCCTACACATTAGAGCCCTTTGGACTCGGGCTCCCACCGTTTTCCAGTGCTGTAATGTTGTGCAGGTCCCTAGTAAATCAAAAACGCTACCAGATGCAGGCGTCCTCTGAGCTTTTGCCTCCCCAACCTCACTGAATGAAATGCTCTGTTTTGGAGCCTTGATTTACGCGGCGAGCGTGCGACCACAGGCATTCCTGCATAAACCTGTGGCCTCGCTGCACACTGAAGCAAAAGCCCGCGTCTGCCTGTGCGTTCCCACGCTTTCCTCTGTACTGCATGCCAGCGGAGGCTGTACCGCTGGTCTCCGGTCATTACGAGAAGAAAGACACGCAGGGAAGGCTGAAATTGTCAGCAGAGTCGCTGCCGAGATGCTTTTCATTTTCTGATGACCTTGTGTGTCCTTCGTTTAGAAGAAAACCGCTTTGAAATCGCATCTACATCACATTCAACGTGGTTTAGAGTTGACGTCAATGCAGCTGGAGATAGCTGAAGTTTGTACAACAACGGTTTCCAGAACAAAATTACTTTGTGTGTGTGCCATCACAAGCAACAGCAATAGACTATATATATTTAGAGGTGAAACATCTGTTTTGGACAAATTCCTTTGCCCGGAGAGAATAGAGCGAGCTGTTGTCGGCTCTATTTGTTGACAGCTTTTAACGCAAGAGAAGACTTCCTGTGTTTTAAAAAGTGGTTTGCTCTGACAGCAACGAGGCAACAAAGTGTTATGACCTGCCACATCTGTTAAAACACCTAATTTCTCTCTTCTAAATGACAAGTATTGCATATCTATCATGAAGGTGGGGGGCATCCTGTCGGATTACTCTTGACGCGGGCTTCTATCAGGATGAGGCTTAGCCCCACCTCCATGTGGCAGGGCCAAAAAAAAGTGTGAGGATGCCGGCCTGGAGTTCTCTCGGCGAGAAACAAGTAGACAGCATTCATTTTGAGGGAGAACGGCAAGGGAAACGGTTGCGTGAGGATGGAGCTGCCTTTTCCTGACAAACTGTTCGGTGTGTTCTTTATCCTACTCTCGCTGAGGTTTTTTTTTTTTTTTACAACACCTGTCACGCTGTTACTGTAAAGTCCAATTAACACAGTCGTCCTAGCCACCCTCCTTCCCTCCCCTGCTTCTTCTCTACCTGTTCTTGTCAGCCAGAGCTCAGGCTTTGTCTTAAGACCAGCCCACCTGGAATAACGATAACAATAATGTGTTGGATCTTCAATGCAGGTGGTGATTAGTGAAGGATATTTGTCGGGTAAAATGTCATCGAAAATCTGTCGACAGACAATTTATTTGCATCAATCGTTTGTTGCAGTTGTAGTTGCTTGTAGGATCACTTTATTTACTAAAATTATGTTCTGGTGGCCTTCTGTTACGACCAATATGAGTGTCCAAAAATCTTTTATAAACATCTTGATTAAAACATATGAACCATGTTGATTTCAAATGGTTATAAAACATTTATACTATTATCAAGAATATATGAAATTACTATGTAAAATTATAGTGTATAGTGATCAGTTCCTGATTTATTTGGTTATTTCTTTTAGATTTTTTTGTTTTAGATTTATGTTAATGTAGATAATTGTTTTATCCTGCATGTTGGTTTCAACACATGAGTTTGATTTAACAAACAATATACTATAAACTACTTCAGAATTTAGTTTTTTTAATTTGGAAGAATATGATGTAAGGGCAGTTTAATCACCCCGGTATTTTTCTTATTTTATTGTATTGTAAATGTATATAACATTTTTAGTTTTCTACGGAAGAATAGGACTGAGACCTGTAGTGTATAAAGATAAACATCAAATATTTTTTGTGTTCTGTGAAATTCTCAAGGTCCTTTCTGTAACCTGTATGAGGTACGGCAAGTTAATGCATTAGATATCAACTTAAAATTGTATCACTCTTTATGACATTTTGAGGTGTTGAGTGTGAAATGCATGTAATATGCATTTATGCAAATACATGAACATGGAAATTATTCCTTGAATTCATTTAAAGGCCAACATTTGCATACAGAGTCATAATTAACTATTTACAACTTCGGTCCCGACGAGCATACTGAATGTGAATATTTCTCGCAATGGTCCACCAAGCCCCCTTCCAATTAAGTATGCTGCATGAAATCTCTTCCACTGCAACAGAGCCTCGGACTCTCCGTGTTTGTTTGAAATGATCCAGAGAGTGCAAAGTTTGGAGGCGAGGCACCAGAATTGACTCTCAGCACCTAACCTTTCTGACAATTTCCCCTGTGTGCATGCGAGAACGGGAAAAAGTTGCCCTGATTAGCTTACAGTTTGCTCAAAAATCAGCATAATAAAGCATTTGAATAGGATGAAGAGATCTAACATCCTCTGCTTGTTTACGATTGCTCGGCGGAGATGCCACGTCGCCTCCTCTCTGACCCTGAGGCACGGAGTCACTTAATGCACTGCGTTTCCATTCTGCGCTCCCGTTTCGGCGGCAACCAGCAGCGAGGGAGATCCCGATGGAGGCCGGATAGAGCGTAGCCCCTCCAGGCAGTCCTGGGGTGCAGTTACCCCCGGTATGTGTCTCTGCATGGTAATGAAGTTGAGATGCACCACCATGAAGTAGACGGAGGAGCAAGGCTACTCACCAAGGATTGACCCGTGGTTCAGAGGAGAGGAGACTGGCGCAGTGGGAGAGCCCCTTCGCACAATGATCAGAGGAACTGTGCCTTCGATGCGACGCTGAAGGCAGCGCTGAAAAAAAAAAAAAACCCAACTGATTAGATGTTGCTGTCGCCCATGCAGCTAGCTGGAAAGCCTTCTTCGTATTCTGGGGCTTGTTTGTTTCTTGCCCCCTCTAAGCCTTTTGTCATCCTCAGACAGCGACGGATGCAAGTTCTCTGTGGTGTGGGGCTTTGCTCGTAATTAGTTGAAAGTTCTCAGACTTGACAGGAAGAAAGTGTGGCAGAAGCTCAGAATGTGCGCTTGTTTATTGTTTCTTTTCTTTTTTATTCGCCCCAAAATCGTTCTCTGAATAAATCAAAAACTCTTTTGCTCCCAGACTTTAAGACTGATTTTGAACTCTTTATTTCATCAGGAGCGTAGAGTTTTATAGTAAGTTACAGTATCAAAAACTGTGTAAACCGAACAGTCCTTTTCGGTCCAGAAAACACAAACTTTCCTCACAAGAAGTTAACTCCAAACGTTTTGATTGTGACAGTATTTCCTGCACTACGCTGGATCGTATTTCACGCGGTTTACATGCAGAACAAGGTTGATAGTATTGCATAGGGCAATAATTTATAGATTCTGAAGAGACTACATCTCTTTTTTTTATCTGCTTCTTCGGTTATACAAAGGTCCTGAGATGTCAGATGTGTTTATCTTATCTCAAACTTGTTCTGAATTAACGAGAAAAATAAACTGACCTTTTTTATCATTTCTCTTTGAATACTTACAACTGATGCAATATGCTGGTCTTCATGAGTCTATGTTAAAGCCCCAGTGAGGGATAAACTTCTCTTCCCTGAATCCAGATTTTGACAGCAAAAGGGCTTCTATATTTATAGTCAAGTAAGTTTTAACTCTTCTAAGGCCACCCTAAGCAGCTTTGTCAAAATAACAACATTCATCAAGTCTTGTGCCAAATAACACAAGGGAATGTCAACATGCACTACTTGTACAAGAATTCGGACACTTCCAAAACTGAGGGCGCTTATGCTTCTTAAATAGGCACTGGTGTTAAACTTCCTAACACTTTTGGTGTTACAAAATGGACTACCCAGGGTCTAGAAGGTGCTCCAGGCATGTACATCAAGAGAAGGCGTATACCTCACAGTGAATGTGTGATATTATCGCCAGGCTCGGCCACCAATAGAGGCCAGTCCGTACCCCGACAGTGCAACCTCCTGGCACAAAGGATGGTCCTGCCGAAGCTTTCCGGCCCCATTAGCACCCGAGCGTCAAGGCAAAGCTCCAGAACCTCATTCATTATTCATCGGTGCGCAGACAGAGGCCCTGATAAATTCTCACTTTAAGTGACAATGAGTGACAGAGCCTGGGGTTTTTTATGGCCATCCCCTCCCTGCCGCCAGTTGCGCGCTGGCCAAAGGTCCAGCCTGATCCTCCACTAATGACCGGCATGATGTATGTGCAGCGAAGCGGAGGCTGACACCGGTGCTCTACCGTCCCGCTCCCCCAGTCCCACACCGGGGGTAAGCTCCATCCCATCCCGGGAGCTCAGTAGGCCACGGAAACTCCTCATTAGCTGGGACACAGAGTTAACCTGGAGGGAAGGTGGTAAAGGTAAGAGAATGGAGAGTGAGTGGGAGGGGTTTTGGTCATGGTGGTGGGACAGTCATCTTATTTATACACTACCTTGGCCTGGGATTGCAATGAAACAACCTCACATGGACCACCTACCCTTACTCTCGCTGAATATTAAGTCCTTGATAAGCTCCACCAAATGTTTAAAATACCATTTATTGTTCAGAAATGCATGACCTTGTGCAAGCAGACAATAATTAACATCTCAATGTGAATATTTAGATAGAACTGTCATTGTTTTTCTGTGGATTTCTGTAGACATTTTCTGGGTATCTGTAACAATACGGTGAGTATTGACTTGCTCAGGGTTTGGTATTGAAACTTCAAAGATATTTCAACATTTTATTCTATTTTAACTTTCAGCTGGTGATGGGAGGGGTCCTTAGCCTCTGTTTGTATCTGTACGTCTCCAGTGATATCGATTGAATTGGATTTTAACCCCTCTTCTTTGCGCTGCACTGAAGACAAATGCTTTCAGTGGAACAAAGGCTGCATACTGTGTGTGGCTAGCTTTTGAGAGCCAAGTCTCTGGGGTGCAGCCAAGGTATCTTTCCAAAAAAAGGTATTTCTCTGGGGAATGCTTTGCCATTCCAAGTTCCTGATGTAGGACTTGCTCATTATTATTGTCTTTATTGCAATGATGTTGTTAAATAAGTGTTTTAATATGTGAACTTATTTCCTAGTGTATCAAATTGGGATATAATAACTGGGAAATACACTAGGCCAGACAATAAACACTGCATACCGTGATTTTTCTTGTTCTTATTTTGAGATGTGAAAGTTAAATTCAATGTTCAATGTTCAAAGTTAAATACAGTTTACATTTTCAGAGTAAAAACATAAGAATTCAGAATGCTTCACATGTTCAAGTTGATGTTTATTAGCTTTAGCCACGATAAAAGAACAAACACATTCGTTTACACTACTCATTAGCAATACCTCATTAGATCGGTGTCTCTGTTTCATCGCTGATAGGTCATCTACCAGGAGCTTTTTATTACCAATTCCTTCGGGCAGCCAAGGAATGGTCCCCCAGTACCTCACTTATTTTGTTGCCACTAATGTCTTATTCTACCGATTAGTATGCTAAAAATTATAACAAGCATGTATGATTAAATTTGATGGACTTGGAAATGTTACCACCAAGTGTTTTTGAAGTATTTTCATCTGTGGCCCTTTTTACTGCTGGTATTGATGCATTTTGTTTGATCGGATCACAAGTAGACGAGGGAGACACATACCCGTTTACACCTGGTGTTTTAACACTCTATCTCTTTTAACCACTTCTGTCCTGATTTAAACTATGTAAACTATGGAGTGCCGCAGGGATCTGTGTTAGGCCCTCTATTATTCTCAGTATATATGCTGCCACTTGGAAATATTATAAGGAAACATGGAATTAGTTTCCATTGTTATGCTGATGACACTCAAATATATATTTCATCACGGCCAGATGAAAACGCTAAATTATCCAAATTGACAAAGTGTGTTAAAGATATAAAGGATTGGATGACGCGCAATTTTCTTTTATTAAATCCAGACAAAACAGAGGTACTACTTATCGGTTCAAAAAACCACCCGCAAAACCTCTCGCAATACAACTTTAATAAAGTAGGATGTCCTGTTACTTTATCCTCTACAGTAAAAGACCTGGGTGTTATACTCGATTGCAACCTGTCTTTCAAAAATCATATTTCATATGTTACAAAAACCGCCTTTTTCCACCTTAGAAACATTGCTAAGCTACATAATATGCTATCAGTTTCTGACGCAGAAAAGTTAGTTCATGCATTCATGACCTCGAGACTAGATTACTGTAATGCTTTATTAGCTGGTTGTCCTGCATCCTCAATTAACAAGCTACAGTTAGTCCAGAATGCCGCCGCTAGAGTTCTTACTAGATCAAGAAAATATGATCATATAACACCGATTTTATCATCACTACATTGGTTACCTATAAAGTTATTAATTACAAGGTATTGCTACTGACTTATAAAGCCCTAAACGGCTTAGCTCCAGTCTATTTAACGGATCTTCTATCGCCCTATAATCCATCGCGCTCTTTAAGATCACTTAATTCAAGGCTTTTGGTCATACCTAGGATATCCAGATCCACCAAAGGAGGGAGAGCATTTTCATATTTAGCTCCAAAACTCTGGAATAGCCTTCCTGATACTGTTCGTTGCTCAGACTCGCTCTCCCAGTTTAAAACTAGATTAAAGTCGCATCTCTTCAGCCAGGCATTCATATAATATTTTTAATCTTACAGTTCAAATTACAATCCGGCCTCTAGTTAATAAATGCCAGAGGAGAACTGGCCCCCGACTGAGCCTGGGTTCTCCTAAGGTTTTTTTTTCTCCATTGGGTCACCTGATGGAGTTTTAGGACACCATTAGGTCACTTGATGGAGTTTTTCGGTTCCTTGCCACTGTTGCCTTTGGCTTGCTCAGTTGGGGATATTCTGGGGATATCTAATTTGATTTTATCAATAAATTCCACTAGAAACAAACCTTGTTGTATTATTTTAATTTAATACTGTGAAGCTGCTTTGATACAATCTGTATTGTGAAAAGCGCTATACAAATATACTTGACTTGACTTGATTTCTTCGAGAGGAGGGTCTATTGGTGGATAAATGTATGGACTTTTTCCGATCTTTGATCTAATGAACAATATTTACATATGAATGTGACAGGAAATGACGGAGAACATGCGAAGAGAAGCAACTTTTGTTTCTGCTCTGAAAGCTGGACGAATGCTGTGAGTGCATGTTAGAAAACCAAACTTGGGTCTTTAGTCGACAAAGTTTAAATCTCGTCTGGCTAGCGCGCTTCCAATAATGTTTAGGCATTAGGTCAGTAGGTGGAGAGTAGACTGTCTTTTGTGGCTGTTCGACCACATGAGCGTTTACACTATGAAAGCAATCCGGTCGAATGCGTTTTCGACTACCTCTGGAAGTGGTCGAAAGTGGACAAGCTCAAAGCGTTTTAGACCCCGGTGACTCCTGTATTTAGCGTTGTGCACTTGTGATCCGATCAACGAGTACACTTCTTAATACCAGGTGTAAACGGCTGTAGTATTGCAGTTCTTTTGTGTAAAAGTAAATACATTAATTATTAGCAGTAATACGCTATGATTGAATTCTTGATTCTGAATGGTTGTTGAAAATTTCAAGGTTCATGAATTGTAGCAATATCAATATTCACATCCATATCTGACACATGGAATTTCTAATGATAAATAGAAAGTGTGCGAATTACTTGCAATAGCTAAGAAAGAGTAATGTGTGTTGTACTGTATGCTTGCTTTTAACAGACAGATTCCACCTTTACTAGAGAGAGAAATGGGGAAGAACTGAATGAGTAGAGCTGCCTTGTCAGAAGATATAGAAGATGAATACCTCTGGAGAGTTCGCTAGCCTACCTGCTGTTTGCTGTTTGGTCAGGAATATTATAGTGCAGCCCCGGAGAGCGCAATAGTATGTATATATTTAAAAATAGATGTATACATCAAAGTGCATTCAAGATGTTTGGAATCCCTTGTGGTGTATTCTTTTGCCTCTCATTCTTTCTTTCACATTCAATTGCTCTTTCTCCATTTCATTGGTCCTAGAAGATCTAGAAGTTGATGTTTGAATGCTTTGTTGGATTGCGCATCTTGATTAGCGCCACACATGAATAAGGTTTGTCGTTGTGCGGGGAATGAAGGAGCTGACATGAATGTATCCTTTGATCTGGAATTTTAATGACTGCCTCGAGTTTTTGTTGAACGGTTTATCAAGGTATGCCGACAATGAGGTACTCTTGGTTTCCATGTCCAACT
Source organism: Rutilus rutilus (assembly GCF_951802725.1). Classification (NCBI taxonomy): domain Eukaryota; kingdom Metazoa; phylum Chordata; class Actinopteri; order Cypriniformes; family Leuciscidae; genus Rutilus; species Rutilus rutilus. The sequence continues at coordinate 29,978,598 of NC_140222.1, read as the reverse complement.
GGTCAGGTATGTTCGTCCTATTTATCTGTGGTGCCTGTTGCTTGTCTCAATGCACTACAGCTGTGTTAATGCTGGACCGACGCTGATTGGACATTTCTTGGCCCTCGAAACTGTGCCTTGGCTACCTCCTTTGAAAATTCAACTCATTTTGGAGATACACAAGCCTTGAAGGTCTGCAGATTAGATTCCAATTGCCTTGGGAACCAATATTTACATAATGTGAGTGTGTTGAGCATTACTGTAATCATGTTTTAGCTTTTTTTGTAATGAATTTTTTATGTGTGGTAACAGGTATATGCTACAAATGCTGTTGATAAAGCTTAGGTTATTGCAACGTGTCTTTTAGGAAGCTCTTTTGTTTATATAAGATCTATTTTCTCTATTTGATCATTAAATATAATTTTGATGCAAATATGAATAGCATCTATGCAATACTCAATATTAGCGGTTAGAGTGTTTTCGCCATCTTGTCATCAGTCAACATATTTTCCATCTGTTGGCATTTAACACCTGCTTATTTGTGTATATGAAGTGTAATTCAGCCATGTTAAAATGTGCAAGCAGGTCTAGATGCGTAATGACACTTTGACAGGCCTGTAGTTTTTTCTTTTCTTTTTTTCTTGTCCGTTTCATAGCATGTAGCCATTCAGAGGACAGAGGAAGGTGTTTTAATGGCTCTTTATCATCATATCCACCCTGATGAGAAACGGTGAAAGTTCATATATGTAATGTCACATTTATACCGCTCTGGCTGTGTGTGCAGGTGGAACAAGATAAAGACAAACACATCACACACAGCCCTCTGCCCTCTGGTGCATCATGGGAGAGGAGAGGGGCTTCAGGGTGCATCTCCGTCGCTTTAGGCTGTCCTTGTTAGGAAGCTGTCAATCAAATAGAAGACCTGGCGAACTTGCCTCAGCATGTTGTAACCTTCTGGAAGAGAGAGAGATTGAGGAACGTACATAATATGTATTTCCTGAGGAAGCCGATTTAAGCACAGTCCTTCTTAATAAGCACAGGCCTCAAGACGGGAAAACCTGGCTGATGACCCTTTAAAGGGCGAATGACGGGGTTCATGCCGACATGTAAAAAGCACAGGTCACCCTTTTCTCCTTAGTGGCAAACAGGCAAAATTAGTCAAGGTAAGTGAATAGACACAGTCGTGGATGCACACTGCCATCCAGTGGTGGAGGATGGAGCTTAATTAAATCATTTAGGCCTTTATATATCTGGTATCAAGAAGTGAAGGGTCTAATTGTTTGTTTTATTGTAGTTTATAAAAGGCAAACAGTACTGAAGACATTTTGTGCATGTATATTTATGAACTTGCAATTTTCTATTGGACTATTCATTTATTTTAAAGATGCATGCAAGTCAGTGGTTGGTTTATTGACAAGTTATGTTGCATGAGGCATATGAGGACAAATGAAGGTCTACATTAATCCAAAGTAGTCACCTGCATTTTTGAATGCATCATAGGCCTATATATTATGAATATTTCATAAAATTCTCCTAAAGGCATCAAATGGACTTTTTTTTTTCTGATAGGATATGAGATGGTTGATGTTTTTGTTTATTTTTACATCTTTTTTTCTTCTATCAAGAAGTAAATGATAACTGTGAGGTAGAGTTATCCATCAGCTGACGCTGTCACGTGTAATCGCGGATTGCTGAATTAAATGGACGTTAAAAATAGGTGTTGAGCAGCTGTATTATGGGATTTACCTACATGCTTGGATTGAAAAATATAAAAAACACTCTGAAAATGTCATCAGTATAGTTAGAAACAGATGTCTACATGCAGGAATTTTTGTTCCTATCATACATTTTATTGAGTGAGGAAGTGAAACAACTCCTGTCCTTACATCACCGCCCGTGTTCTTGTAAATGAACGAAACTTGAGCTCCTTTGTAAAAAAAAAAAAACCCTGCATGCAAATGGGTGTCCAGACATTTTTAACAGATAATGTGGTAGGCCTATAAAACTAAAGAAATTTCACACATAGTATGATATCTCACACTCGCACATATATTTCCTCATTTCTATGTACTACTTAAATTCTTTTTGACTAGGCCTTGTTAATAACACATTATCTACCACAACAAGAAGAAAAAATTCCACATGATATTTACAGCAATAATAATTATAATAATAATAATAATTTGTTACATTTATATAGCGCTTTTCTGGGTCCTCAAAGCACTTCACATATGGAAGGGGGGGAATCTCCTCAACCAGTAATGTGATGCTTTCGGTTAATCTGGATTGTGTTTTGATTATGGAGATGTTTTGTTGCTTTTAATGTGAAAGGAAATATGAAATGTTCTGGATTTGATACAGCGATGATCCAAATAGTGAAATATATACTTGATGACATGGTAAAGATAAAATGTGTATAAAACGGGTATTAGCCGTGTTTGCTAAGACTCGCATCACTATTACTTTTGCTCATACTTAGGGAAAGGGGTCTTCTGTTGTTTTTATAATTGTTTGAAAAACTACTATATGCGTAAAAACAAAAGTGCAACATTAAATTCACCTCGACAGTTCGACCAATGCTAATTTAGGAAGCTAAAGTTCAGCTACTTGCTAAATGTTTCATTGACCAGTGTTGGAGTAACGCATTACAAGTAACGCAAGCTATGTAATCAGATTACTTTTGTCAAGTAACTAGTAAAGTAACACATTACTTTTAAATTTACGACAAAATATCGGAGTTATTTTTTCAAATAAGTAACTCAGGTTACTTTGTTTCTCAAAATGAATAAAAATAGTTCAATGCTAACTATTATGCAAACTTGTAATAATTAAATGTTAACCCAAATATACTTTGTGTTTAATCTCAATATCTTTGCTGCTGAGCTTTGATGAATTAACCACACCAATAAAGCAAAAATGACTTTAGATAAACATCACATTTGTTTCATTTTTGAACTTTCTTCTCCTGCGTCCTATTATCCTGCAATTCAGAACGGCAGCACAGCAGAAGGTTTGTGTGAGCTGCGCCCTCTACTGTACAGGAATGAATTTGCATTTCCTTCAGTCTGAGGCTTATTCATTTCACTTTTGGGATGAAAGGACCTTTACATTTGCCAAAAAAAAAAAAAGTGCTATCAAAAAACAAACAAGCTAGTCCAGCCCAGGTGAGAAAAAGTAACGCAAAAGTAACAACGCATTACTCTCCATAAAAAAGTAACTAACACAATTAGTAAATTTTTTTAGGGAGTAACATAATATTGTAATGTATTACTTTTGAAAGTAACTTTCCCCAACACTGTCATTGACTTTCTCCTACATTGAAATATGTTATTAAAAGCAAGTCAAAGTAAAATACTGCATTAATGACTATTATGGCTGTGTTACGGCAATGTATAATAAAGAAGGCTATATTAATACAGTAGATTAATGTCTTTATGCAACAGTCATTTTGCTCTATTTCTCCATTAGTTTTCATATGATACAATATTTTATATTATATATATATATATATATATTCCATGACTGCCATATTTTTTCTTTTGACAGAAGTAATCTGTATCGTTATTTGCTGTTATGTCTTTATGGCGCTCAGGTTTTGTGGGCGTCCCAGCATGCGTTTCACCCCTCGTCATGACCTCCATTCTCCACCTGACCTCATAAGGATGCCAGCTGCATTGCCAAGAACCTCCAGATGTCTTTGGTAGGTAAGAAATGAAGTACAAAATACCCCCCCCCCCCCCCCCCCACCCCACCCAAAAAAAAACCCTTCTGACAACATAAAGACGTCCACATAAGGGGGTCATTGTCTGTGGGATCAAATAGCTGTTTTAAATAACAACTGAACACTTTCACTTTCTACAGTGGAAATCCAGAGATTTCACCATGGAGAAGCACAGCAAAGAGGAAGAGTGCATGGTTTGTGTAATTTTGTGGTGTGTTTCTCAGGCCTGCCCCTCATGCTCATACTGCAGCTGCAGCACACTCGGGTCACGCCTCTTTATTTTCACATACTTAAATGCTTCGTAGTTTAAAAATAGCAGATTTCATCAGCTGCCGACACGTCAGTGATCAGGAATCTGTGTGATTATTTAAATAAGAATAACCAAGCTGGCATAGAGCATCAGCTGAACATACAATGGGGAAATAGATATATATTATATATTACAATAGTGTTTTGTTTTTTTATTACATTTATATTTACATATTCATATGAATTTATTTGATATATCTACACCACACACTAAGGCCCGGTTTCACAGACAGGGCTTAGATTAAGCCAGGATTAGGCCTCAGTTCAATTAGGACATTTAAGTAGCTTTCATAAACGTGCCTAGAAAGAAAGAAAACATTACTGGTGTGAATCTTGAGACAAAACAATGGCACTGACATATTTGAAAGTTGCTTTCAGTTAAAACAGTTCAAGCATACATTGTAGTCTGGGACTAGCTTAAGCATTGTCTATGAAACCAGAATTGGGAGTCTGCCATCGTATGCACACAACGCCATGCCCCTGAGATGTTTATGCAAGCAGGCGGTACACCATTGTGTGGACCAGTGCCAGACAGCCATGAAACATGATAAATATGGTTGCAAGTGCAACAAAGATTTCTTTCAGGTCAGAGGGCTGGTTCTGTCCTGAAGCAGTCCCTCCAAAGGTTGAAAGGTCTGAGAAAAACAGGGAATGGCATCCAGCAGAATTAATTGGTACATGTGTAATTATTTATATGTCCACACAACAGCTTTCAGCCCAGGTTAGACCAATTTTGATCAAATGACACTTAGCTTAGCATGTGTGCTAAAAGTAGCCTAGAATTGCAGTGTTCTTCTCATGCATTTTACAGCTGAATATTAAGATTATTTCTGTCAGCAAGGCGCTCACACTGAAGGCTAAACAATCTAAAGAATAAAATATAGTTTGCTAAAGCTATACTAAAATGCCTGCTAATGCTATATCGGTATTTCTGTTGCAACCCGACGTTATAAAGATTTGAACTAATCTTTGTTGTGTAACTAATCCCTCATTGTTTGAGCAACAGACATGAATGATATCTCAAATCACACCGCTTGAGTAGAAATGCTAATAGTTATCTTAGCGATCAGATTAGCAAATGATAAAATGCCTGAAAAAATCCCATAGACTTGTACTTATTCATTGCCTGATTTAAAATCCCACAAAATGTCTTTACGTCTGATATGTTATTCTAATTCGTCCTTTAGTTTGTTAATTTGACTGAAATTAAACATTACCTGTTCTTTATTTATTTAGATCGCTTGCGTTTGGCAAATTAACAGCATGTTGTAGTAGCTTAGCATACTGCTAGCCTGCTAGTTTAACTTAAGCCCCACCCAAATAGCCTATTTTTTCAAATAAATTAATTCTAGTAATGATGTTCAGTGTTATTTTATCCATATTTTCTTCAGAAATGTAAAAATACATTTGTTTTATTGTTAAACACACAATCACAACCACAATCAGCAACATTGACCTTCCAGGTGCTAGAATATGTTGCTGTAATGCGTCACTATTACATTGTTTTTAGCAAGTACACTTATAGTGGGTCGATAGGTAAAGTTTTCTCGCTTCACACCACAGTACAGAATTACTCATCGGCTATAGCCGTTTTCGTAAATGAGGGTGTAGTTTACGTGTCTGATTCTGTATTTGCTTGTGCAAAATTGCAAACGTGCTTTTGAGAGAGAAAATACAGACTTCCGGAAGTGGTTGATCACCCTTTGAGGCAGCCAACTACCCACCGCCTACTATTTGATTGTAGACCATGTCTGTTTGAGGTTTTATTCCTTGTTTTACACTTTCATAACATATATTTTCTTCCATTTGGCCAGATGCAATGTGTGTTTTAGTTTTTAAAAAGCTCTTTTCAAGTGATGAAACCGTTTAAAAAAAACTCTCCCTCATCAAAGCAGATATATTTAGCCCATAAACGTTCACACTATACTTGGTATCAATGTCACAAGTTTTAGCAGGAAGTTGATTTTACAGTCTCCAGCACGCATCTTCTGAGCATTAAGTGATGTGAGCGACAAAAAAAGTGGAAGAAATGATTCATTTTGCCTATGGTTTCTCTTAAAGTACTATAGAGAAGTAAAGAAAAGAGGAATTTACACACACATGTAATTCTCGCTGTACTTTAGATGCATTGTATTAGATTTGGTCTGAAAAATCTCTTGAATCCTGATCCTGAATAATCAATCTCTTTGATAATCGGTCCCTCAGATATTTGAAGTTCATTACTGGTTTACTCTGGTATCTGTTCGTACAGTCAGTAGGTTGTCATTTTCAGTTTTCATCTTTGCAAGTCTCTTTGTCTCTGTGCTACTTCCTCAAACAGGCGGGAAACCAAAAAAAAAGAGGAGAGAAAAAAAGAACAGGCAAGGAAGTGGTATCTTGCAGCACTGCCTACATGCAGAGGGCTTGGAAAGTGAGAAATAGTCAAGAAGCAACGCTGCTTAAGTTTTGTAAGCCATGTGAGAGAAGAAAATGTTTGAGTTGGATGTCACCATAGAGTCATTAATGTTTACTGAGGATAAAAATATCGATATCACAATGTTTAATGAAACTTTTTTTGAGTACATGAGGCATGTTTTGTTCATTCAAAACAATCAGATTAGTTTGGTATTTGAAGCATCCAGTCAGTGCATAAATGATGTTCGTCATTCAAAGAGATCTTAAAATACAATAAATTCACTGCATTTATGCTATCATACTAAAGTTATAAGGTACAAACGGCTAAAGGAACCACAGCTTTAGCCATGACTGTATTCATAATATGGCTTCCAGTACCGTATCTTTTTTATAAAATAGTTACAGCGTGATAAAACCATTAAAGACACAAAGTGACAGCAAAATGTTATTTAAGGAAACAATGGTGGAATATATAATACTTGCTATTACGAAACGAGGAGGCAAAGTCGCATAACTGGGTTTTGAGTTTATTAAGTTACCCTTTCGGACCCAAAGTCAGATTCTCAGTACACCGCAGTTATCATAAAGGTCGCGGCACATTAAAAAAAGACCAGAGTGTTCGCTAATTCCCACTTCGCTCACAGATCATTAGTTTGTAACTAATCTGATCTAATTTCAACCCATTCAGGTTGATTTGCAGACTATTTGTGGACCTGATAGATCATGACTTACGTGAATATTTGCTTTTATTTCGTCCCCTTCACGTTCATGCCACACTTTAGGATCTCACTGATCCCAAAATTAACTAGAACTTTGAAACCCATTTTCAGGCCCCTAAAACACTGTTGTCGTGTAAACGGCCAAAACGCATATCAAGTTTTCCATTTTTAGCTGATAACGGTGTGGTGTAAACTGGGGTAACTGTTCTCTGTAAAACATCGAACCGCAACGTTCTCCACCCACGGTTCGGCACGCACTTGGACCGCGGTTCATCTCAAATCTGATGACGCATCGTTGAAAATAAAGCGTAAAACAGACAGTTTCTCTGATGTTTCTGTCAATGGATGCACATGCTGGCTTCCCAATAATACATTACAACAGCGATAATCTAAAAAACGTGAACAAAACTGTCACTCTTTGTAAACGTTGTTCAATGCAAGTGCCGTTGGCTCGAACATGACCAGTCATTTGCGTCATCATCATTCGGGTGTTGATAGCGCGCGAGCTGCACATGTTGTGTTTAAACTAAACTCATTTAAGCCTTTCCAATTTAAACATTCAAGAGCAAGACTTGAAAGAGAACTTGCACGCGCTGCGATAAGATTTGTGCGTGTGCACATTGGAAGCGCGCAAACCGGCGTCTCAGATAGCATGCAAATATTGAGTCCTCTTTCAAGTCTTGTGCTTGAATGGACAAATTCACACAGAAATGATGTCAATATATCCGTCTTGATGACTATCCTAGCAGTCTGTTATGCCATAAGTGAACGTATACGGCCGAGAGAGACAACACATATGTAACAGTATCAGTATTTTGGAACAGTGCATTGTCTTAAAGTGACAGCAACCTAATATTCCTGCTGTCTGTGTTTTTAATGTTAATCAAACAACACAATACAAGGAAATCACTTACTGCTCTTAATTAAATAGCTTTTGTAACTTTAATAAGGATTAATCTTTAATTACATTTGATTACTTTATTCAATTGCTGTACCTGAAAACTAATGTTAGACCAACCTGAAAAGCACTTTTTTATTTGTATCTTTGCTCTATTGTATTTATTTGTGCTGTTGCTTGTAGTTAGATTATTTGTTCTTATTATTTGACAGTAGTCCTTTTTTCCTGAACATAGCACATACCGAACAGTACTGAATCTGTGAACCTAAAACCGCGAACCTAAAACCGCAATACAAACCGAACGGTGAGCAATTTGAACTGTTGCACCACAGTTGATGACCAATCAGAAGCCTTTTTTTTTTTTTATTCTTTTAAGTTTTTATCATTTAAAAATAATACCAAATACATATTGCTGTATCTTGTATATGTTGGTGTGTAATTCTTGTACTTGTAATATATTATATAATAATAATAATAATATTATTATTACTATTATTTTCTACAAATATTTTATATATAAACTAGTAAAGAGAAACCCTGCACACATTCCAACTAGCAAAAATGGTCAATTTATTCAGCAACGTTTAGGCATCATGACCTTCAAATGTCTGATGAAGGTCATGGAATCGAAACTTTGTTGAAATGTTGCCGATTTCTCTTTCCTAGCTTATGTTGGGCTTTAGTTATTGTCTTCGTCCTACATAAATACATAGAGTAAAATAAATGATTTATAAAAAGTCACTAATACTATGTCTGACTAATTTAATTTAGTATCTTTACTTATAGAACTTTTGTTTTTTATCTCTTATGTAACAATTACTGCTTCATTGATGGCATTTACTTGAATTGTTCATACAATGGGTGCAGGTCGTCAAAAGAAAAAGCAAAAATGAGATAATTCTCTCATTTCCCATTTGAAGGACATGACACGGTACAAGGCGAGAGATGTGTGGCGTAGATGAAAATGCTGCTTCCTGTTAAGAAAGGGCCTTAACACAAAGCTGAAGTGGAGAGTGTCTCTGGCACTGCTCTGCTGTCTCAAGACCCAAAAAAAGGATTTTTTTTAAGGTGAACACTCACCGGCAACAGGACCGACTGATTAGACGCATAAGAACACGTAAGATTACATAAAAACAGAGCAAGAGAGACCAGAAAGCCATTACGCATTCTAATGGTTAACCCAGATCTTTGTCTTTTTCAAATAGGACATATGGTGTCTTAGAAGAGACGTTTGAACCCTTGGATATGGCGAAATATTTTGCACTAGGACCCTTGGTTTTGGTCCTATGCTTGGTCCTATGTAAGTACAAAATTATATAGGTTTTTTATATATAGATTTTTTTTTTTTTTTTTTTTACTGGTGAAATTTGTGTTTATATGGTGTGTGTGTGTGTACTGTATATATAACTGATATATATTTTTATTATTCTTTTTAAATTATTTTTACAGCTGTATTTTATATTTGGCATTTTGTGACTCATTTTGTGAATTAATGGTGTAGATTCATTCATAGTTTGGTCCAGTTTCTGCGTTGTGTAATATTACATCTCTCTGGATAGTAAATATAGTTTACTGAATCTTACTCACCATCACTAGTCATCAGTTTAAGTACTAAATTTAAAATGAATTGGTGAATGAGTGTGTCCTCGAATCTTGACGGATGTCAATGATGATTTAAATCTTAGTGTGTGCATGCAGGACAAACAGTTTTACTTTCTGAGCCCTCTATTTATTTAAAGTATTTTTATCTGTAATTATTAGCAGTGTTATATTTTTTTTACTGAGAAACGCTGTCGTCGTTGACCAAGAAGAAGGGGAATTCTCTTTAGACTGCCAAAGAGAGAAGTTGTTACTTTGAAAAACGTCAGAGTGAAGGCGAAATATTGCAAAAGAACGCTTTGCAAAATGTTTAACGTGATATTTCAAAGGGGTCCGTTGCGGGACACTTGTGAGGTGTGTTGGGTTCTAGTTTGTGTTACCTGGTAAAGGAGCTGTCAAACATCAGGTTGCTTTGGGTGTGTCCCCTCGAGCTTGCTTGAGGTTCTGCTAGATTTGAACGATGCAGAGGCCGAGCTGTCAGTCAATCAGCCCTGCTTTCATATGCCAGATTTTGATGGGTGTTGTTGACAATCTTTTTGTTATTTTATAGAGATCTGTTTTGCTGTCTTAAAAGTAAAGGTTCTTATGAAGAACCATTTTTGACGTCCTTGAGTTGAGTTCTTTGGAATTCTTTGTGGGAACATTGCATCAGGCTGTAAAACCCTTTTTGGTTCCAACAGAAACTTGTGCTTTTGGGCAACACTATTTTACAGTGACCATGTTACATGTAGTTACTATTGTAATAACTATAAATTAAGCATAATTACATACAACTAACCCTAAACCAAACCCTAATCCTAATCATAACCTTATAAGTACATGTAGTTAATTAATATTTTTCAGTACTTAAATGTATAATTACACTGTAACAATGACACCTTAAAATAAAGTGTAACTTATTTTTGCACATTTAGTAAAATAATGTAATAATACAATATAATATAACACAATACAATATATGTACATTTTGCAATTGTAAATAAGAGATTTTTAATAATATTTTCATGAATGTAAATTCATATGAAGTTCCTAACAATATATTTCTTAATAAATTACACTTTATTGAAAATATTAATTTTAAAATAATTTTAAAATTTGTTTATAATATTTTCATTAAAATGTAATTCACTAAGGAAATTCATATTTGTATGCGGTTCCTTGCCTTATAATATAATATAATATGTTATATATATAAAAAATCTAGATTATAAGGATAGGAATGTTCCTCAGTAAATTACATTTTATTGAAAATATTATTATTATATGATATTTTTTCATCGGACTCTCTTTTGGGTGTCGCGTTGCGTGATGCTCTTGAACATGATGCCTTGCTGCACAGGCCTCTGACCACTTCCTTGTTCCATTTTGAGCCGGTTTCTATGCCTCGTAAATTTGCCGGCTAAAATGGTGCTCGCGAGACTTACTTAAGTCTACGTGCTGCATCTAAAAGGTATTTTGACTAAATATAAAAGTGTTGTGGGTTGAGACCGGATAAGAATCTTTGTGACTGCACTGTACATGCAAATCGCATAGAAAAGGAAGCCAGAGATCGAAAGATGGGCCCTCTGTGTGAGATTGAGGCCTAAGAGTCAATGCTCAAGGGAATATTCATGATATTAGTGTTTGATATTGCTTTTCAGGCTTGTTTGGGTGTCTTTATTTGTCTGTACTTTTATTTAAAGGGTTAGCTCATCTAAAAAATGAAAATTCTCTCATTATTTACTCATCCTCATGTCGTTCCAAACATGTATGACTTTCTTTCTTCTGTGGAAAGCAAAAGAAGATATTTAGCGGAATGTTCACGCTGCACTTTTCCATAGTGTGACCAAAGGATGTTAAAGGGATAATTCACCCAAAAAGTTTAAAATTCTGTCATCATTTACCAACTCTTATGTTGTTCCAAACCTGTATGAATTTCTTTCTTCTGCTCAACACAAAGGAAAATATTTTAAAGAATGTCGGTAACCAAACAGTTGATGGACAGAATTTTTGTCTGAACTATCCCTTTAAGCATCAAAATGACTTAATGCATCATAAAAGTAGTTCATACTGCTATATTCATACATTAGTTTTGTGTGAGGAACAGACCCAAATTTAAGTCTTAAAAGAATTAAATCCACATACAAATCTCTCAAGACTTGAAATATATGTGTGTCCATTGACTATGTCAATGTTAAATGGACTTTTACTGTATGATGCTTTGTTTGTAATTTGCATCATACTGTAAACATCCAACATATCCAACGTCTGCAAACAAACAAAATAACAATACAGATTTAGAATGACATGCATGCGAGTAAATGATGGCAGTAAATGATTATCTTTCTTTGTGTGCGAAATATGTCTTTAATCAAGAGTAATTATGAATGATGCAAAACTGATTTATGGAATTTTATGGATTTTTCTTTTTTAAATCATGGATGTTACTGTATACGGTCCAATTTTTTGTGAGACACGCTAAAAATATGGTAGCATCTAATTGAACCTGTCTAATTAATATGACCAAATCAACCTTTCTCCTTTTGTTACGCCAAAAAAAAGTCATTCAAAGGTGCAAACTCCTTCAGGTATCAACTGCACATTGCGTGTGAAACCACGGAGGTAGCAATTAAATAATTGTTCCAGCATCTCCTTCTCAGCGTCTCGCATTAGAATTACTCGTATAGCTTCTTAACATGTCCAATTTCTACAGCTTTCATGCCTGTTTACACACTGTAAAAAAAGTTGCTGCCTTAAGTACAATCAACTTGAATGTTCACGTAATTTCAACTTAAATTACATTAAACTGACTTGTCAGACATTAAGTGCACTGTATCGTCAAAACCCGATTTTCTTACATTTGTTAGATTTTCTTGTCATTGAATTAGTGTTGACTCCATATCTTTTCATATCCTATGAATGAGGCTGTTAAAGGCTTCCGTTTAAAGCCATATAGACTGTGCATGCTTAAACTCTGCAGTAAATTTGTCACAATGCATTGACCAAATGTTCCACCTGCATTATTTTTGGTTGTGGCGATGGCCTGGATTCATTTGTCAGAAGAGAAAAAAAATGGGAGAGGTTTTTTTTTTTTTTTTCAACAAACCAACAATTACTAAGAAAACAAGAGTTTTTTCTTGAATGCAATTGTAAATATATTATCATAGGTGAAAATATGCATGTTTTTTTTAACCATGTTTCTTTAGGTCACTCAAATTTTGAAGTCGTATAATTCTTTGTAAATATTATTTACAAAGAATAAAAAAAAATTATAAATAAAATTTTGATGTCGCAACTTTGGTGTTAAAGTTAAAATAGTTGGTTTTAACTAGCATACAACTTAAGTCTGATATGTCTGGAGAAAACTAGCAAGGACTTTCATGGTATGTCCTGTAGCTTTATGGCCTTTAGTTTTTACCAATTCTACCAAAATATCAACACACAAAAATGATAAACTTAAGTAAAATTAATAAAAATACACTTGCTGGCTTATAATTTTTTATAATTTTTATAATTTTTTACTAGTGGTGCCTGCAGTGTTAAATACACATTTGAAATTGCATTATTTATCGTAACAAGCCTAAAACGATGAAACGTATATATAACTGAAAAACATCTTTTACAATGTTGGTGAAAGAATAAGTTTTAAAAGGAATTATTTGAACATTTATAGTCTAAGCGTGTTGATTATTGGGCTTTTAATAATTGTTTTAAAACCGATGTTTATCGCCATTATTACTGAATCTACTTGATATTAAAAGTGTTTTAAAAATGCATGTTTGTGGATGTAGTGCAGTTTGGAGGTTTCTGTAACTCTTTAAAAACAGGTTAAATATCATCTTGCAGGAGATTTAGGTTCATGCCGACTTCCCTACGATCACTGTTATCTGTTTGACAAGGCAGTCAAAATAAAAATATAACGTTTTTAAAAAGAATGCTCTGAAAACGAGATAGATAAAGCAGCGCACTTAAAGTCATTATTCTCATGATGCCATGTTCCATGTAATGGGTGGACCTGCTAAAACAACCACGCTTAAAATGCACGCACCTCGACTTGTGAACCAAGTCGAGCAAAACCACATCCGGCAAAGAAAATAAGTGAAAATGACTGACGCTCTGACGCTTCAGCGAGTATAAACGCCAGTTAAAAGTTAAGGAAAGATATTAGGAAGTTTTTCAGAGTGCTAAAAGTGATATATCTTGGTTATCTTAGGGTTGCAAATCACCAAATCAATAGTATATCTTGGCCTTGCATTAGATGAATGCACTGATGAATGCCAATACCTATTTAGTAGACTTGCAATGATGTAGTTTACACTCTTGTGTAAAAGATAGCGAGTTGCACAGAAATAATTTGCATATCTATAGATATCTTATGTAAAGCGTGAGTACATTTGAGCCCCTCCCCCTTCCGCATACGATATGCGAGTGACACGACCGTACATTGGCGAACAGAATAAAAAAGAAAGCAGAGTGCCTGAGCCTTGAGAAGGGGGGAAGGGTTTAGTCAAGCTTACAGGAAGCTGTGGTTGAGAAACTGAAATAGTTTGTGTGCGCTCTGCGTATCCATGGCAACCAGGTCGCGCCACATACAGACCACTGCTAGTAACTCCCTTCCCTTTTTCTGATCGAAGCCAATGGTTTTACACGGTGCCAGTCTTTCACTCGGTTCCAAAGAATTAAACTGCTTGAATATAATGTGTGAGTGTTTCGGTGTGCGACAGTTGACTTGTTTCTGAATTAAACAACTTTTTTATTTTATTTCTTTGTTTGGTTACACTTTATTTTGATGGTCCCCTTTAGACATTCTGTTGACTGTAAGTAACGTTGCAACTACATGTCAACTATTAGTAGACTGTTAGGTGTTCATGTTAGTTGAATAAGTTGACATGTTGCAAACTTTCTTTCAGTCAGTAAAATTGGGAACATCACAATAAAGTGTAACCATTCGTTTTGCTAAATGATTTGTACTAAGATGTCAAATACTGCTTGGCTTGGTAAATAATTGAAGATATTGTCATTAATAGTTTTAAAGGACAGATTTCTACAAATTCCCTATGTCATCCAGGAATTCTTTTCTAAAAGAAGTTTTAGCGTATGTTTCAAATGTAGTGCTGTTGTAGTGAAAACAGATTGGCTTTGGTACTTCTTCCTTTTAAGATATTGGCTTCATCAGCAGAGGTCTATTTTGAAAGTGTACAGCTTGCTAGAGAAAATTGTCTTTTGTATAGGTTTGTAGTGTTTGTATTGTATAGGTTTGTAGTGTTTGTATTGTATAGGTTTGTAGTGTTTGTATTTATATCCTGTAGTTGACTATCTAAAATAAACTTGCTTTTTCCTTTAGCCACAAGCCCCTCACTCTCAGACACGGCTGATGATGGTAATGATTGTCCTCTTTTGAAATTATGTGACATCCCATATCTTTTATAGTTTACCTTGACGGTCGTGCAATAAATAAAACTTTATAGTATTGAGGTGCAAATTCTTGTCTCATTTAAAATGGCTAATGCTAAAGCTAATTCCATAGTTAAAGGTATAGCGGAGGATTTTCTTTTTCCGGGTGGATCATCAAGACTATTGGTCCTCCTAAGTGTCAATCATTCTGGTGATATGTTTACGTAAGGCCGTCGTACGTGCTCGTGCACACGATTCACGCGATGGCGTGCGCTCAAAACACAGGTTGGGCTTCCCACTGATGCCTCAGTCGCGAAGTTTCTACTTGACAGGTAAAGTTTGGCATGCTATTTGGAGAAATCCATTTAAAATCACTGCTAGTAAAAGTTAATGTAAGCTATGATTAGCTCGTGCATGCTCTCTCGTGCACACGTCTAATAGGCGTTCCCTCTCGGGAGCAGGTAGAGTGTTGCACATGTGCATTTTTTCAAAAAGTGGAGAGGGCGGTTCTTTTCTAAAATTCGCTATACCTTTAATGAATTTGAGAAAACCTATTATCAAGCAAGATATTCATCAATAGAGATTTAATTTGAAAGTGTACAGCTTGCTAGAAGCTTCTTTAACATTTCGTGTAAGTTTGTAGTTCTTTCCTGTAGTGGATTATCTAAAATGAACTTGCTTTTCCCTTTAGCCACAAGCCCCTCACCCACACGCACTGAAGACAAAATCCCAGAAAAAGGTAATATTCATTCTCTTTTGACAGACTCTCTTGCAGTCAGTGACGAGTAAGGATGTACACCATGATAAAAAGGAAAATTACTAAATTAAAATCTACTTTAACACGTGGCAAATTTGTCTTGAAATTTAGACAATTTCTACAGGAAAAAAGTAATAACTTTAGAAATGTAAAATGGTGTAACCATCACCTACACCACTTAAAAATGTGTTTTATATATTTTAATAATAAAAAATTATAATTCCATAGTTAATGAATTTGAGAAAACCTATTAACAAGCAAGATATTCATCAATAGAGATTTAATTTGAAAGTGTACGGCTTGCTAGAAGCTTCTTTAACATTTAGTGTAAGTTTGTAGTTCTTTCCTGTAGTGGATTATCTAAAATGAACTTGCTTTTCCCTTTAGCCACAAGCCCCTCACCCCCACTCACTCCTGACAACAAAATCTCAGAAAAAGGTAATGTTCATTCTCTTTTGACAGACTCTCTTGCAGTCAGTGACGAGTAAGGATGTACACCATGATAAAAAGGAAAATTACTAAATTAAAATCTACTTTAACACGTGGCAAATTTGTCTTGAAATTTAGACAATTTCTACATAAAAAAGTAATAACTTTAGAAATGTAAAGTGGTGTAACCATCAACTACACCACTTAAAAAATGTGTTTTATATATTTTAATAATAAAAAATTATACATTCCATAGTTAATGAATTTGAGAAAACCTATTAACAAGCAAGATATTCATCAATAGAGATTTAATTTGAAAGTGTACGGCTTGCTAGAATCTTCTTTAACATTTAGTGTAAGTTTGTAGTTCTTTCCTGTAGTGGATTATCTAAAATGAACTTGCTTTTCCCTTTAGCCACAAGCCCCTCACCCCCACTCACTCCTGACAACAAAAGCTCAAAATTAAAAGGTAATGTTCATTCTCTTTTGACAGACTCTCTTGCAGTCAGTGACGAGTAAGGATGTACAAACATGATAAAAAGGAAAATTACAAAATTAAAATCTACTTTAACACGTGGCAAATTTGTCTTGAAATTTAGACAATTTCTACAGAAAAAAAGTAATAACTTTAGAAATGTAAAGTGGTGTAACCATCACCTACACCACTTGAAAAATGTGTTTTATATATTTTAATAATAAAAAATTACACATTCATATGTAAATATTACATTTTTAACAAATATCAAACTATTTTTCTACTTTTACTATCCATATCTTTTTGTTGACATTGAAGGTTGTGTGGCCAATCAAACATTTTGGTTTGGTGCAGATTCATCTGTAATTTAATATAGCTAAATCTATTATTAATACAATATTTAAAGTGTAACTTGAGCGATGTTTACTCATTCTCTGCCTGGTCCGAAAAACTCACGTTTATTTGTCAGCAAAAGTCGACCGGATAACGCAAAACGCTTTCAGGTCTTTTGTGAAAACTACAGATTATACTTTCGCATTTTTTTCACATTTTTGTATCCCCACCCAAGGACAGTTGGATCGACAGAAGGTTATTACCAGAACAGTTATTTACGGTACAGATAGATCCACTTTTGCGTGGTGTCGCGACGCCTCCACACATTTGTACGTTGATGGGCGTTCCCTATGGGCGTGGTTTTGACCGAGCGGGCAATGTTGCGTATTTAAAACCTGCGAGAGACTTCCATAGACACTTCCCCCCGTCTCCATATGCTCTACTTCTATCGGATAGTCGCGTCACGTTCAACGGAATTCATTTGCATAAAGATGGGCATCGGCCAGCTTTTTGACGCGCAGCTTTTTTCCAAATGAAGCGCCGCCTTCCCGGAATGCTTTGCGGGCGCGTCAAAGAGTAGGTTTATCTATAGATATCATAAATAAAGGCTAGATGTCTCGTGCGCACTGCTGGCCAATGGAGGTCGACGTCCGCACGTGGCGGCCATCTTGCCACAGTGTACTCGCTCACTACTTCAATGGTGCATGTAGGCTACTTTTAAATAACCATAACTTGCTCATTTTTCTACCGATTTTCAAACGGTTTGGTTTGTTATAAACGTCAGAGATGTAGTTATGACACTGCATACATACACTGCATACATATGAAAAATTATAACATACATGTTCAAGCATTCGGAATTATAGCCACGTTAATAACGTTTGTAAGAAACCAAACCGTTTGTAAATCCGTCAAGATTTCAGCGAGATAAGAGGATTTGTGTGCGTGCTGATCATTCACCTTAATGCACAGAGCACTGTGACAAGATGGCCGAACGATGATGCCGGAAGTGACTGCGCCATAAGACATCTAGCGTTTATATATGATATCTATGGGTTTATCACTGAAAATGATCTACTCGCAGCATTATGGTAAAAATGTAACACTGTGGCAGCGGTTTTCTTACCTGTATGCGGCAGTGTTTTGCTTTGGGGGTTGGTCAGAACGGCAGATTCATTCAGTTTTTCCTGTCCGTTTGGCCTAAAATCATCCAGTTTAAAATGTTGACTACAAACACAGAGGTTTTTCAGATTGTCATTGGTTCTTTGAGTATTTGCGAGTCTTTGCAGCCTTTAGCCTCTGCCTAGGCTAGAACGCTCTAGATCCTTCACTGGAAACCGGTAACTCCCGCTAAATGTTTAGTCTTTGAGTTCATGCACCTGGGAACAATACAAGTCGACACCATTATGACTTAAAGTTTACTAGGAAGTATTTCCTACTAAAGCAAGGTGGTATTTGTCTCTGGTAAGTGTATCCATAGTTGACTGGTTGGAGTGGTCTTGGATGCCAACAGTTCAAAAGGGAAGGCAACAGCCTTTTTGATTTCTTTCTTTTTTTCTTTTTTTTTACCTTTCTACAAAATAGGCAGCCAAGCCCTTTAGTAAATATACACTATCATTCAAAAGTTTGGGACCAAATTATGGCATACTTGCTAAATAAAAATACAATTTTTTTAGTTCACTGGTTCAATGAATAAAAATGCAATAAAATAAAAAGTAATGTAGCCTAATTATTTATGTAATTTAGCTTGTTGTGGTTAATATTGAATTTGGTTTATTAATCTTGTGGGAAATCTGTCAATTTCATGCATAAGGACTTTTTTTATTTAGTTTAAGCATATGATTATGTCAAATAGGTTCCTCTGACTCCACCACCAGCAATCAAATGCAAACCACTTCTCAACCCCCACCTACAGGTAACCATGACAACACCCATCATCACAGCAGACACACACTTCAGCATTACATCTCTCTATCAATCAGTTTCTCTTATGACCTCTGACCTCCATCCCTCTATCATTCTGCATTGCAATCTCACCACCACTTGCATCACAATTCTGGTTTACAGTAACTGCAGTCATGGATTAGTGTAATGGGCAATGTTATATTTTTTATAACATTGCTAATCTAAACAAATTGGATTTTTGAAGTTGAATTATACGTATATAGTACAGTAACAGATGTTTCGTGTTTGGTGAGGTAATGTGGGTAAGTAGCTGCACATCATGCAGTAGTTTCAGTGCAATCACCCTTTGATTCCTTGAAATAAATAAAGTAATTTAAAGTTCAGTTGCATAATGCGATTCTGATTCAGTTAATTAATAAAGTTTCATCTCGCACTTTCCACAGGTTCAACAAAAGGTACGTGTCACTTTTTACCCATGCTATTTCTGTTTTGCTAGTGATGCTTCCTGTCGATTATATCTCTCTCTATGTGTGTGTGTGTGTGTGTGTGTGTGTGTGTGTTTCTTGTGAGCATGTGAAAGTCTGTATTATTGTTATTTTTGCAAAGGTCCCTTTAGGGGCTCTGTAGAAAATAGATATATGAGAACTTGATATGCTGAGATATATTTTCATAGTGTCAATCCATTATTCATTACAGAAATCAGGAGCCTTTAAAAGAGCATAATAGGGTCACATGAATTAGTATCTGAAATTATTTTCATCACGGAAAAGTTGTATTATAGAAATGTATATTTTCAAATTATACCCATTTCTAGAAATTCTTAAGTATAATTTCTCTTATATCTCTACATTCCTCTGTAATAGTGGTTTTCAAATGATAAATCTGACAGCAGACAAAAAAACATAGCTAAATGCAAATAATAAAATGCAACTAGCCACATAATCGTGCATAGTTTTAAAAAGCAGGAGAAAACGCTTCTCTTTGGCACAAAAGCTGTTTACTCTGCTGGACTTTTAGTCATTTAATAACTTCTAAGAATCAACAGAGTATAATATAATTCTGATGATGTTAATTAATAAGGTTTTATCTTGCACTTTCAACAGACCAAACACCGGCCAATAACGGTAAGTGTCACTTTATGCTGATACTGATGCCTGATTTGAACTTATGGGTCAGAAATATATATGATATTCTTGCATATTTTTTCATGGTGTCAATCCATCATTACAGTCACTCCCACCAATTCAGCAGACCCACTTGCATTCACCCCAGCCCCAAAAGGTAACGCTGACATGCACCTCATCCTGCGTTATTATTATTCTCTCATGCACAATCTCTCACACTCCATCTTCCCATCATGCCGTGCTACAAGCACACCATCACTGAGAAGGAGTTTTTTTATTATTATTTCTTTATTATCTGAGACCCAAGCAAACCCATTTAGGCTGCGCAGGCTTCACATTTAAAATCCTGCAATGCAGTAATATTAATCATTTATTTTTGGTAATCCAGTTCCTGTGCTAAAATAAGCATTTGTTTCAATCTTTCATTCATTCATTACCATAATACAATATGTATTTGGTAATACCAAAATCTGTCCTGGGAACATTCCCGCACTCATCCCGCAGCAACACAGTCGGCATCTACAAGTGACCTACAGGTTACATGAAGGTGAATGTAGGTGGTCTGGTCTTCCAGTAATCGTAGATCCCATACTGATCCCAAATGATCTTGCTTTTAGGCCCCCCACCCGCACTCACGACTCCAGAACCCTCAACTTCACTTGAAGAAGGTGATGATTATCTTCTTTTTTGCATTACTCTCTTGCAGTAAGTGTTTTATAGTCATTCACAAGTAAGAATTTTCAAGGTGATAAAAGCAGAAATCTTTTTAAATTCTTATTTGGAAGGTAAAAATACACATTGAAAATTTATGTAAAAATAAATAATCACAGATGTCTATTATAGTACCTTTTATTGTTGACATGCAACCAATAAAGTTATGGTATTTTTATGCCAATTCATATAATTTATTGGCTAAGTCTAGTATAATATTTAATGATAAATATCAGTTAAATAAAATTCAGTTCTAAGTAATATTTCATATTTCATTTCATCTTTTTTTATTCATATCTGTACATAAATGTAACATTTTATCAAATGATCATTATCGTGTAGGGACCGGTTCTTCCACATCAAACTTACCCTCACACACCTCCTCGCAACAACGAGACACAGGTAACATGCGTTTAACATTGTATTTCATGTTTTTATTCATATCTGTAAAGTATTTATAAGATTTAATTTGATCAAAATATCATAATTATGAAGGGAACAGTACTACACTGAACACGACTCTCACATCAATCTCACCCTCACGCACCTCCTCGCAACAACGAGACACAGGTAACATGTGTTTAACATTGTATTTCATGTTTTTATTCATATCTGTAAAGTATTTATAAGATTTAATTTGATCAAAATATCATAATTATGAAGGGAACAGTACTACACTGAACACGACTCTCACATCAATCTCACCCTCACGCACCTCCTCGCAACAACGAGACACAGGTAACATGTGTTTAACATTGTATTTCATGTTTTTATTCATATCTGTAAAGTATTTATAAGATTTAATTTGATCAAAATATCATAATTATGAAGGGAACAGTACTACACTGAACACGACTCTCACATCAATCTCACCCTCACGCACCTCCTCGCAACAACGAGACACAGGTAACATGCGTTTAATATCATATTTCAGGTTTTTATTCATATCTGTAAAGTATTTATAAGATTTAATTTGATCAAAATATCATAATTATGAAGGGAACAGTACACTGAACACGACTCTCACATCAATCTCACCCTCACGCACCTCCTCGCAACAACGAGACACAGGTAACATGCGTTTAACATTGTATTTCATGTTTTTATTCATATCTGTAAAGTATTTATGAGATTTAATTTGATCAAAATATCATAATTATGAAGGGAATAGTACTACACTGAACACGACTCTCACATCAATCTCACCCTCACGCACCTCCTCGCAACAACGAGACACAGGTAACATGCGTTTAATATCATATTTCATGTTTTTATTCATATCTGTAAAGTATTTATAAGATTTAATTTGATCAAAATATCATAATCATGAAGGGACCAGTACTACACTGAACACGACTCTCACATCAATCTCACCCTCACACACCTCCTCGCAACAACGAGACACAGGTAACATGCGTTTAACATTGTATTTCATGTTTTTATTCATATCTTTTAAGTATTTATAAGATTTAATTTGATCAAAATATCATAATTATGAAGGGAATAGTACTAAACTGAACACGACTCTCACATCAATCTCACCCTCACGCACCTCCTCGCAACAACAAGACACAGGTAACATGCGTTTAACATTGTATTTCATGTTTTGTTTTTGTTTCTTGTTTTCAGTTTTTTAGTTTGTCTTCAACCTATGTCATGTAAATGCATTAGAATTTTGTTGAGCTTGTGAAGAAAAGAAAAAAACACTACATTTTCCAGTTGACAGGACCCTTTTTTTGAGTCACAAATAAGAAATGGGAATAACTTGATACTACATAACAATCCATATTAGACAACAGAATTCACCCAAATATTGTCACAACTAGTCAAACACAACTATCTGATGAAATTAAGGATTTGTGAGTTCCTAGCATGCATTTCAGCATGAATAAATTATGCTTTTACTGTTATAGGATTATTGTTTTGCTGTTTGCAGACTTTATTTTTTATTTTTTATTTTTTATGCCATTTTGTCCCCATTATTGAGGTTTTTGGTTCAAGTACACAACCTTCTAAAACTAATGAAATAACTCGGAAATTTCCCACTTCTGAAGTTGTGATTATGTGCTTGTCACTTTCAAATGTTTGCAGGTTCATTTGTGCCTGTTTCTTGGGGAAATCTTATTAAAGTCAAAATGTGTTGAAGATATTTAATTTTGAATTAAATGTAACTCCTATTTGTTGACAAATATATAAACATTCACCTGGCTATCTAGTCAGCTTGTTGATGAATCTGGAATTTCGGTCAAATGCATGCTATTTTCATGCTTTAAATGATTATTCATATACAGTATGTAAATATGCACTTCTTTAAGGAAAAGACAAGGAGTTGTAGCTGTTGTGGAAAAAACTGATAAAGAATATCGTTCTCCCCTTCCGCCATGTTTAAAGTTTATGGCAAACCCAGTTTGGAAACTCGGGTATCAGAATAATCTCAGAGTTTCCCATTAGTAAATATGCCTTAAGAGGGCGTTCATGTCCAATTTCCTAATTGGAAATTAGTATTTACAAGAATTCCAATAGAATGTGAAGGCAGCATAAATCCCAGATATCTTTGCTTTATAATGTAATATGTACATACACAGCATATATATATATATATGTAGTATATACACTGCCGTTCAAAAGTTTGGGATCTGTAAGATTTGTAATGTTTTAAAAGACTCTTCTGATCACCAATGCTGCATTTATTTGATAAAAAACAAAACAAAAAAAAAAACAGTTATTTTGTTAAATATTATTATGATTTAAAATAACTATTTTCTATTTGAATATATTTTAAAATGTAATTTATTTTTGGGAATTTTCAGCATCATTACTCCAGTCTTCAGTGTCACATGATCATTCAGAAATCATACTTTTATTCAGCAAGGATGCATTAAATTGGTCAAAAGTGACAGTAAAGACATTTAAAATGGTACAAAAGATTATATTTCAAATAAATGCTGTTCTTTTGAACCTTCTATTCACCACAAAATCTGTCTGTTTTCCAAAAACTTTCACTTTTCAACTGATCATCAAATCAGCATATTAGAATGATTTCTGAAGGATCATGTGACACTTAAGACTGGAGTAACGATGCTGAAAATTCAGCTTTGCATCACAAGAGTAAATATAAAATATTTTATATGAAATTCATTACAATAGAAAACCGATTTTTAAAATTGTAATAATATTTAACAATATTCCTCTCTTTTTTTTCCTTTTTTTATTTATATATATTTTTTTAATACATAAATGCAGCCTTGATGAGCATAAGAGACTTCTTTTAAAAGCATTAAAAATCTTACAGATCCCAACATTTTTACCGGCAGTGTGTATGTAATGCTAGTTAAAAATCCTAAGATCACCATTTTATTTGATCATATGATCATTATCGTGTAGGGACCAGTTCTTTCACATCAATCTCACCCTCACGCACCTCCTCGCAACAACGAGACACAGGTAACATGCGTTTAATATCATATTTCATGTTTTTATTCATATCTGTAAAGTATTTATAAGATTTCATTTGATCAAAATATCATAATCATGAAGGGACCAGTACTACACTGAACACGACTCTCACATCAATCTCACCCTCACGCACCTCCTCGCAACAACGAGACACAGGTAACATGCGTTTAATATCATATTTCAGGTTTTTATTCATAACTTTTAAGTATTTATAAGATTTAATTTGATCAAAATATCATAATCATGAAGGGACCAGTACTACACTGAACACGACTCTCACATCAATCCCACCCTCACGCACCTCCTCGCAACAACAAGACACGGGTAACATGCGTTTAATATCATATTTCAGGTTTTTATTCATATCTGTAAAGTATTTATAAGATTTAATTTGATCAAAATATCATAATTATGAAGGGACCAGTACTACACTGAACACGACTCTCACATCAATCTCACCCTCACACACCTCCTCGCGCAAACGAGACACAGGTAACATGCGTTTAATATCATATTTCAGGTTTTTATTCATATCTGTAAAGTATAAGATGTAATTTGATCAAAATATCATAATCATGAAGGGACCAGTACTACACTGAACACGACTCTCACATCAATCTCACCCTCACGCACCTCCTCGCAACAACGAGACACAGGTAACATGCGTTTAATATCATATTTCAGGTTTTTATTCATATCTTTTAAGTATTTATAAGATTTAATTTGATCAAAATATCATAATTATGAAGGGAATAGTACTACACCGAACACGACTCTCACATCAATCTCACCCTCACACACCTCCTCGCAACAACGAGTCACAGGTAACATGCGTTTAACATTGTATTTCATGTTTTTATTCATAACTTTTAAGTATTTATAAGATTTAATTTGATCAAAATATCATAATCATGAAGGGACCAGTACTACACTGAACACGACTCTCACATCAATCCCACCCTCACGCACCTCCTCGCGCAAACGAGACACAGGTAACATGCGTTTAATATCATATTTCAGGTTTTTATTCATAACTTTTAAGTATTTATAAGATTTAATTTGATCAAAATATCATAATTATGAAGGGACCAGTACTACACTGAACACGACTCTCACATCAATCTCACCCTCACACACCTCCTCGCAACAACGAGTCACAGGTAACATGCGTTTAACATTGTATTTCATGTTTTTATTCATAACTTTTAAGTATTTATAAGATTTAATTTGATCAAAATATCATAATCATGAAGGGACCAGTACTACACTGAACACGACTCTCACATCAATCTCACCCTCACGCACCTCCTCGCGCAAACGAGTCACAGGTAACATGCGTTTAATATCATATTTCAGGTTTTTATTCATATCTGTAAAGTATTTATAAGATTTAATTTGATCAAAATATCATAATTATGAAGGGACCAGTACTACACTGAACACGACTCTCACATCAATCTCACCCTCACGCACCTCCTCGCAACAACGAGACACAGGTAACATGCGTTTAATATCATATTTCAGGTTTTTATTCATAACTTTTAAGTATTTATAAGATTTAATTTGATCAAAATATCATAATTATGAAGGGACCAGTACTACACTGAACACGACTCTCACATCAATCCCACCCTCACGCACCTCCTTGCAACAACGAGACACAGGTAACATGCGTTTAATATCATATTTCAGGTTTTTATTCATATCTGTAAAGTATAAGATTTAATTTGATCAAAATATCATAATTATGAAGGGACCAGTACTACACTGAACACGACTCTCACATCAATCCCACCCTCACACACCTCCTCGCAACAACAAGACACGGGTAACATGCGTTTAATATCATATTTCATGTTTTTATTCATATCTGTAAAGTATTTATAAGATTTAATTTGATCAAAATATCATAATCATGAAGGGACCAGTACTACACTGAACACGACTCTCACATCAATCTCACCCTCACGCACCTCCTCGCAACAACGAGACACAGGTAACATGCGTTTAATATCATATTTCAGGTTTTTATTCATAACTTTTAAGTATTTATAAGATTTAATTTGATCAAAATATCATAATCATGAAGGGACCAGTACTACACTGAACACGACTCTCACATCAATCCCACCCTCACGCACCTCCTCGCGCAAACGAGACACAGGTAACATGCGTTTAATATCATATTTCAGGTTTTTATTCATATCTGTAAAGTATTTATAAGATTTAATTTGATCAAAATATCATAATTATGAAGGGACCAGTACTACACTGAACACGACTCTCACATCAATCTCACCCTCACACACCTCCTCGCGCAAACGAGACACAGGTAACATGCGTTTAATATCATATTTCACGTTTTTATTCATATCTGTAAAGTATTTATAAGATTTAATTTGATCAAAATATCATAATTATGAAGGGAATAGTACTACACTGAACACGACTCTCACATCAAACTCACCCTCACCCACCTCCTCGCAACAACGAGACACAGGTAACATGCGTTTAATATCATATTTCAGGTTTTTATTCATAACTTTTAAGTATTTATAAGATTTAATTTGATCAAAATATCATAATTATGAAGGGACCAGTACTACACTGAACACGACTCTCACATCAATCTCACCCTCACACACCTCCTCGCAACAACGAGTCACAGGTAACATGCGTTTAACATTGTATTTCATGTTTTTATTCATAACTTTTAAGTATTTATAAGATTTAATTTGATCAAAATATCATAATCATGAAGGGACCAGTACTACACTGAACACGACTCTCACATCAATCTCACCCTCACGCACCTCCTCGCGCAAACGAGACACAGGTAACATGCGTTTAATATCATATTTCAGGTTTTTATTCATATCTGTAAAGTATTTATAAGATTTAATTTGATCAAAATATCATAATTATGAAGGGACCAGTACTACACTGAACACGACTCTCACATCAATCTCACCCTCACGCACCTCCTCGCAACAACGAGACACAGGTAACATGCGTTTAATATCATATTTCAGGTTTTTATTCATAACTTTTAAGTATTTATAAGATTTAATTTGATCAAAATATCATAATTATGAAGGGACCAGTACTACACTGAACACGACTCTCACATCAATCCCACCCTCACGCACCTCCTCGCAACAACGAGACACAGGTAACATGCGTTTAATATCATATTTCAGGTTTTTATTCATAACTTTTAAGTATTTATAAGATTTAATTTGATCAAAATATCATAATTATGAAGGGACCAGTACTACACTGAACACGACTCTCACATCAATCCCACCCTCACGCACCTCCTTGCAACAACGAGACACAGGTAACATGCGTTTAATATCATATTTCAGGTTTTTATTCATATCTGTAAAGTATAAGATTTAATTTGATCAAAATATCATAATTATGAAGGGACCAGTACTACACTGAACACGACTCTCACATCAATCCCACCCTCACACACCTCCTCGCAACAACAAGACACGGGTAACATGCGTTTAATATCATATTTCAGGTTTTTATTCATATCTGTAAAGTATAAGATGTAATTTGATCAAAATATCATAATCATGAAGGGACCAGTACTACACTGAACACGACTCTCACATCAATCTCACCCTCACACACCTCCTCGCAACAACGAGACACAGGTAACATGCGTTTAATATCATATTTCAGGTTTTTATTCATATCTGTAAAGTATTTATAAGATTTAATTTGATCAAAATATCATAATCATGAAGGGACCAGTACTACACTGAACACGACTCTCACATCAATCTCACCCTCACACACCTCCTCGCAACAACGAGACACAGGTAACATGCGTTTAATATCATATTTCAGGTTTTTATTCATATCTTTTAAGTATTTATAAGATTTAATTTGATCAAAATATCATAATTATGAAGGGAATAGTACTACACCGAACACGACTCTCACATCAATCTCACCCTCACACACCTCCTCGCAACAACGAGTCACAGGTAACATGCGTTTAACATTGTATTTCATGTTTTTATTCATAACTTTTAAGTATTTATAAGATTTAATTTGATCAAAATATCATAATCATGAAGGGACCAGTACTACACTGAACACGACTCTCACATCAATCCCACCCTCACGCACCTCCTCGCGCAAACGAGACACAGGTAACATGCGTTTAATATCATATTTCACGTTTTTATTCATATCTGTAAAGTATTTATAAGATTTAATTTGATCAAAATATCATAATTATGAAGGGAATAGTACTACACTGAACACGACTCTCACATCAAACTCACCCTCACCCACCTCCTCGCAACAACGAGACACAGGTAACATGCGTTTAATATCATATTTCAGGTTTTTATTCATAACTTTTAAGTATTTATAAGATTTAATTTGATCAAAATATCATAATTATGAAGGGACCAGTACTACACTGAACACGACTCTCACATCAAACCCACCCTCACGCACCTCCTCGCGCAAACGAGACACAGGTAACATGCGTTTAATATCATATTTCAGGTTTTTATTCATATCTGTAAAGTATTTATAAGATTTAATTTGATCAAAATATCATAATTATGAAGGGACCAGTACTACACTGAACACGACTCTCACATCAATCTCACCCTCACACACCTCCTCGCAACAACGAGACACAGGTAACATGCGTTTAATATCATATTTCAGGTTTTTATTCATATCTGTAAAGTATTTATAAGATTTAATTTGATCAAAATATCATAATCATGAAGGGACCAGTACTACACTGAACACGACTCTCACATCAATCTCACCCTCACACACCTCCTCGCAACAACGAGACACAGGTAACATGCGTTTAATATCATATTTCAGGTTTTTATTCATAACTTTTAAGTATTTATAAGATTTAATTTGATCAAAATATCATAATTATGAAGGGACCAGTACTACACTGAACACGACTCTCACATCAATCCCACCCTCACACACCTCCTCGCAACAACGAGACACAGGTAACATGCGTTTAATATCATATTTCACGTTTTTATTCATATCTGTAAAGTATTTATAAGATTTAATTTGATCAAAATATCATAATCATGAAGGGACCAGTACTACACTGAACACGACTCTCACATCAATCTCACCCTCACGCACCTCCTCGCGCAAACGAGACACAGGTAACATGCGTTTAATATCATATTTCACGTTTTTATTCATATCTGAAAAGTATTTATAAGATTTAATTTGATCAAAATATCATAATCATGAAGGGACCAGTACTACACTGAACACGACTCTCACATCAATCTCACCCTCACGCACCTCCTCGCAACAACGAGTCACAGGTAACATGCGTTTAATATCATATTTCACGTTTTTATTCATATCTGTAAAGTATTTATAAGATTTAATTTGATCAAAATATCATAATTATGAAGGGAATAGTACTACACTGAACACGACTCTCACATCAATCTCACCCTCACACACCTCCTCGCAACAACGAGACACAGGTAACATGCGTTTAATATCATATTTCAGGTTTTTATTCATATCTGTAAAGTATTTATAAGATTTAATTTGATCAAAATATCATAATCATGAAGGGACCAGTACTACACTGAACACGACTCTCACATCAAACTCACCCTCACGCACCTCCTCGCAACAACGAGACACAGGTAACATGCGTTTAATATCATATTTCAGGTTTTTATTCATATCTTTTAAGTATTTACAAGATTTAATTTGATCAAAATATCATAATTATGAAGGGACCAGTACTACACTGAACACGACTCTCACATCAATCTCACCCTCACACACCTCCTCGCAACAACGAGACACAGGTAACATGCGTTTAATATCATATTTCACGTTTTTATTCATATCTGTAAAGTATTTATAAGATTTAATTTGATCAAAATATCATAATTATGAAGGGAATAGTACTACACTGAACACGACTCTCACATCAATCCCACCCTCACGCACCTCCTCGCAACAACGAGACACAGGTAACATGCGTTTAATATCATATTTCAGGTTTTTATTCATATCTTTTAAGTATTTACAAGATTTAATTTGATCAAAATATCATAATCATGAAGGGACCAGTACTACACTGAACACGACTCTCACATCAATCTCACCCTCACACACCTCCTCGCAACAACGAGACACAGGTAACATGCGTTTAATATCATATTTCACGTTTTTATTCATATCTGTAAAGTATTTATAAGATTTAATTTGATCAAAATATCATAATTATGAAGGGAATAGTACTACACTGAACACGACTCTCACATCAAACTCACCCTCACGCACCTCCTCGCAACAACGAGACACAGGTAACATGCGTTTAATATCATATTTCAGGTTTTTATTCATATCTGTAAAGTATTTATAAGATTTAATTTGATCAAAATATCATAATCATGAAGGGACCAGTACTACACTGAACACGACTCTCACATCAATCTCACCCTCACGCACCTCCTTGCAACAACAAAACACAGGTAACATGCGTTTAATATCATATTTCAGGTTTTTATTCATATCTGTATTCTGTTATTAACTGAAAATTTGACAAAAAAAATCTGTGGACGCCTTGAATTTATTGGTTGAATGAGGCATTTTTTGGATTTATTGAATGAACACATTCAAAGTGATAGAACAAACTGGACTTTTGCCAAGTTTTTAAAACATCATTTAAAGAACCTAAACATATGAATGCATCAGGTTGCATAGATGTTTTTTAAAAAGAATTCAACCATTCTTTTTTTGCAATGTGATAATATTATTACATTTCAATTTTTAGGACATATTCTTACAATAGAAATCTGGTATACTATGTTGGGTCACCACATGATGTGCAACATTATTGCATCTCATACAGGACTGTAAAAGTATTTATATGATAAGCATATCTAATAACCATTATCATTTAGGGGATAATACTGAAAATAAAAACCAGGCAAACACAATCTCACCCTCACACACCCCCACGCAACAACAATACACCAGTTCCACTCCAGGTAACACTGTATTTACATTACATTTCTTCTTTTTATTATTCACAAAGTGAATCAGTTTTACTCCAGCTTATTTTGCTTACATATATTGCCAAGGTCATGCATTTTACATTTTGATTTAAGGACATTTAAAAATAAAAGAATCTGGCACTATGTTGGGTCGCCGCATGATGTCCAACTTCCTTATATTCCATACTAGACTGTAAAAGTATTTAAATGATAAACATTTGATCTAATATCCATTATCATTTCTGCTAAAGATAACAACCAGGCAAACACAATCTCACTCCCACTCACCTCCACGCAACAACAAAACACCAGTTCCACTGCAGGTAACACTGTATTTAATATTTCATTTATATTTTCTTATATTCTTATATATTTTCTATATTTCTTTTTTCACCAATTTATCAGTTTTTCTTCAGGTTATTATGCATAAATATAATGCCATATTGTTCAGTTGAGTTTGTGCATTTTTTAGTAATAATAAAAAATAAAAAAAATTATATAAAAGAATCTGGCACTAGATTGGGTCGCCACTAATGTCCAGCGTCCATATATTCCATACTGGAGTATTTATAAGATAAACATTTTATTGAATCTGTTTTTCTTCAGTCTATATCATGTAAATCAGTTACCATATTGTTGAGCTTATGCAGAGTATGTTGGGTCGCCATGTGATGTCCAACCTTCTTACATCTCATATATGACTCTGTAAAAGTATTTATAAGATAAAAAAATTTTTGATCAAATAACAATAACAAATACAAATAAAATAAAGTAATACACAAATCATATCACAAAAACAGTTAACAAGGTAACAATTCAGAATCAGTGCTTATTCACTATAATTTAGCTATGCTGTATATTAATGCATTTATTTGTGTGATGCAATAGAGTGAGCTAAATGAGTTTGCAGTACTTCAATATGCTGGTCAGCGAGTTTTAACTTTTTTATTGTCACTTACCACCTCAACAAGATTCAGGGAACGTGACCACCTCACCTACAGACACCACCACTCTCACCTTCACTCAATCCAACTCAACCTCACCCCCACCCCCACTCACCAGCGGTACCACCATGGGTAACACCACGCTATCTGTGCTCTCTGTACAAATCATTACTGCTTCTTTTTTTGTGTGATAAAATTGCATGACTCACAATGATTAACTTGTAAATATGTGTTTTTCACAGATGCCACAAAAAAAGCATGTGAGTATTAATTTATTGCACCTGTTGATTGTGTTTTTGAGGACATGTATTTTGATTCTTATGATTTGTGAATATTCATATGCACTGACAGGTGAATACAACGTTACACAGACTGAGAAGGGATCAATAGTCCACGTGTGGAATGTGAATGCCAATGACTCCGAAATACAAATGTACACAATCAGCTTAATGAATAAGGATGAGATTCTTAAGAATGAGACTCTGAAGAATGAGAATCATTATTCTCCCTTTGAAATTCCGTCTAAATGGTTAAAACCATGCACTGAATACACCGTCAAAGTTGATGGCTGTCAGGTTAGAAATGGGAC
Source organism: Rutilus rutilus (assembly GCF_951802725.1). Lineage (NCBI taxonomy): Eukaryota > Metazoa > Chordata > Actinopteri > Cypriniformes > Leuciscidae > Rutilus > Rutilus rutilus. The sequence goes on along the minus strand of NC_140222.1, from coordinate 29,945,834 downwards.
CAATCACTTTGAAGGTAAGTGATTTACAGACAGAAATTTCTATTTACAGTATAATGCTATTTTGCTAGATGTAAAGTGAAGTTCTTTTGAAAGGACTTGTAATGTGTCTATGTGTTTCTCTCTGCACAACATAGCCAAAATTGATTTGCATTCATAACTGTAGGTTTCTATCAATTAATGTAACCAGCATGAAGATGAACAGTGTAAATGTTTGGCTAAACATAGTGCACACTTGGAAAAAAAAAAAAGTTCAGTGGGGTTCTATTAGACTAGGGTTCTTGACTCAATTTTAAAGAACCTTATAGGTTCTATATAAGAAGAAATGTCTTAAATGATTGCATAATACTTTTTTGTTTAACTGGTTATTTAAAACTTTCTAGTGATAAAGTACGTTTACAAGCTGTTTAATTCATACAATTAAATTAAATGAATTAAAACTAAATTAATTAATAAGTTCTTAAATCCTTAAAGTTATCTCATGATGGGAACCCCTAAGAGATTCTATATCCGAGGCACCTGACATAATTTTTTCTAAGAGTGTGCTTACTGTATATCCTAATGTTGTGCTATGAAATTGTTTTATTTGATTGCATTGCCTCTCTCTTTTTATTTTTTTTATTATTTTATTTTTTAGATATGGAAAATAATGTCTCTGATTCCTTGTACATTCTTTATTTCTTTTTAGTCAATGTAAGTAAAAGCCATTCTGAAAAACTTAATGTGAGTGAAGAGAAAGTGTGTTTTGAGGATGGCAAATGGAATCTGTCAAAATGTTTTAATATAACAACTGAAAACTCCTGCGAAAATAAGAACATTTCCTTTGAACTTGACACATGCGTATACACAATGAACGTCCAGATGCCCCCAGGTGAGAATTTGATCAATTAAACAGAAAATAAACAAACTATAAATTTGGATTTGGATTTCAAGAGTATGTGTTAGAGTACATTTATATACAAATGTATTATTTTTTTTATATGTGTATTTGATAATTATGATTACTTAACATTTACATTATGTATTTACATTACAATAACTCTTCCATGGAAAAAAATGCATTATGATATAGATAGAAAGATACAAGTTTGTAGCTAATTTACACTAGTGAATGGGGGAGAAGCTACATATTTTAATTAACTTAATGTGTGTTGTTGTTGTTTTAGTCAAACCTGAAATAACCTTCAATAAAATGATTCCCACTAAGTTTATGTGGAGTAATAAACCTAAAAATTGTCAAGATAGCGGATTGAAGGTTCAGTGCATTGGTAAGTAAATGGCAGTGTTTGTAAAAAAAAAAAAAAAAAAAAAAATGTTTTGCTGCTAATGAATAATGTATTTAAAATAGACAATCATATTCACATTGATGCATGAACACTAATATTGCAAAAGATTGAGTTTTCTCTTCCTACTTTATCAGGCAATTCCACGGAACATGGTTTGAATACCAGTGTGTTTTTGGTACCTTCCAAAATGTACAACTGCATTGGAAAATACAAATATTACGATACGTCCATTGAAAGCAATCAAAACCTAATTAACATCAGTTGTGGTGAGTTGCTGACTATGGCTCCCCACACCTGCAAATATTTCACAATAATGCTATGACTCACAAAACATTATAATGTATTTGCTTTATTAATTTTATTTATGTTGCCGTTCTTCAACTGTGGTCCCTGTGGATTTATAAAACACTAGTTTACTAGTTTATTTTATTTGTACACTAACAATTCCAAACAGTGTATACATGCATAAAAGAGAATCCTGTTATTTTATAAAGTATATTTTTCTTAAAGTCATGATCATTTCCACCACATGTCAAATTGTGTGTTTAATAGCATTCTGTGGTGGAAGTGACATTTTAGGCGTTTTAAACATTTTTGGTATAAAATGTCTGACTGTCTTGCAAAGGATAATTTCACAGCTATCATTTTATGCATCCAAAATACACACAATAAAATAATATTTTCATATTATTTTGCATAATTTGGTGAAATTATAGCTTGACTGGAAATGATGCACAATAAAAATATATTCTTTGCAAGAGAGATTTTTTTTTTTTTTTTAAATAATATCACATATTAAGCTCTTCTCTGAAACTGTTGTCTAGTTGGTAAACAATGCACAAGTTTATAACAAAATCTATACATTTTCTACCACATTTGAAAATAAATGTTGAAGGCATGAAAAAACAATAGTAATTCTTTTTTGGTGATTTACAAATAAAAAAATAATAATAAATAAAAAAATCTGTAAACATCTGGGTCATAAAGTGCCCTTAGTTGAAGAAATATCCAGCTACATATGTCACAGTCTCATGCTTTGTTTTGTTTTGCTTTGATCCTGAATTCTGTTTTCTCTTTTACAGATTTTAAAAACAAAACTGAAGTAATTTCAATAACCAACAACGCGATTAAGATCAGTTGGGAATTTTCCCCTGGGCAAAATTGCTCTGGCATTAAATTTGAATTTTCAGGCTATTGTGAAAACAGTAGTTCAGGTAACTTTTTTTCCCCTATAGTACCAATTCACTATCACTGAAATGAGATTTTGAAATGATGTTTAACGGAATAGTCACTCACAAATAAAAATCCTATAATTGTTTACTCACACTCATGTTAATCCAAATAAATAAATGCTGCAGTTTTGTTTGTGGAACACTATCCATTTAAATGTTCTGAGGACTTCAATGCATTTATCAATCAGTTAACTTGACAGTGTACATGTCTTCCTTTTACCTTTTCAGACAACCAGACCCTGAAACATGAACCATCCAATCCCACAATCTACAAAACTAAAGAATTACGTCCATTTAGAGTCTACACATGCAAAATTATGGCCGAAACCAAAACAAGCCAAGGTCCCCTTGCTGTTTATAACATCTTTCATCACATAAAAACACTTTCTCACAGTAAGTGTAACATTTTTAAATATTTATTTCATAATTTGAACTTCTGGATATTTATATGTAAAGAAACACAGTTTATATGCAGGTTTATGTCCTACGTAATGTAAACTATATTAGAAAGCGTGATGCCAACAAAAGAAAACCAAAACGTCACAAAATATGACAGATTACTGCCTGTTATGTGAGCGACCCCTTTTTTTTCAATTATTAATATATTATTTGATTATCCAGTGTTAGTCGTCACTAACAGTGCTTTCTTGATATATTTTGCCCTGATTGAAAGAAATGTTATGTGTTGTTTCAGAAAATAGATCATACAATGTATTTTTGCCTTTAATGCTTACGGGTACCTCATATTTACAAATCCAATTATTGTTTATTTTGTGGTTTTATGACTGCTTTGGGTTTTTATCTTGTAGTTCAACAGATTATTGGATTTCCTGGAAGTACCAAGAACGGGCAATTTTTAAAATCCATAATTGGAGAAATGTCATAGAGAATATAATATAATCGGAAATAAAGACATCTTATCAAATTATCAATTTTCCGTCACATATACACTGTTCTTTTTCTGTATTTTAATAGATCCCAATTTTACACCGACAAATCCAAAGAAAGACCTTAAGGTAAAATCTCACAATTCTTTTACTCTGAACTGCACGAACTGGCAAGGAGAGTGGAATGGACTTAAAGGAACATATAGAGCTGAATACATGTATAAAGGAGCACCTAAAAAAACAATAGGAGAGAAAGAAAGCTGTTCGTTTGAATTTGACACTCTTAACTACCTCACAGAATATACTTTTAAGGTATTTATTTATTTATTTTTTGCTGCAGCCTGAATGACATTTACAATGTTTTAATTTGTGTTTCACATTTATTAATTCATTTATTCATTCAATTAAATTCAGATTACTGCCATAAATGGTAACCGTAACGAGTCCACTGTTACAATTACCGAATTCACTAGGTGTAAGAACAACCTTTTCTTACTCTTACATATCTATAATATTATTTGCTTTTTTAGATATGTTATCAAATTAAATTAAAACATAAAAAGTATTAATTTGTTTACAATAATAAAATGTTATAAATATAGTTATAGGGCAGAATAACAGTCCAAAATCTGAAGTGGTGTGTTCCTCTCTCAGATGATGATAAGGCTGTCATCGGATTCTTGGCGTTCCTCATCGTTGTGACGTCACTTGCCCTCCTTTTTGTGTTGTACAAAATTTTCCTGCTCAAAAGAAAACGGTCAGTTATCAAATGTATTATTTTCGATTGATATAAAATCATTATAGTATCAACATTAGCATAAATATGAATCTGTTTCCGATGGGATTTCTTACTACAGGAGTCCTGAAGATGAAGAGATTCTTCTCACACGTATGTTATTAGCTCCTATCAAAGTCAATTCAGTGTATTTTGAAAGTGAATTGATTTGAGAAGGACTCTTTGGTTTTCCGTCTCCTCTCATAGAACCCCTGCGTCCAGTTGAGCCCATCTACAGAGACAATTTAATCGAGGCTTACAAGACCAAGATCGCAGATGAGAGTCGTCTGTTTATGGATGAGTTTCAGGTGATTCTTTATATGATAAATCTATAGTATCTGCTACTTCTGTTTAAATATAATGAGAAATGCATTCAGATTCTGCTTCTCCTCAGAGCATTCCCCGAATTTTCTCCAATTACACCATCAAAGAGGCAAAGAAACAGGAAAACCACTCCAAGAACCGCTATGTTGACATTCTGCCATGTAAATATCACTCAAATATTCATAAAAACATCTATTACCCACAATTCCTTGAGTAGTTTTCAGTCTGAGAATTTATTGTTTTATGCATGGATTTGCAGATGACTATAATCGCGTTCCTCTCTTAACTGGAGGTGAACGTGACTACATCAATGCCAGCTTTATCGAGGTGATGTCATATAAACACACATATTTCAAGAATCACTTTCACAATTTCTGAGTTTATAATTGATAAAATTCTTTCTTCTTCCCATACAGGGATATCGAGAGCCAAAGAAATACATTGCAGCCCAAGGTATAAATCCTCTAATTAAAAAAATAGTAAATAGTGATCATTCTAGATTGTGATTTGCTGAGGCCCATTCAAAGCGGCCAATGAACGCTCACTTTGACCCAACATTCAATATCACTTTTGCTTGGCAAACATAAAATGCAGCGAAATTGTTTAAGCCCACAAATTAGATTATTAAATGTAACAATTGACTGCCATATGAAGTTTAAATAATAGCTACATTTCATTTTTGTTGGACGTATTTTCCAGGACCCAAGGATGAGACTATTGATGATTTCTGGCGAATGGTTTGGGAGCAAAAGTCATCCATTATTGTCATGGTCACCCGTTGTGAGGAAGGAAACAAGGTAAGTGCTTGTGTTTGGTCTAGTGTTTTTTAATTACTATTGTAGTATTTATTAATATTTTTATTTTTATTTTAGTAAAAAAATAAAATAAATTACTTTACATATTTTACTTTAGTTTTAGCTTTAATTTTAGTACTTAAAGTGAATATTTATTTATTTATTTATTCATTCATTCAGTTACCAAGACAACATTTCTAATCATCTAATATTTATATTTTATTTCAGCTTTTGCTTCAGTCTCAGTTTATTTCTGATTGACATTGTTTTTTATCATCAATCTTCATCATAGAGACCCTGAAAGTGAATTATTTCCACTGACTGCTGCTTGTTTGTCCTCTCAGATCAAATGCGCTCAGTACTGGCCATCTCTGGACAGAGAGACTGAGATTTTCGAAGATTTTGTCGTGAAAATCCGAGCTGAGGAACACTGCCCTGATTATATCATTCGCAATCTGGTCCTGGCCAATGTAAGTGTGTGCGGTTTGGTCATTCTTACATGCTTTATTCAGACGGTTTTAACTTAATAAAGTGTGTATGTGTGTGTACAGAAGCGAGAGAAAGCCCCAGAAAGAGAGGTCACTCATATCCAGTTCATCAGCTGGCCTGACCACGGAGTGCCCGGAGACCCTAGCCTGCTTCTGAAGCTCAGGAGAAGAGTCAACTCCTTCAAGAACTTCTTCAGCGGGCCTATCGTGGTCCACTGCAGGTAAGACGGGACCATAGACATTACTACCTATTAAAAAGGTATTTGTCTAAAGGGTCAGTTGGAGTTGACGAATGTTGGCGTATCATCTATAGTGCAGGTGTTGGCCGCACAGGAACGTATATTGGCATTGACGCAATGATTGAAAGTCTCGAGGCGGAGGGAAGAGTGGACATCTATGGATATGTTGCGAAACTACGTCGCCAGCGTTGCCTCATGGTTCAAGTGGAGGTGAGTGAGACTGCAGGGGAGTGGGGAGTGAAATTAAAAACAAAAAGCTCAATTTGGTCATTAACATATTTAGAGAACATGCAAAAATTACATTTTGATTTATACAGTATCTAAGTTTTATATTTTAAATTAATTCATTTGGGTTAGTTCAACTAAAAATCAAAAGAAAAAAAAGTAATAATTTACTCATCCTCTTGTTGTTCCAAACCTGTAAGACTTTCGTTCATCTTTGGAACACAAATGAAGATCTTTTTTAATGAAATCTGAGACATTTCTGTCCCTTTATTGACAGTCTGCGCAACTACCACTTTGACGATTGGTTCTTGCAGAAGCTCAAACGTGCTGCGTAACACGAGAAAGAATCTCATTGGTTCTTGCTGAAACTCAAACGTGCTGCGTAACACGAGAATGAACCTCATTGGTTCTTGCAGAAGCTCAAACGTGCTGCGTAACACGAGAAAGAATCTCATTGGTTCTTGCTGAAGCTCAAACGTGCTGCGTAACACGAGAATGAACCTCATTGGTTCTTGAAGAAGCTCAAACGTGCTACGTAACACGAGAATGAACCTCATTGGTTCTTGCAGAAGCTCAAACGAGCTGCGTAACACGAGAATGAACCTCATTGGTTCTTGCAGAAGCTCAAACGAGCTGCGTAACACGAGAATGAACCTCATTGGTTCTTGCAGAAGCTCAAACGTGCTGCGTAACACGAGAATGAATCTCATTGGTTCTTGCTGAAGTTCAAACGTGCTGCGTAACACAAGAATGAACCTCATTGGTTCTTGCAGAAGCTCAAACGAGCTGCGTAACACGAGAATGAACCTCATTGGTTCTTGCTGAAGCTCAAACGTGCTGCGTAACACGAGAATGAACCTCATTGGTTCTTGCTGAAGCTCAAACGTGCTGCGTAACAAGAGAATGAACCTCATTGGTTCTTGCAGAAGCTCAAACGTGCTGTGTAACACGAGAATGAACCTCATTGGTTCTTGCAGAAGCTCAAACGTGCTGCGTAACACGAGAATGAACCTCATTGGTTCTTGCAGAAGCTCAAACGTGCTGCGTAACACGAGAATGAACCTCATTGGTTCTTGCAGAAGCTCAAACGTGCTGCGTAACAAGAGAATGAACCTCATTGGTTCTTGCAGAAGCTCAAACGTGCCGCGTAACACGAGAATGAACCTCATTGGTTCTTGCAGAAGCTCAAACGTGCTGCGTAACAAGAGAATGAACCTCATTGGTTCTTGCAGAAGCTCAAACGTGCTGCGTAACACGAGAATGAACCTCATTGGTTCTTGCAGAAGCTCAAACGAGCTACGTAACACGAGAATGAACCTCATTGGTTCTTGCAGAAGCTCAAACGTGCTGCGTAACACGAGAATGAACCTCATTGGTTCTTGCAGAAGCTCAAACGTGCTGCGTAACACGAGAATGAACCTCATTGGTTCTTGCAGAAGTTCAAACGTGCTGCGTAACAAGAGAATGAACCTCATTGGTTCTTGCTGAAGTTCAAACGTGCTGCGTAACACGAGAATGAACCTCATTGGTTCTTGCAGAAGCTCAAACGTGCTGCGTAACACGAGAATGAACCTCATTGGTTCTTGCAGAAGTTCAAACGTGCTGCGTAACACGAGAATGAACCTCATTGGTTCTTGCAGAAGCTCAAACGAGCTACGTAACACGAGAATGAACCTCATTGGTTCTTGCAGAAGCTCAAACGTGCTGCGTAACACGAGAATGAACCTCATTGGTTCTTGCTGAAGTTCAAACGTGCTGCGTAACACGAGAATGAACCTCATTGGTTCTTGCAGAAGCTCAAACGAGCTACGTAACACGAGAATGAACCTCATTGGTTCTTGCAGAAGCTCAAACGTGCTGCGTAACACGAGAATGAACCTCATTGGTTCTTGCTGAAGTTCAAACGTGCTGCGTAACAAGAGAATGAACCTCATTGGTTCTTGCAGAAGCTCAAACGTGCTGTGTAACACGAGAATGAACCTCATTGGTTCTTGCAGAAGCTCAAACGAGCTACGTAACACGAGAATGAACCTCATTGGTTCTTGCAGAAGCTCAAACGTGCTGCGTAACACGAGAATGAACCTCATTGGTTCTTGCAGAAGCTCAAACGTGCTGCGTAACACGAGAATGAACCTCATTGGTTCTTGCAGAAGCTCAAACGTGCTGCGTAACACGAGAATGAACCTCATTGGTTCTTGCAGAAGTTCAAACGAGCTACGTAACACGAGAATGAACCTCATTGGTTCTTGCAGAAGCTCAAACGTGCTGCGTAACACAAGAATGAACCTCATTGGTTCTTGCAGAAGTTCAAACGTGCTGCGTAACACGAGAATGAATCTCATTGGTTCTTGCAGAAGTTCAAACGTGCTGCGTAACACGAGAATGAATCTCATTGGTTCTTGCAGAAGTTCAAACGTGCTGCGTAACACGAGAATGAATCTCATTGGTTCTTGCAGAAGCTCAAACGTGCTGCGTAACACGAGAATGAATCTCATTGGTTCTTGCAGAAGCTCAAACGTGCTGGGTAACACGAGAATGAATCTCATTGGTTCTTGCAGAAGCTCAAACGTGCTGGGTAACACGAGAATGAACCTCATTGGTTCTCACACGTCAAGCGAACATGCTTGAGCTTCCGTTTACTATAACTGATGTGTGAGTTGATGAATGTTAATATGTGAATAAAAGCCAAAATTCAATCTGTTCAGAAAATTTGGATTAAACCACTCAATTCATATGAATTAGTTTTACAATCTCTTTATGAACTTTTTGAAGCATCAAAGAGGTAGATGCGTAGGCTGTCAATGAGGGGACAGAAAGCTCTCAGATTTCATCAAAAAGATCTTCTTTAACTATAACCCAAATTTTTGGCTGAACTAACCCTTAAGCATTTAAAAATTTTGCTTTACAAAAAATATTCATTATGCCATAAAAACATACATGTTTGCTTATTTAATTTTCTTTATCTATAAAGAAATCCAAGTATGGCC
>NC_140222.1:29819100-29931600 GCF_951802725.1 Rutilus rutilus | reverse complement strand
TGAATGTATTGTAAAATAAGACCTTATCGTTTTGTATACAAACGATATTTTTTTATGTTAGTGTTCTAGTATGGAAATTGTATCAAAGCACAATCTTACTGCATCTAAATTATGTTCGAGAGCGTTGACAAAAAAAGGCAAAGAATTATGACTTTGCACTACATGGCTGTCATCAAACTATCTTTCATTTCACTGTTTTTTTTTTCCCAATCGCTCAATACTCGTTTCATTTTAAGCAGATGTAACTTAACAAAAAACAATAAAAGATAGCTTGAACAATACGACTGTTGTGTTTTAATTCATTATAAGGGGGGATAACACGAGCAACAGCAGTGCTGATGCAGGTTGGACCCTCTTTATGGTTTATTTCACCCGTTTCTGTCAAACTTGGTCTAGAAAAAATGAAAAACCATGCGTAATATGCTTAAAAACAAGCCTTTGTAATACAAACATGAGCCACAAGATGGCGCTTGCCAACAAAGAAGCGACTACAACAGACTTTCCATCAAGCTTTTTCTAGTATGAATAATGGTTGTACATTTTAAATACAAATTTCTTTGTGATGATAGACTGGTGAATATGTGAGTTATTGTCACATAATATTTTAATATGATTTGTGAATGCATTTACATGTATGCATTTAATAATATTTTAATATAAATGTGAATGAGAGTATAAAGATGTTTTACTTGTTTAAAAAAAAAAACTCAAAATAGGCTATAGTGTAATTTTTTTTTTTTTTTTTTTTTTTACTGAAAGTATGGTTTTGTTGACTGAGGTCTCTGAAAAACTATTTGTCTCACTTCATTTCATTTTCCCCTTTTAACTCGGTAAAAGAAAAATGGGGCATCAATGGCCCTGCAGTGATTCAGGAGATAGAAACGATTGTCTTCTCATAACACACTGGAATAAAAAAATAAAAAAACAACATATAACCTATATACATTCTTAAAATCATTTTAGTATAGGGCCAAATCCAGAGGCCAATTGTAGGTGATTTGTTGTATGAAAGGAGAATTTAAAGATTATATATATATATATAATTTTGCTTTTACACTTAAAGATGAAAATTTAAAATGATACAGCGTATCAAAATATCATTTTTCACTCCTTGATATGATCTAATTATGGGGTTTAATTTTGACCTTTAACTGTAAATAAGTGCTAACGCTTGTGAAGATTATAAAGGGCAGCACGAGGTGAAGGCGAGCGGGTTTCGCTGTCTGTACGGGTCACAGAGGGAAATTCCCTTTAAATAAATCATCAGTGAATCTGCGGAGCAACATTTGCATTCAGCTGTCACGTGTAACTCCACCCAGCCGTGCAATTATCATACCATCTTCCGTGCAACATTTGTGACGGATGTTTCCCTCTTTGAACATATACTGTAGGCCTAGGTTTATTTATTTATGTAAAAGTATCAGAATCAGCCTCTAGTGTATCTCCAGTATAGGTTATATATGTGAAGCTGGCCTTATTCTCTCTGTAATTAGTGTGTTTCTCTGTTTCGCCTCTAATTGAGCACTTCAAGCTCACACTAAATATAGCAGATAAGTTCAGAGATGCTCAAATGTTCCCTGCGGTTCCTCGTTATGCATGTTAACATGCTATTGGCCACGCTGGATGTTTTGTAACGGGCAGAAAATGAGCGCAGGGCTTTATATTTAATGCTTTATTCACAGCCACTTTACAACTTCTTTCCCTTTAGGACTTTAAGGCACAAACACTGCATTTATAATGAAATTTGTTTTAAATGCACGCAAAATTATGATCTAAAAATCTGAGATTATTAGCCTAATATTTATGTTTACATGGAGTGGGATGTTTTATATTTGTTAGTTTTCTTTAAGTCTTTAGTTGGAGCTCATCACATTCACTTTAGAAACAAAAATGTAAAAACAAAAAAACGTTTTTTTTGTTTTTAATAATAAAATGTAACAATTTTGGTTTAAATGTAGGGCTACAATCAATATTTGTTACACAGGCTAATCTGAAATTATTACAATATTTAGGCTATGTCTTATTTATTTTTAAACCATTTATTTTTCTTTGTTTGTTTGTTCTTTTTGTTAGTCTTCTTGGAAGAAACACAAACAGATCACCTTTAAATTGTAATTAAAAACATAAAGTGTAATGATAAACTACTTTTTTTTTTTTTTTTTTTTTTTTTTACAGTAGACCTTATGTAGCTCCGCCTCTTTTCAGCGCTGCGCTCGTTGTCTTTTGACTTCCGGTCTGTATTTTCACAGCGATTTTGCGTGTTTATTAATGAACGGCTCGTTTTCAAATCTTCCCGGTCGACTTACATTTGTTAAGTCATCTGCTTTAAACATTACAGTCCTCATGATAACTTTTGTTAACTTTACATTAAGTATATCCTCTTCAAAAGTTAATTACTCCTGGACAGAAATGCCATAGAAATATACAGAGCGACCGCAAAAACGGAAGTTAAGACAATATTCTAAAGATGGCGGCGCCCTCGTTTCTCTGGCGCATAGTGTCAACAAACCGAATTTCTAAGATGTTTGCATTTAAACAAGTGTTGCAAACATTCCCCCATCTGTTATTGGTCGAAAAATCTGGTAGTGCCACCCAAAACTCGCAATATTGTCAGAGAGCTGCGATCGTGGCTATTTGTTTTTTTTTTCTTAGAGCATGTATTTCTTAATATCTGTCAAATAGTCAGACATTTTATGTATGTTCGCACATTTTATGTGGGTCCGTTCACACCAAGGACGATAACTATAATGATAAAGGTATCTAAAAAAATTTCTAAATATAAAAGAATATCAGAATCCACACCACAACAATAAAGATAACGCACAGAGAAACAATATCGTTCGAATCACTTTCAGAACATTTTTTTCAACTGATGATGAATGGTTAAACATTGATAGCAAAGACTATAGAATAACACTCTTTGTTGATAGCTAATCAGAATCTATTCTGCTTTTATAGCTTGGGCATTTAAAGTGACAGACGACGACTGGGGCGGCACAAGGTGTGATTATCATTATTGGTGTTAGCAGGTCTTTATTCTAAAAAATAATGATAATTTAAACCAACCTAAAGGCCCGTTCACACTAAGAACGATAACTATAGCATAAATATAACTACATAGCGTCCACACCAGCGCTGCTGCAGGTTTGTCATCTGCCGCTTTAAATGCTCGAGCAGGGTGGATCCTGATTGGCTGTCAATATTTTCATCCTTAATCAGCTGGAAAAAAAAAAGTTCTGAAAGTGATTTCAACGTTATCGTTCCTCTGTGTCATTATTCAAAGTTGTGGTGTGGACTCTGTCATTCTTTTATATTTAGAATGATTTTTAGAACTGTATATTTATCGCTATCGTCCTCGGTGTGAATGGGCCTTAAGACACAGGCCTGCATTATACCCTTTGGACATATCAAAGATTCATTCATTGATGGATCAATGACTATAAATGTCTTGACACACATGTGGCTCCTACAGGGACGTCCCGAGACAGATTCAGATGGCCAGGCCTCAGGTGACGCTCTGCTCCACAGCTGGAGACCCATAACATCAGTAACAGCATCTGACTGTGGAGATGATGAGCAGGTCTGGCTTTGAGGGTGTGCACTTATACCCCATTTTACATTCAGATGGATGAAGTGACCCGCGAAGACACAGTAACTCTGCTTCCATTGAGAGACGGCATGATGGAGCTTGCAGCGAGTGTGTTTCAAGGTTTTTGAGCGAGGTGTACACGTGACCGTCTGAGACGGCCCAGCCCCAGACTGAGTATTCTAATGCAAACAAGGTCTCTCAGCGCACAAAGAGGCTACATATCTCATACAAAAGATGTGTTGAGCCCGGACACAACCCACACAGTGTCCAATGTCCTCATACAGTCATGTTTTGTCTCTCTCTCTCTCTCGTTCTGTGTGAGTCTTGAGTGGTACAGGCCTGGAACAATGAGGAATTCACACACAAACACACACTTAAACACACTTGGTGTTTTAGTCTCTTCGGATCACGTCTGGTATGATGTGTGAATCCAAGATGAAGTTTTCAACGTTTTAGTCGTGTCCATTTTTGAGCAATTTTATATCATATTAATTATTTACGCATGCATCCCACAGTAACACAATTTATTGAAAGCCAAAATCAAACTGTTATAATATTATTAGTGAGGCGTATATGCAACATTTTACATTCATTTAACATTACTATGTTTTTTTCTTTGGACAAGGTCACATGGTTTTTGGACATTCAGTGCTATGTATAAAAGTACCATTAATTTTTTTTTTTATTGTACATTTGTATCATGGTAAAACCATGGTATGCAGGGAAGTAGCATGGAGTACTGTACAAATACAATGGTATTTGAATATGGCAAACATTCAGTTAAAAGTACAAAAGTATTATGTTTTATAGTACATAGCACATATAAAACTGGTACCGTGATGTATCAGATGGTGATACCATGGTAATTTGATGTAAACAATAGTACTGAAATGTATGCAAAAGCATAATTTTATGGACATGCTTTATGGTATTCTTTGAAGTACTGTGGAACACCATTTACTATTAATGACAGCAACTTTATTTGAATTGTTGGACATGGTAACATGCAAATACGTTTTTTTGGGGGTATGTTTGTTTTGTAGTACTGTGGAGTGTCATGTGCTATAAACACCAAATACCATAAATGACATCCATTTTGTTTTGTTTGGGTGGATACGGTAACATGCAAATACCATTTCTTTGGACAATGTTTTGTTTTGTGGTACTGTGGAGTACCATGTACACATCAATTGCCATAAATGACTGCCATTTTTTTTTTTGGACACTGTGACATGCAAATTATATTTATTTTTTTGGGGACGTTTGTTTTGTGGTACTGTGGTGTGCCACGTAAACACCATTTACCATAAATGAAAGCCATTTTGTTTTGTTGGATACGGTAACACAAATGTCATTTTTGGACAGTTTGTTTGGTGGTAATATGGAGTGGCATGTACACAACAATTATCATAAATGACAGCCATTTTGTTTTTTGGACACTGTAACATGCAAATACCATTATATTTTGGACATGTCATGTAAACATCAAGTACCATAAGTGACAGCCATTTTGTTTTGTTGGATACGGTAACAAGCAAATACCATTTTTTGGGACATGTTTTGTTTTGTGGTACTGTAGAGCACCATATAAACATCACTTGCCATAAATGACAGTCGTTTTGTTTTGTTTTGTTTTGTTTTGTTTTGTTTTGTTTTGTTTTGTTGGAGACAGTAACATGCAAATACCATTATTATTTGGAAGTTTTGTTTTGTGGTACTGTGGAGTTCCATGTAAACATCAATAACCAAAAATGACAGCCATTTTGTTTTCTTTGATACGGTAACATGCAAATACCATTATTTTTTGGACATGTTTTATTTTTTGCTACTGTGGAGTGCCATGTAAACATCATTTGCCATAAAACTGTTTTTTTTTGTTTTATTTTGTTTTGTTTGATATGATAACATGCAAATACCATTTTTTGGGACATGTTTTGTTTTGTGGTACTGTAGAGCACCATATAAACATCACTTGCCATAAATGACAGTTGTTTTGTTTTGTTTTGTTTTGTTTTGTTTTGTTGGAGACAGTAACATGCAAATAACATTATAATTTGGAAGTTTTGTTTTGTGGTACTGTGGAGTTCCATGTAAACATCAATAACCAAAAATGACAGCCATTTTGTTTTCTTTGATACGGTAACATGCAAATACCATTATTTTTTGAACATGTTTTATTTTTTGCTACTGTGGAGTGCCATGTAAACATCATTTGCCATAAAACTGTTTTGTTTTGTTTTGTTTTATTTTATTTCGTTTTGTTTGATACGGTAACATGCAAATATCATAATTTTTTTGGACATGTTTTGTTTTTTGGTACTGTGGAGTGCCATGTAATCATCATTTGCCATAAAACTGTTTTGTTTTGTTTTATTTTATTTTGTTTTCTTTGATACGGTAACATGCAAATACCATTATTTTTTGAACATGTTTTATTTTTTGCTACTGTGGAGTGCCATGTAAACATCATTTGCCATAAAACTGTTTTGTTTTGTTTTGTTTTATTTTATTTCGTTTTGTTTGATACGGTAACATGCAAATATCATAATTTTTTTGGACATGTTTTGTTTTGTTGTACTGTGAAGTGCCATGCAAACATCATTTGCCATAAAACTGTTTTGTTTTGTTTTATTTTATTTTGTTTTGATACGGTAACATGCAAATACCATTATTTTTTTGACATGTTTTGTTTTTTGGTACTGTGGAGTTCCATGTAAACATAAATTACCATAAATGACAGCCATTTTGTTTTGTTTTGTTTAGTTGGATACGGTAACCTGTAAATACCATTATTTTTTGGACATATTTTGTTTTGTTGTACTGTGGAGTGCCATATAAACATCAATTTCCATAAAATTGTTTTGTTTTATTTTATTTTATTTGATATGGTAACATGCAAATACCATTATTCTTTGGACATGTTTTGTTTTTTGGTACTGTGGAGTTCCATGTAAACATAAATTACCATAAATTACAACCATTTTGTTTTGTTTAGTTGGATACGGTAACCTGTAAATACCATTATTTTTTGGACATATTTTGTTTTGTGGTACTGTGGAGTTCCATATAAACATCAATTTCCATAAAATTGTTTTGTTTTGTTTTATTTTATTTTATTTGATATGGTAACATGCAAATACCATTATTCTTTGGACATATTTTGTTTTGTGGTACTGTGGAGTGCCATATAAACATACATTTCCATAAAATTGTTTTGTTTTGTTTTATTTTATTTTATTTGATATGGTAACATGCAAATACCATTATTCTTTGGACATATTTTGTTTTGTGGTACTGTGGAGCGCCATGTAAACATCAATTTCACATTTGTTCTGTTCTGATCTGTTTTGTTTTGGTTTTCATGGTAACATGGCATACCATTATTTTATAGACATATGTGTACTTTTTCATAAATTATTTTCTTGCATGTTTGGATTTTTTTATATATATATATTTACTTTTTTTATATATATATATTTCAGGACATTTTTCTGGTCATATGTGATAAATCAGTTACAATTCAAAGGTTATTCATTGTAAATAATAATAATAATTATTAATAATAATAATTATAATTATTATATTGCATAAGATGGCCAAGCATGATGTAGAGATATGTGTTTTGCCATAGTGAAATCATTTGTGTTATGTTGTGGCCCTTACAGCCTGTATACAAGACCTTTTCAATTGAGCGTGGCTCACAGGACATCACGGCAGTAAATGATACATGTGCTGGACTAATTCATGATTGTATGTGTAGTGAATGGGTGTGCCTGGCAGGGCCACTGTCCCAAATAACTGTGACGCTCTATTGCATGGCTCATTGTTGCGCGATAACACAGCGCCGGAATAACAGACGCCCCCACCCCCTGGAACACCAATCAGATTCCACGTTTCCAGCATATAATTCCCCATGTAGGGGCCATTTATGAGGCATTATGGGAGCACTTTAAAATCTCATTAGACGGGACAGCTGCACTTCGATACTGCATGCTGCTTTAGTCATTTCTATTATTGCTGCTGGGGATAGCACTACCCCCTCTGTTTTGAGATGAGCCCCATTTTGGAAGCTTAAATGGAGCTAATTGTAAGCTAAGTCAGTGGCGTCTTTGCAGGCGTCATGATGCATAGTAAAAACTGTAATGCTGCAGGCAGAAACAAGGCAGTAAAAAATGATTTATCTGAAGTGTTTGTGTACGTACAGTGAGCAAGGGGTCTTGTAATGTAACATGCAAAGAGATGGAAAAACATATTTCTAAATTCATCAGCAGCATGTGAATAAACATGGTTTCTTTGAATAATTAGCATAAATATTATGAATCAAGCTCTCGTCAACTCACTGGTGGTTTTATAATCTAATATTAACACATTTGCTATCCACAATTAAGTAAGAAACTTGGCAAAAAAACTAATATAATACATATTTTTGTATTTCTCGAGCCTGAAATTTTCTTTTTGTTTACAAGATCTTGCTAATAATCTAATTTGCATTGTAATAAATGCAAATATGTAATTGTTAGGCTACTTTAAGGTTTTTTTTTACTTGATCTGACCCTTCAGTGGTTAATTTTTTCACATAAAATAATATTTTTGACTGAGCCAGTTATTTTAGTACATTTTTAGTTTAGCTGACAAGTCATTTTTACAGTATGACAGACAACACCTAAAATGATAAAGTCATGAAATGCACTAAGCAAGCACAAAAATGTATTGTTAAATAATTTAATATATATATACAATTATATTTCATTTGATGCTAGTGTATTTTCTAATAAATATCTGTAGAGGAGTATCCTGACTTATTTGTAGGCCTATAATATAATTAACATAACTCTGTCATGATCAAATGTGTAGCCTATTCGTTTTCTTATTAACACTAGATCTGATTTGTATTTTTTTTATTAAAACAGGATAATTTAACTGTCTGTCATTTTAGATGTCCTACCTCACACACACACCACTTATTTACTTTATAATAATAGCGCAGTGCCACTAAATATGTGATCAATAGCAAGTGACATCATCTTCAGTCTTCAGAGATTTAACATTCATATGTTGTTTTGTCATGCTGGTGCTTGACAATATTTGCCATTGCCACGTAAAATAAACAGTGTTTTTGAACTATTTACAGAAAAGTCATAGGCTATCGTTGCTAATGCTAGGTCCCATAGTAAAACAAATTAATCGAGATTGAATAAAGATTGGTCAAATTTCTCACTCCAAGCTGAACTCAAAAGTTGGCAGCATGGTTTATGATGAGATAGAAGTTACAAAAGTATGCTGAATACAGAGCTATATATTTTTCTTAAGTATATTTTTAGAATGTAAGTCTGCGGTTGCATTTCTAAACTAACGTAGTTGGCTAACGTTAGTTTAACGTCAAAACAGCAACAGGCTAACGGCCTTCTGTTCTGGGAATGACTTTAAAATCTCTATATTTAGTATTTACTTAATACTTGAAAATAAAAATATATTGCTTTTACACAGGGTTGAAGGAACGTTGCCTGTGTTGTTATAAAGGTTTAGTGTAGAACAAACCCTGTGAGAGTGCTGTCGTTGCGTTAGCTTCAGACGGAGGTGAGCACACTGGTGTTCTCTGTTCACACCTGATATTTTTGGAGCTCTCTTGTTCCAAATCGTGAGGGGAAAAAGACGGAGAGAAAAAAAAAATTGTCAATGTTTATGTGGAAAGCTCAGCGCTCAGATTCTCCTGCCATCTGAAGCCAGTGAGAGAGAAGAATTTGGCGGAGAGTATTTTTAAACCCCAGAGAAACCTCAAAGGCTGTACTTAGAGCGGGTCAGCCGAGGCAAGATGGAGGCGCGCCATACAAAAACCTCCCAGGCAGATGAGCCTTTCAGAGCCCTTCTGCTACTGTCACAGTCAGGCCTACCTGTGAACACACTCTTCTGTTTTTATACTATAATGCAGCACTATTTCTAGATAAACAGGCCCAGGTCACTCTTTTTTTTTTTTTTTTTTAAAGAACAATTTTGTTTAGATGTACTTTTCCTAGTGGCAGATTTAGTCAGGCGGGTTTGATTTAAGCTCAAAGGGCGCCATGTATGTAATAAGGATTATCTGAGTGAGGAGATATACTGTGATCGCTGCTGCAGCGTGAGACACGTTTAGGATATTGGAGCAGACGTTCTCATAACGTCACATCAGATCATTCCCCTCTCACGCTCAGACTTGAGGAAGAGAGAGAGAGAGAGAGAGAGAGAGAGAGAGAGAGAGAGAGAGAGAGAGGAGTGAGACGACGACATGCTGTGTGAGAGAATCTAAAACATTTTTAACAGCTATTTTCATGCTTTCAATCAAAATTTACCCTATTTATTGGTCACATTCTTGGTCTTATTGATGATGATTAACGTTCAGATTCATGCACATACAAATTTATTGTAATAGGGCTGGATATTGAATACATTTCCTGATACAATTCTGATTCACAAGCTCTTGATTCGATTTTGATTCATTCCAGTTACAATGTCCATTTATTTACATATGAAAGAAATTACCCTCCTCTCAAACAGGGAGAATACTATAACAAAGTTGAGTAACTTACAGTTTTTTTTGTTGTTGTTGTTGTTGCTTCAAACAAAGCTAAAGAAGAAAAAATATGTCTCTCTCTCTCCCTCCCTCCCCCCACAGGAGTTTAATTCCTGAATGAATCAGTGTTATTTGTTTCCAACTGGTATCTTGATGTTGATTCATTAACAACTCTGGCAAACGCAGTGAGTTCGTTCAGTGAAGGATTTGTCAAACTTATCCAAATGGTAACTACTGAGTTTGTGGGTCTTTTTGAATGATTTATTAAAAGTAACCGGCTCGAAAATGTTTTCGTGAATTCAACCAGATGGTTGCGTGGTGTGTTTTTAACTCTTTCCCAGCCAGCGTTTTTGAAAAAAGTTGCTAGCCACGACCAGCATTTTTGATCATTTTCACAAAAGTTTGAATGGCCCCCAGAATATTTTGTTGTATGAATATCTGAGTATGCAGTATATCAAAAGAAATAACAGACCCTCTGCTTTTAAACAAACAAACAAAAAGTTGTATTTTAGCTTCATGCATTTAATGCGGGTAAGTTTCATTAAAAAAAATTGTAAAAAAAAAAGAACATTTTGAGCAAAAAGCTGAGAAAATCGCATTTTTGTCAAAAGCCCTATTCGCACTGGATTAGTATTATCTGGGGACCTCGTGTGATTTAGTAATTACCCCAGTCATTACTTTGGTCATTTTTCTTGAGAGAGATGCTAATGGTCTTGTCCGATTCAATGATCTATGCTAAGCTATGCTAAAAGTGGTACTGCCAGACCCGGAGATCGGCAGAATGGATTCGAAAACGGTAAAACTCAACTGTTTAACTCTGGGGGAGTTGTAAAATGAGCCTATTTTCCAAAAAAAGTGGAGTATCCCTTTAAGACTGCAGGTAAATGTGGCCCAAATCTGATTTATTTATATTTTGCTCACATGTGACTCAGATGTTTTTTTGTCATGGCAGTGTGAACAGCACAAACCACATGGAATCTGATCTTTTCTGATTTGGTCCACTTTAGGACCACATGTGGAAGTGGCACAAATCGGAATTGAAAAGATCAGATTCCATGTGGTTTGTGCTGTTCACACTGACATGAGGGAAAAACTGATCTGAGTCACAAAAAAAATCAGATTTGGGCCACATTTACCTGCAGTCTGAACGTGCTTGCAGTGAGAACACAGTCTTCAGAAATTGTTAACTGACAATATATAGCCAAAATGCAAGTTATTTGAGTGAACATTTGGAATGATTTAATTAGTAGGCTATCTGTTTTTAATCATATCTATTTGTGGCTTGCCTTTTAGTCAGAATACACGAATATAACTAAAAGAGAACCAAAGCACACCGTTTCAGATGTTCATTAGCCTACTAGATCTTCAAGCTATAAGTGACCCAGATTGCACAGAAATGCATCCATATGTGCCGCATGCCCACGCATCTGAAAGAACACGAATCTGCATGCTCGACGAGCAGTGACCTGTGACAAGAGCACGTGAACTGTGTCGTCCAGCTGACATTCTTCGCCATATGTTTCTTTTAGGCACGCTAGATGAATTTGTAGCTAACCAAACACCCATTCGCGTAACGTCAACTTCACGAAGGACATTAAAACCCATTAGCGTTTCATTGACTCGCATATAGAGTAGATTCAATTTGGTCGCGCGGTGGCTGTGTAAATATTGCATCTCGCCGTTCATACAGTAGAGTTTGAATGAGAATGAACTAATGGTTGGGATTTATGATGCCCGCTGATGGCTAACAGTAAGAGTTTTGTTCCATTTACCTGCTTGGAGTATTTTGAATAAAAAGCCAATAATGTGTGTGCTGGGAAACATCCAAGAAATTACATGAAATGACTCTTGCGCTCCAGCGCCTGCACTTCAGCCAAATGAAGTACATTTTTAACATAATGAAAAAGGCCGTTGCATTAAGTCAGTCGAGCGGTTTATAGTCTGGGAAACCGATGCTGATTTCGTAATGCATGTTGAGATGACGGTATGCAGATCGGCACACATGATGCGATTGCGATCATAATTACAAGCATTAATATGCAGTTCAAACCCACCTAAAGTTGGGACCCCTCGACCAAATTGAGGATACGATGGCTACACCTTTATTTTGCTTAAATAAATGTTTCCCAGGGCTTCTAAATATGTTTAAACAAGCCAGACCTGAATGCAAATGGCCTGCAATTATGTATGAAAATGCGTGCAGGTTCAGTCAAGTGGAGTCGAGCGGCAGTGCGGTAGCATTGTGCATTTGAACAGATTCATTCAGTAGACTTTCAAAAGCAAATGAATTACAGTCCAAAGAAAAACAGGTTCAGGATTTGATTAATGGACTCAAGTGACGCATAAAATACTGGTCAATAGCGTTGGTAAATCTCTGCCGTGCTACCTAATACTCCCAGCACTGGTCAACGTAAACACAGCTGTTTAACACCCTCCGCGCGCGCGCGCCCGTGAGGTGAGGTCACGTGGATACCTTTCCCTCTGTTTCCTCTCGTTCATAAATTCCTTTAAAAACGCTAAGTTAGTGGTCCGAGGACTAATGTAATGACAAGTAATTATAAACATATTACCGTAAAACTAATTAGGCAATTATACGTGAATACAAATACGACGATGCGAATGTTACACAGCAGTCAGATTAACGTCAAAGTCGCTGTCAGGCTTGTCAGAGCCTTCAGCTCCGTTTACCACGTCTGGCAGTCAAAGCCACGTATAAGTTCGTCTTCTGGACAAATAATTATTCACAGGCATTGACGAATCTAAAGCAACGTTTGAACAAGTGTCTGTCCTGATAGCCGTGAAGTGCCTCTGGCTCGTTCTCATGGAGTGTTTTAATATATACGAGATTCTAGTAGCTCTCAAAAACTTAACCAGCTATATCAGCTATTTCTGTGTTTAAATAGTTGATGGAGCTTCTAAAAATGAAGAGCTATGAGTTGCTTTTAATATATTCTGGCTGTGCACGATCAGTGAAGGAGAAAATGGCAACCTAATAGTGATGCTTTTACATACTAAGTGGGAAAAGCACTATTTTCCTAGTCATACGCCTTTCAGAATCTTCTTAAATGATCTTAAATGAATTGTTTGCATGTTGCTCCAAACCTGTATTTCGGCTATGGAACACCAAAAGAGTTATTGTGAAAAATGTCTTTGCTGCTCTTTTCCATACAATAATTGGGGACTGGGGCTGATGAGCTCCAAAAACGACAACAAATGTTACTGGATGATTTTTTTTCACACAAACTATGACTTCAGAGTGCATATCATATATTTTTTTATGCTTTTATGGTCCTTTATTGTCATATTTGGAGCCTGACTCCTCCAGTCCCCATTCACTTTCATTGTATAGAAAAAAGTGAAAAGGAAATGATCTCCTGCTAAATAACTCCTTTTGTGTTTTACAGAAGAAAGTAAGTCAAAGGGGTTTGTAAAAACATGAGTGTAAGCAATTTTAAATTTTGTCTACTTTGTTATTTTCTAGAGCCTGACTGCTTCAGTCCCCATTCACTTTCATTGTATAGAAAAAAAAAGCGAAAAGGAAATGAACTGCAAAAAAGAACTCCTTGTGTGTTTCACAGAATAAAGCAAGTCACAAGGGTTTGTAAAAACATGAGAGTAAGCAATTTCCATTTTTGGGTGTACTATCTCTTTAAGACCACAGTGACTACCCGTTCGTAAGGTGGGATGAGTATTAGCAAGTTTACACTTGTTTATAAAGGGAAATTTATTTTCAACCCTCTCTCA
Source organism: Rutilus rutilus (assembly GCF_951802725.1). Taxonomy (NCBI): domain Eukaryota; kingdom Metazoa; phylum Chordata; class Actinopteri; order Cypriniformes; family Leuciscidae; genus Rutilus; species Rutilus rutilus. The sequence goes on along the minus strand of NC_140222.1, from coordinate 29,917,720 downwards.
GGAGTAAACACAAGACGCAGCAGGCCCTGACGCCAAAAAAGAATATCAAACTAATTCAAATAAACAGCATGCCGTCGAGCAGAGGTCAAGCAGGTTTAGGTCAACTATTGCTGATGCTCTAGATGCAACGTGTGTGTCTGAGGTTCTGTAATTTAATTCATACGTTCTGATGTGAATATACTTGCATTTCTAATCAGATTTTGTGGGAATTATGCCTAGAGATGGCAGCCAAAGTAAAACCGCATATACTTTTACAGTATCACACCAGGAAAACAAATATTGCTATTTCATTTTAGTTGGTTGTTTTTAGGTCATTCGAAATGTTGACAGCATGCATTAATGTTATGTTGTGATTCTGTATCAAAAAGCCAGTGGTGGTACCATATACAGTGATAGGCTAGTTGTTTATTATATATCCATATAAAAGTTACATGCATGCCAAAACACTTTAAAGAAATGATAGAAAAAGCATGAACTTATTGGGACACTGTATGCGTTGTCAGCTTAGTTTCTTTAAAAAATATTGAAATAATATAATAGAAAATGTCTTTTTTTTATTTTTGTTTGTTATTATACTTCCTCCGTTGGGGTTAAATAGGCTGCGCTGACAGATGAGAACAAAGTTTGAACTGTATTTAGCTGGATACATGACACTAAATTTGCCCTGAATTGAATCAACATTAACTTGAGCTGAACGATGAGCTGCTTATAGCTTATAGTTCATAATTGATGAAGTTTGACACAGTTATTGAACTGAATTGAATCAACACTGAACTAAATTGAGCTGAATAATGATGCTAATATGGTCTATAGTGCTACTGAAATTAAATTTGTTGCATAGCCTAATTGGTTAATTTGACAACATTAACACCGCTGACCCGGGCAACAAGCCATCATGGTGTTAAGTTTTGCACAATTAACATTTTCTCTCTTTTTTTTGTAAAAATATGATATGATTCATGCTTTCCAAGTAAAATAGCTTGTTTAATTCTAAATTCCTCAAGCAATGCTTTCTAGAAGCTATGGTCCATTTATTTTTTATTTTTCAGAAAATAAATAATTTGCTGCCAAGTTCCCTGTTTAAACTCTTTCCTTCAGCAAATTTGTCAGTAATGAGAATATTCCTTAGTGTCTCCTGAGCCATCAGGAACCCCCAGAGGAACGTCGATTAACCTCAGACCTCAGCCACATAATAATTGTATTACTTTGAATTGCCTTGTCAGGAACGGACACAGTGGCTTTTAAGATTATTTCTTCAGAGTCGACAGGTTTGATTTGAAATATGTGTTTAATAGCCGGCGCGCTGTAAATAAGTTTCGCTGACCCTCCGAGTGCGATTGAGCTTTGCTAGTCTTGTTGCATCGCTCATATTTTGGTAATATTAACTGCTTTCCAGTCTATTAAAACAAAGAAAGGATTACAAATTGACACCAGATATAAAACTATGTGACCCCGTGTACAGCATACGCGTCTCTGATGTGCCGTAGCTACAGGGCTCTCCGGAGACTTGTTCCAAGTTATTTATGATTCAGGAATTAATCTCACTTAGCGCAAGCTCCCGAAGAAGTGATGGTCTTGAAAAGCGGAGAGGGGGAGGGCTGCGGCAGGGGTATAGGGAAGAGGCTGAAATGCGATTCAAGACTTATTTAAATCCCCCTCGTAGATTAGAAACCAGTTTGACAACCCTTTCACCACTTGTGATATCTGAGGGGTTTTTTATGCCACGGCAAAAAGGAGGTAATCCATTCGGAATTTACAAATGATTTGAAGCAGAGCGGGAGACAAACTGTGCCGGCTGTTTCCGGAGAAATATTTCCATATTAGCGATAATTTGTCAACAGAAATGCAAATAAGGGCTGCATTTGAGCCATTGTACAGCTGAATGCCATATTTTCCCATTGTTGGGGCTGAATCGCCCAAGGCTTTTCTTCCTGGGGCTCATCAACATTTCAAAAATGGATTATTATTTATGGCTGGGGGTATATCATTGGCATATGGTAGAAGTAAATAAGGAAATATTGTGTTGTCGTGAAATAACATATAGGGAAATGTATGGCTCGTCTAAATGAGCTGTAATGGATGGATTGTAGTGGTGGAGGCTCAGCTGGACAGGATTTCTGCTTAAAATTGTGTCTGCACAGACCTTACGTAAGAAGATAGAAACATTTATTTTATTAAAAAATGCCCCTAGGTATTCTGTTCATCTGTGCAAGAAATAAAAAGACCCCCAATTAAATACAAGGTATCAAATCTAATTAATTTCACCATTTCATCACGAACTGATTTTGCATCTTTGATTGCTCATTATGAAAACCGCAACGAAGCTTCATGAGCTTATTAATTAAATCATCATCAATCTTGCTACGGTACGTTTGAGCCGTAAGCACAATGCAATTAGATCATTATAATATGTTTGTTTGATGGTTGGTTGGTTGATTGTCCATTCCATATTTTCATGTATTCTCATTTGCAAGATGCTTTGTTGATGTCTTATGAGAAAATATTGAGCAAATATTGAATGCGCATTTGGTCGTCTCTCATGGGCTGTTTTGGCCGTTCATTTACACGACAACAGCGTTTTGGGGGCCTGAAAACACACATTTTTGAAAACGATATCATTATCGTCTCTGTGTAAAATTTGTGAAAACGGTGACGTCATGCGCATGCGTATTACGTGTTCGGTCTTTAGGCTCGTAGTGTTTCTTTATACAGTGACATCGCCATCTACTGGCCTGGCATGAATAATACAGCAGTTTAATGTGTATACGTCTCTGAGTTAAAGATGAGTCTACACATGTTTTTGTCCATTTTCCCAAAAGAGAGACAACTACTTATAATGCGTATATCTGCTTAAACGAAAGGTAATAAATTATGCAAAACATGTTAAAATATGATTTAATTGTCTATTTAGGACACATAAAATGCTAGCTATGAAATTAGCCGTAGCAAGACAAAGGAGTTGGACATTTTATTTCAATAATGCCATTATCATCATCCCAGAATTTCATATGCATCCATAAATGTCTAGAACAAAAGTGGATATCCTTAAATAAATAAATGTAATAAATAATACATTTGCAGAATATCATTAGCAGAATACTTTGCAGTATTGAAAAAGTTCTCGCTTCTGCTCAGAATGCTGAATTTGCAAGATGTGTAAATAAATCCATTTTATTGTTTGCTCCACATACAGTTGTGGTCAGAATTATTGGCACCCCTGGTAAATATGATCAAAGCTGGCTGTAAAAATAAATCTGCATTGTTTATCCTTTTGATCTTTCATTCAAAAACTTTGCAAACCTCCAATCTTTTATTGAAGTAAATGAATTGAAAGTGGGGGGAAAATCACATTACGAAATAAATGTTTTTCTCCAAAACACGTTGGCCATAATTATTATTAACTATTGCCTTTTTGCAATCTCCTTTTGCCAAGATAACAGCTCTGAGTTTTCTTCTATGCCTGATGAGTTTGGAGAACACCTGACAAGAGATCAGAGACCATTCCTCCATTCAGAATCTCTCCAGATCCTTCAGATTCCCAGATCCATGTTGGTGGTTCTCCTCTTCAGTTCAGCCCACTCATCTTCTATAGGGTTCAGGTCTGGGACTGGGACGGTCATGGCTGAAGCTTCCTTTTGTACTCAGTGACACATTTTTGTGTTGATTTCCAACCACAGCCCATTATAAGCTTTCTAGCAGAGGCCGTCAGGTTTAGATTTTTTATCTGTTGGTATTTGCTAGAATCCATGATGCCATGTATCTGAACAAGATGTCCAGGACCTCCAGCTAAAAAATAAAAAATAGGCCCACAACATATAAGATCCAGCGGTATATTTAACCATGGGCATGGGGTACTTTTTATCCTTGTGTGCATCAAATCCATCTGGTGGGTTTGCTGCCAAAAAGCTCTTCTTTTTTTTTAGTTTCATCTGACCACAGAACCTCATGGTTCCAGTCGTGTCTGACAACTGAATATGCTGGAGTTTGTTTTTGGATGAGCGAGAACATGTGGGGATGTAGGGGTTGTTTGATTTATTTATTTACCCCAAGACTCAACTAATCTCTGCAATTCTCTATCTGGGATCCTTGGAGAGTCTTTGGCCACTCAAACTTTCCTCCTCACAGTTCATTAAGACAATATAGACACATTCGTAACATCTTTAGTTGATTGGAACTTCTTCATTTTTGCCCTAATGGTGGAAATGGGGATTGTTCAATGCTTTAGCTATTCTTTTACAGCCATTTTGTGAAGCTCAACAATCTTTTGCTGCACATTAGAACTATATTCTTTGGTTTTACTCACAATGATGGATGATTAAGGGAATTTGGCCTTAATTTGGAATTTGTGTTTCCTCATTTATACTTAGAAACAAACAAGTTATAGCTAAACAATTTCATGTTTAGTCACCCCGGTGTGATTTGACCCCATTATTGAATGGCGCATTATTGAAATAAAATGTCCAACTCCTGTGACTCATGTGCTGCTGTCACTTTAAGACTAATGCACGGATACAATATACTGTTACACATGCGTTGTCTTTCTCAACTGTTTACGTTCACTTAAGCCATAACCAATTAAGCCAAAACCAACCTTCTTCCAGTAACGTTGATTCAAAGTTATGTGTTTTTTTTTAAATAATGTTATCGAAACGTTAGCAAAAAATATAACGTTCATATAACGTTCATATAACGTTTTTCTGAAACATTTTAGTTGGACGTTTCTTAAACATTACAAATAACTACTTGTTTCAGATGGTTCAGAGAACGCTCAAACGTAACATTCCCCTAATGTTTTCTCTACTGTTCACAAAAAACATTCATAGATACTGTTTTCAACAATTAATGGGAACGTTAGCAAAGCGTTCTTAGAACATATTTTTGTTAGCTTGGATATACCAGCGAAAGACTCGTTAAGTTAAAAACTACACAGTTTGGCTTTTCCCTGTGTATAACAGCTTTAGAATCATCAGTTATTTGGAGCATAAACGTACCGTGTTCATTTGCGTTTGTGTGTGTGTGTGTGTGTGTGTGCGTTTCACTCTGACTGAGCAAATGTGCTCTTCACAGTCTTCTGTCGGTCACCCTCATCAGCTTGTCTATCACTCTTTTCTTCCTCTCTTTCCCCCCTGGGTGAATGTTGTCGTTCTCATATTGGTTAGATGCCAGCTTCCTCAAACACACATTACATGCCAGCGAGCTTCAGGGACGGCTGCGCCACGCCACAGTGGCCTTAAAAGTGTGCCTTACGTAATTGCCAACTGTCTCGAATCATTAGGGGCAGCCTTTAAAAAATACATGTTTCTGCCGACAGCTGCGTACTCTCGACTTTGCCTGCCTTTCAGATCGGATTTGCTTTAGAGGTTCCACTCAGTTATATTTAACCCAGGGCACAATGAGAGCTCTGGCGGCAAGGACCTCTGCTATCTGTTCCTTTCTCCTTCATGAACGAAACAAAGGGATTGTGGGTATTAGGATGTACTTATTCTCTGAATTTGACCAGGCACGGTGGCGTACTAGTTCGTGGGGTCAGTTATCCGAAGCTGGCAAAACTAGCGTTAGCATTAGCATTCAAGTAAATTGAATGAAAGCTGTTGTTTATACCTAAGCAAATCTGAAGAGATTTCAAAGAGGCCACTCAGCTGTCATATTTTTAGTTATTGTCCTCATGCTTTTTGAATAGGGAGTAGTCATCGTTTATGTAATAATTAAAGCCGGCTGTGTGTGTGTGCGTCTAAGCATGTTCTGTGTAGCATATGAGTGATGAGCACACACTCCGACAGCCATGTCACATCCTGTAAGAATGGGGGCAGTTTAGACGCAGCTGCCCCGCAGACACACTCCCACAAACAACACACGCACACATCTGTGAGCCAAATCGAGCGTGCAAAAATATCTGTTCTACTTTAGTCTTATGTTGTTTTTTGTTTTTTTGTGACAAAATAGCATAATCATTATTTGGTGGCTTTTACAAATAATCATGGTAACACTTTTCAATACTGTTTAATGCATCAAGCATGAACTAACCATGAGAAATACACTGTATTTGTTCATCTTTGTTAATGTTAATAAAAATCCGGCTGCTTGTTGTCTGTTCATTGTTTGTTCATGTTAGTTCAGGGCATTAACTAATGTTAACAAATGCACCTTTTGTATTTAATAATGTGTTGAAGTTAAAATGAACAAAGATTAATAAATGCTGTTGAAGTGCAGTTCATTATTAGTTCATGAAACCTTATTGGAAAGTGTTTCCAGAATTATACTAGCTATAAATAGTATATTTTTATGCCACAACTTAATTTATATTATTTAGGTAATTGTTCATTAATATTAGTGGTTTTATATATAGCATTAAAACATTTGTAGAATTTCTATAATTAATATAAATTGTGTGTGTGTGTATATATATATATATATATATATATATATGTGTGTGTGTGTATAAATATAAATTAAAATGCTTAATATGTAATCATATCAAAAACCCCTTAATCTTTAATACAAATGATAAAGCCTAATTTACTATAAATTGTTAACATATAATTATGTTTTAAATATATAAATTGTACAAATATAAATATGTTATTTAATTAAATTGTTATTATTATTTAGGTAATTATTAATCATTAATTATCATTGTTAAATAAAGGATTAAAACATTTTGTAAAATTTATCTCAAAACAGCCTAAAATTATTTTATATATATATATATATTGTGTGTGTATATGTGTGTATATATATATATTGTGTGTGTGTGTATGTATATATGTATATATATATATATATATATATATATATATATATATGCATTTACATTAAATAAATAAAAAACTAAAGCATAAATGAATACAAATTATATAAAACAAAATGTAAGTATATATTGATTCATTTGTTTTTTTAGGTAATTATTAATTATTGTTAAATAAAGCATTCTGTCTGTCTGTCTGTGTAATTAATATATCTCTATATGTATTTGTTTTTGCGTGCATTTAAATTAAGTTATGGTAACTGCAAACTAAAAGCTTTTCTATCAGCACATAGAGATTGTGTTTAACATTCCATTATAGAGATAGTTGTTTTATTTCAAGTGCCTCAGACATGTGTCATACCTGTTTGAAGGCTTCATACACCGATGCACACTTTGTTAGTTATTTTTGCTTGAAGGCACCTACCACAGGAAGAGGTGCTCAGTCAAATCTGAAGGTCACACAAAAGGGGCCCCATGTTCCCAGGGTCAGATGATGTCACCAGGCTGAGACAAAGGGAGGTGTTGGGCAGGTGGCGGCCTCGGAGATCTCTGTGTCATTTTCATTCACCACAGGGGCGAATGGTGGCCGTGAGAAAGCAAGGAAGATCAATACCGTTCAGCCCGAGGGGGCCGCAGGCAGCCCCCCAAAAATGATATACACATATGAGAGGATTTCTATTTTAAATACATCAACTATATATATAGAGAGAGAGAATTGTATATCATTGATGATTTTTCCAATAGATGTATTTATTATTTTTCAGCAACTAGACATGAAACGTTTGCTGCTTGCGGGGGAGTGTGAAAAACATCTGAAATTTTTACGTCACTTTTTTTTTTTTGAGTGAGCAGTGGAAAGATTTTTTTAAGACACCTGTTTCTAAGTGAAGATCTTTTCTCAGCCTACACGCATACACAAAGACGTAAACAAGAAAACAAACTTGCATAGAAAAAATTCCGCCACATTCTCCCCAAAATTCCTCACATTCCATCCACAAAAATGTTATATTTTTTTTCCATCTGTATTGTTGCATTCTCATAGTGTCATTTTATATTTGTTTTCGTTTAATAGCCAAAGTATAGGCATATTTATCATTTGCTCAACAGCTGAAAACAAAAAAAAGAACCATAATTGACCATTAATCTGTTTGCGATTCATCTTTCTGCCACTGCACCTTCCATGTTTTGACAATGGCCGAACAATTGTCATGCTAAAGAGGTCTCTACATATGAAAATAGCATCTAATTATGGGTGAGGGGCCTCGGATGCATCATAATGACAGAACGCCTCCCTGTAGCAAAGGGCTAGTTTTATAGCGACCGGGTCGTAGCGCTATTAGCCCTTGTACGCGACAATGAAGCAGCTAACAATAGAAGGTCCATTATTGCACTTGTATGTTTGAGTTGGCTGTCGAACCCTCTCTCTCTCTCTCTCTCTCTCTCTCTCTCTCTCTCCGCGCTCTAAGTAAGGGGAGGCGAGGCGTACTGCTCACAAAGACACGGCCTGGTGGGAATAAGGGGGTTGGCTGGTTAATCACTGGCCTTAAACTACAGGAAGTTGTCTATTCAAAGAGCCCCTCGGGCAGCAGCGCAAACCTTTAATCAATGCTGGGATGAGCCCAGCCTGGTGCCGAAGGCTGGGACGGGAAGCTGGCGTGGTGCTTGGTTACTCCCAAAAGAGAAATTGAAACCCCCTTTTTAAAGATCTATATTTGAACGACATGAAGTATTAGCGATTTATCGTGTCAAGTGTTGTTCGTACTAAACGTAGGGTTACAGATTTGGACACACCGTAAGTGTTAGGGGTGCATTTATGCTATGGACATGTGTTTGCTGAAATTATACGACTTGTTAAGGAAAGGTGTGTTGTTATTTTTCTAAGCACTTTTTTGTTTTTAGCCTAGCGGCTTATTAAACGCACAAAAAGACTTTCATTTTGAGGAAGGAACAGATTAGAATAACGCAGAGTTGGTTCGTTTTACTGTTATTCTGAATTTTTTTGTGGCAAAATCCATATTTTCAGTGGGAATCCATGCGATCTTTGTGTGCGGGCGAAAGATTTCATCCACAGAGATTTCGCAATGTTCGTCATGTGGATTGGTCATGTTGAGAGATGCTTGGTTTGTAAAAGACTTCATACATTGCTACACTATTCACAATTGGCAATGGTCTTTTATATTTATGAATTTTTGCCATCATTTTTCAAACGTGACTGCATCTTTAAAGGGATAGTACACAAAAAAAATCAAATTTGGTCAACATTTCATTCCACTTTCATTCCAAATCTGTATGACTAGCCCTCTGGTGCAGTTTGGTTATTTTTTTTACTGAACATTTTTACGTTTAGTTCGTTTTTTCTTCGATTTTTACTTCTTCGGAATGGTATGAAACTTGGTAAAGGTTTTGACACTTTCAATCATGGATATGATTCGAAAAGGTTAAATGGTCCTGAAAATATAAGTCACACTTGTACTGTTCGTGGTCAAAAATGAGCGCATTGGAAATGAATGGGGGTTAAACGTTTGGTACTGCGCACAAACAAAATCTTGCTGAAAGCTAATTTTTTGAGATATCAACTTCAAATTTGGGACACAGCTTGTTTAGATTTATGTCTTTGATTTAGAGTAAAATGTGTTTTGGAAAATATATATTTCAAATCAAAATTTAAAATGGTATTTTTGTGCATTTTTCATAACAATAAATGGAAAATTGTAAAACTTTTTTCCAAGTTCACTTTTTTTTCACTTCAGCAATAATTTTCCAAGTGTCGTCTTTAAAAAGACACCAAACTCAAGTCTTTGCGCAAAAGCATTCAAGATTTATGAAAAATTGGAAATTTAATTTTTAGGTCTATGCTCATAAAGTTAATAAATGGATTTGAACTACTGCATAAATATAATTTGCATAAAATATAAAATTAAAAATATCTTCGAACTAAAGTATAGTACATTCATTTCATTGACCATAAAAAAGAAATTGGTCAATTTTGAACGCCACGTGAACAGTACTAGAGGGCTAGGCTGCTACTTCATTAATCTAGATTCTTTTAAACAATATTTTCGCTTCAAAACACTCTACATCCACAATAGCTTTTTTAAGCATTTTCCAAGTTTCCTCGTCCACACTGAAACATCGAAAAATGCCCAAATCATCTTACTGCGCATGCGTGAAACGTGATAAAAGCTCACTGAGATGATACCAAGAGACCAGACATACTAAAGTTCTGACACTATTCTTCTGGCACAATCATTTTATTAGCAAAATATCTCACCTCTTACTGGTGCGTCCCGGTTCGCACTCGATCACATTCCATGTCTGGTCTAAAACACAATTGCCCTCATGGTTTGCCGCAGGACTGCAATTACGAGTACATTTTCTTTCATCTTTGCAGAAATAATATTCATCTTTAGCAAAACTGTGAAAGTGAAGAGCACATAGATCTGGGCCACATCTGTGGATTCCACGCGTACCGGATCTGGGCCAACACTATGTTGCTGTATGGGACCAGTATTAACATAGATATCAATTGGTACAATATGTGTCACATGACTAAACATGCATTGTTGTTTTCAAATACTGTTTTTCACAGTCAACAATACAATGCAAAAACAGTGTCTCAGTATGGACAAACGTACAGAAAAAGATGTGTTTTCAAATATATCCGGATTAGTGTAGACGTAGCCTTAATTTCGTGTCGAACTGTTTTCAATTGTTACTGTAATGAAAGTCAATGGGGTCCAATCAATGTAGTTTTCACTTTAGCTGTATGGACAGACAACATGAAGAAAGAAAAACTATCCTTTTAGGTTTGCACACCGCTCTTTGTCAAAGGCTTTTCCTAATTATGACTGTCTGTGACCCTTTCTTCAGACCACATAAAGAAACCGAAGAAGTCTTAAAAGCAAAGCAACAAAATGAAACAGACTCTGCCACTCTTGTTCTGTGGGACAAGAGAAAAGATGTTTCTGACGTTACTGTTCCCCCAAACGCCCATGTGGAGACCCTTTTAGTGTCGGTAAAGATCATTTGAGCAAGCATTTTTTGAAAGTCCTGCTGGGTAAAACGGTTTTATTCTCGCATTAAAAAATTACGAGCATGTGGGAGAACTGGGCTCGAATCCAAAAGCTTTTCCATAAAGACTATAAATACATTCCATACATTTTCTGTGGTAAACATGTTAAATGCACATGTATAATTTGACCTGGTATATATAGAAAATCATACAGTACGTTGAGCCAGGAAAGACCACCAACATAAGTCTTATAGGAGACCCTTGTGTACTGCACACCTAACCCAAGAGTATATTTATTAATAAATATAAATACTGTAATTTTGTTTTACTGTGGATTATATTATCAGCATAACAAAGTGACAGAAAAGTTAGATTAGTTACCTACTGTAGAAATACTGTGGAATCAATCTTTAAGATTTTTTTTTTTTCATAATTTCTCAGAATCCCAGCTAAAAAAAAAGTATGTTCTAGGAAGTTTCGCCATTAATTATGAAAGCGTTATTTCTGACGTTTTCGTTTTTCAATGTTCTTCTTCTATTCTAACATTACAGAAAGCATTATGGGAACGTTCCATTTCATCATTTTTCAAACATTAAAGGAGCGTTACTTTTGAATGTTCTCTGAACGTTCTGAAACAAGTAGTTAGTAACGTTTAAAAAACATTACACAAACGTCTAACTGAACCATTTCAGAAAACGTCCTATAAACAGTTTTGAGGACTTTTTCAAAGGCCAGATAACTTTGAATGAACGTTCTATTGGCATTACTTTTAATAATTTTGACGTTCTGAGAACGTTCCCTGTTAGATTAATTAATTAATTATAAAAAAAAAACATTAAGCTTATACATCCTATCCTATATGTTCTTGCCTTATTTTGTTCATTTAAAAAATCAAACGCCTATCTCCTCCTGACTAACCACTGCCATAATGGGTGGTATGAGATGAGACCGCCCAGAGGCCTGAGAGCCAACAGAACAGGAAGTGAGTTTCAGGACGACTGGGTCCGTTGGCCCCGGAGCCTCTGAGCGAGCACATGAAAGCAGGCAGCCATGAGAGGCATCGACCCAAAGCGAGATTTGTGCAGTAGCCTACATCTGAGGGCTGCTGGGAACAGCGAGAGGTGTTCAGCTTTTCAGGATACGCCATATAAAGGTCATAAAAACCTGAATCTGAAGGGTTTTAGCTGGGTTGTTTTTTTCTAAAATCAATATTTTGTATGTCATTTTTAACAACAATTTACTGGTATGTCAATCAATTACAGAATTTAAAGTGACTCTTTAGAGTGGTGTGGGTATGACACTTTTTTTGTAGGCCAAAACCCAGAAAAGAGTTAGCATTTTAGCCCTTCTGATTCCATCGTCCCGAAGTTAATGGGTTATTTGAATGGGTTTTGAATGGTGACATTGAAGTCGTGGGACCGTGGTGTTGTTCTTTCCATTTGTTTTTTTACTTCTGCCGATTGTATTTATGCTTCAAAATTCATAAAAGTTGTGTTTATTTGTGTAAATTATCTTGATGGACAAAATGTGTAAGTATCATTAACTTTTGTTGATCACAGAGTTTGTTTTTTTGCGATAATCCAAAAGCCTATGGAAAATCAGTGAACCAGTGTGATGCTAACTGCAGATTGGCTTACAAATTTACGCCATCCCTGCACCACTCTATTAACGCCGCAGTTCACTCCGCCTAGCCCAGAAAAAGCACACAAGTTGTGAGAAATCCATATTAATAAATAGGTGACATGAAATGCAATCCCTATAAATTACATGTACTTTCTCCACTGAGTTGAATATCTCCGATCAAGAACTCTTGTAGTCAGGTGACAGTCAGAATGACAGCTGACAGATATGAATAAGATAACTTCTTGTTGTGAAGAACACAACGCATATATTAATCTCAGAGAAGGTACATGGATTGTATTTTGTGTTGTCATTTAAAAAAAAATCTTCTTTTGTGGTCTGAAAAAGAAAGATGAGCATGTGGCAATATTAGAATAACACTAGGGTGAGTAAATTATGACTTCATTTTCATTTTAGTGTGAACTAAAAACCCTTTAACTGAGCGTAAAACACAAATATCTTATCAGCCAATCACATGGCAGTAAGTAGGCGCGTTTCCATTACAGATTTGCGCAAAACTCTTGCGATTTTTTTATTTTATTTTTATTTTATTTTTTCTAAATGTCGACAAAAAACTATTGCGAAATGACTGCGTTTCCATTAACCGATGTTATGTGACTAGAACTTCATTTTTTCCTCTCGCGATAAGTAATTCCAAAAATCATAGCAACGGACATTGGTAGGTTTATGTATATCTCAGCCTCCGCACTGGCCATTATTATTAATGGAAGGAGACGAATGTGTGTTATCCAATCATTAATGGCAAGGAAAGACCCGGCATTGAGACCCATACTTCAGAGCGGCACATATGAGGTGTTTCTGGGTGTTTCTCCCTCATTTCTGCTTCGAGGTCTTGATTGTGGCATTTCTTTGAGGTTTCGAATCCAGTATTCCTGTAATTGTTCTGTCTATTATGAATATAATAAAGAACTCTGTCTCGTATTCTGTCCAAAGTACACACCGTGTCGTCTACGTCAGGTGACCTGTAAATGCGCATGGCAGTTTCCATTGCAGTTTTGCGAAATATTTCTTTTTCGAATTGCCTGAAAAACCACCTCATGCGAGCGTAAAAACTTTTTTGCGATAAATGGGAGTTTTTGCGAAATTGACTTGTTTCCATTGGGCGTATTTTCAATTCGCAATTTCAATTTGCGCAATTTGAAGGGTAATGGAAACGCTACTTTTAGGCATGTAGACATGGTCAAGACGATCTGCTGAAGTTCAAACTGATTATCAGAATGGGGAAGAAAGGTGATTTCAGCGACTTTGAACGTGGCACTGTTGTTGGTGTCAGACGGGCTGGTCTGAGTATATTTCAGAAACTGCTGATCTACTGGGATTTTCACTCACACAACCATATAGGATTTACAGAGAATGGTCTGAAAAAGAGAAAATATCCAGTGAGTGTCAGTTCTGTGATCTGGCGAAAATGCCTTGTTAATGTCAGAGAGTTCAGAGGAGAATGACCAGACTGGTTCCAGCTGATAGAAAGACTACAGTAACTCAAATAAGCACTGGTTACAACCGAGGTCTGCAGAAGAGCATCTCTGAACACACAACACGTCCAACCTTGAAGCAGATACAGGGCTACAGCAGCAGAAGACACACCGGTGACACTCCTGTCAGATAAGAACTGGAAACTGAGGCTACAATTCACACGGGCTCACCGAAACTGGACAATAGAAGATTGGAAGAATGTTGCCTGGTCTGATGAGTCTCGATTTCTGCTGCAACATGAAGTAACCAACATGAAAGCATGGATCCATCCTGCCTTGTATCAACGGTTCAGGTTGGTGGTGTAATGGTCTGAGGGATATTTTCTTGGCACACATTTTGAGCCTCTTAGTACCAACTGAGCATCGATTAAACTCCACAGTCTACCTGAGTATTGTTGCTGACCATGTTTATCCCTTAATGACCACAATGTATAATCTTCTGATAGCTACCTCCAGCAGGAAAACGCGCCATGTCACAAAGCTCAAATAATCTCAAATTGGTTTCACCAAACTCAAATGGCCTCCACAGTCACCAGATCTCAATCAAATAGAGCACGTTTGGGATGTGGAGAAACATCATGGATGTGCAGCCGACAAATCTGCAGCAACTGCGTGATGCTATCATGTCAATATGGACCAAAATCTCTGAGGAATGTTAACACTTACAGCACTTTGTTCAATCTATTCCATGAAGAATTCAGGCAATTCTGAAGGCAAAAGAGACTCGGTACTAGCAAGGTGTACCTAAAGTGGGAGGTAAGTGTATGTATAAGGATTAGGTTTTTTTTTCCTACAGAGGCAGTTTTTCTCTCCATACATTTCTCTCAACATTTATGAAGATATGCAATAAATACTGGCACATTTAGCAAATCCTAAACACTCTTAGCACTGTCTTGAGGCAACAATGTGCTTTGCTGGTGAAGCCAAATATTGAGCTTCAGCACAGAGAGAATTCTGTTCTCATTCTGGCAGCTGGCAGAGTATAACCACAGTTGGATCATCCGATTACTCTGATGATAAGTCTGCCATTGACTGTCTATAGGCCCTTGTACACTGCTTTGAATTGTTGGTGTAAAGTGGGAGATGGCACAGATATATCCGCCTCGGCCTGACGGAGTGACTTGCGATGGGATTTAAAAGAAATATTGTTACATCCTTTTTACTTTAGTGTATACAATCAAGAACTTTTTTAAATGCTTTTTAAATGAATGAAATTATGGCATCTAATCCACTAATAATCCTTTTAATTGGTGAACTACTCCATTGCAGATATGGCTTCCCAATTATTTCACTGCACTACAGTTTTTTAATTGAATGTAGAACGTAGAAATGTAATGAAAGGCTTCTTGCAATCCATCTGAATAATTGGCAGTACCCAAACTCTGATTCATAAACTGATTAGTTAGCTGAAATTAATGTCTAAATATCATTAAAGCACAGACTTGTCATGACCAGGGCATGTAATTTAATCAGTCCATCAGTATTCTACAAAAATGCTGCTGTTCTTTGTGTTTATTCTTAAAAGTGTCTTTTTTTTCACTTAAAAAGTAAAGGATTCACAGAAAACGGGGGAAATAGAGTAAGATACACTGTAAAAAAAAAAAAAAAAAAAGGTTGCCTTAAATTTTTAAGTACAATCACTTTGGATGTTTAAGTCATTTCAACTTAAATTACATTAAACTGACTTAAAAAATGAGCTGAATCTTGTATAACTTTTTTTAAAAAGTTGACAATTGCTTAACATATTTTGATGAGTTAAAGCAATGTAGCATATGTTATCATAACTTATTGATCATATAATGTTTTACAGTGTACAAAACTAAATATACTAAAATAATGAAACCAACAACCCTTTGACTATAAATATTTATCTGTTTGAGCAACAACACAAAAAAAATAACAAAAAAAATGTTAATCTATGTAATTGTATATAAAGGTTATATGTTTAGTGATTGTTATGTTTAGAATGAAATACTAGAGTATAGAATACTGCTAACTAAAAAATAGTATGTGAAACAGTATGTATTATGCAATGCTAAATATTTTGGTTGTTGTCACAGGACCTCATGTAAAACTCTTTTGCAGTCTGATCAAATAAGTTAAAAAAAGATCTGATATTAAAAAGTTACTTCCAGTTATTTGAAACGTAAAAAAAATATTGGCCAACTCTGCATGGTATGTTTTATACAGTAAACCCGTAAAAAAACGGTAATTTTCTGGCAGCAGGGGCGCCAGAAAATTTCTGTTAAAAAACGGAAAAATACTGTAAAAAAATGGTAATTTCTTCCCGGTATATTTAACATTGGATTTCGGTAATATGATATAATGTTAATTTACCCTATTGAAGTATTAATATCTGTTTTGTACACTGATAACCACCAATCACAGCAGTGATGAGAGTCACATGATCAATCAAAGCTCAACATAAGCAGTTCTTCCACAAGAGAGTTAATACAAATATATATAGAAGCTGCAGTGTCATTCACACAAACATTAAACACCATCATGGTAACACATGAAATTTTAAAAATGCAATAAACATTAATTTAACAACATTAAATGTAACATAAACCCCTAATGTACATAACTGATTAGAAAAAACGAAGAAAACTATGAAGAAACAAACATGGTTATTTCAACAAAAATACATCAAATGTGAAGTGTCACAGGGAATTGTGGGAATGTCAATTTACGGTTTTTCACTGTAAATGATACAATGAGTTGTTTTTTCACTTTCAAAAACTGTAAATTTAACGGTATGTTACAGTAAAATTACATTAAATGTACCGTTAGATCTATCACAGTTATTTACCGTATATAGTACGGAAACTTTCTGTTAACCAATTAACAGTTTTTCACTGTAGCATTTTTACAGTCTTTTACCGTTAAAATTACGATCATTTTTTACAGTGTATGGATCTTATGCACAGTACACATACTATATAATGCAGAATTAGTAATAGTAGCATGCTAGTTTGAATAAATTCGCCCTTCTTGTTACTGATTGGGAACCTTGAACCGTTTTATCCGAGCATATAGCCTATTTAATAAACATTTGAAGGAAACTGCACATGATAGTCAGTGGATGAATGCTAAGCTTACTGAGCTTGTGGCTAAAGAGGGTGGTTTTCCAGTGTACATGACTCAGGTACGAAATGAAGCTCCGCCGTGGGCTAAGCTGTCACTCAGACCTGGGGTTAAAATAGAAAGATCTCCTACCCAAGGCAAGGACAACAGCGAGAGGATTCAATGTGTTATGTCATGCCTCCCAGACGGAGAATTACGGCAATGTTATTTAAAGAGTAAATATGATTCATTTTGAGACCTTCAACAATTGTTGTACGTGCTGACTATGTAACTATTTAATACAAACCAGTACTCTCCCTTGCAAATATTTACAGTGGTAGCTATACTATACTATAGTGATTATTATTATTATAGCTTGTATCACTAATAAGTTAAAGGGTTAGTTCACCCATAAATGAAATTTCTGTCATAATTTACTCACCCTCATGTCATTCCAAACCTGTAAGACCTTCGTTCATCTGCGGAACACAAATGAACATATTTTTGATCGCAACGTTATTTACCATATTACCATATTTTCAAGACCCAGAAAGGTAGTAAAGACATTGTTAAAATAGTCCATGTGACTGAAATGGTTCAACCTTAATGTTATGAAGTGACGAGAATACTTTTTGCGTGCAAAACAAAAAACAAAAATAACGACTTTATTCAACGATTTCTTCTCTTCCGTACTTTCTTCTCTGGCGTAGAAAGTAAGTGCTGCACTGCATGTGTTTACAATGTGAACAGCGCTCGGATTTCATCAAAAATATCTTAATTTGTCTTCTGAAGATGAACAGGTTTGGAACAACCTGAGGGTGAGTAATTAATGACAGAATTTTCATTTGTGGGTGAACTAACCCTTTAATACAACATTGCCTTTAAACCAGGGTTATTATAGTTAACTAAGACAGTTTTGTTACTTGAAATAAATTCAATCGATAACTATAATAAAATAACAATTTCAGCTAGTTGCCAATAAAGCCATTCTCATTTTCTCTTAGGTTAACTAACTAAAAAAAAAAAAAAAGTAGTATCTCACTAATATTAAAATAGCACTGCTTTACACAGTATAATAAGAGTCATTCAGTATGTTTGTCCTTTGGTTTAATTTGTTAAATTAAATGTATTATAATTTACACGTTTGACTGTAAAAAGTAATATATATATATATATCCTCATTTAATTTAATTTTAATTTAATATTCTTTGTTATTTTAGTTTGTATTATTTTTAAAATGTTATATTTCATCGTTTACTAATTAAATGTAGTACTTTAATACAATACAGTTTTCCATTCAAATATTTCAATTTCAATATATCGATTATTTGTTTTTGTTTGTTTGTTTATTTACTAGTACTAAAAAAGTTACCACAATTTTATTGTTGTAACAATAACTAGACATTCTAATTTAGAGGGAGCTGTGGTTCATTTGGTTGTCTCTCAAAAGCCAAAATACCAGTTTATATATCCTGTGTGACTTCATAGAGGAACACTCTAAAACTTCAGACAATTCTGTGAGAAACTGCTCCGACTGTGTCGCATCACAAAAAGCAAGAGATTCCCAGGTTCTGCACAAAGCAAGGGGAATGTATATATAAGAGGCCGGACAGTTGCAGAGAGGCAAGGTTGTATCCACACTGCAGTGTGCTTGAGCGAGCATGTAGGCCATGCACGACTGCTGATGCGTCGCTCACCCCCAGGAGCGAGAGGGGGGAGTTCGTACACACGAGTCAAACAAGCCTCCCTGCATTCATGTGACATCCTCTGCCCCAGAGAAAGATAATGCTGGTTCCACAGTAAATAAAGTCATATTCAAGAAGACAGGTTCGGTTTTGTAGGATTAATGGTTCATTATTTCTGAAAATAATTTCAGTCTGGGTGATTTTGTCATGCATGAAATGTAACAAGTTATATAATGCGCCAATTTGCGTATTTTGGGCCAATGGCGAGCGGGCTGGGATTTTAAGGTAACAGAAATGACACATTTGACCTTTAAATTGACTGCTACGGAAGGTCAAAGAAATATGGATACAAAAGCGACGTGTGAGAGAAAACGTTAAGGAGGCGAATTCTTATCCATCAATCAGGCGTCGCAACGTTAAGGGCTGTGTTTCTTCAACGTTGGATTAACATACATCAGAAAGGCCAATTACCCTCAATATCTTAAGCTTAAGACGAGAGGCCTGAGGTGCTTTCGAATATGGAAGGACGTGGGTCTAATTATACAGTATGATCCCTCTCACTTGTCGGTGATGAATGGCTTCCTGCAAAATCAAAATCTGTGAGGGAGTCATGGATCAATCCGAGCTTTGGATTAAGAGTTCTCTGATAGCCCCCTGTCGAGATCAGGTTTAGAGAAGTAGGCTCTTACGGTTCTCGTTTTAATCGTCTCCTTTACGCAATCATCCTACTTTTATTCGTGAGCCTGTGATGGTCTTCAAATGAGCTTATCCAACGCCTCAGACAAGCAAGCACCTTCCCTCTGTCGATATGACTAACCCTGAAGCCACAAGGAAGGTGGAGGTGTGAAATTATCTTTAAATAAAAGTGCAAGAGCTTGCGCCTACTGTACTTTTCGCTTTATGTTAATCGTTGGTGTAATGTACTCTATGAATCAATTTATTGTTCGTTTGCTCCCTTCTTTTTGGCACTTTCCACAAATGAGGTACGCTTTGGTGTCTGATTACTTTATTAGAATTATTTGATTTTAAACTATATTGTCTGAAATAAAATTAGCCTAGCATGAGAAGAGGTCAGTTTTAAACAAATCAAATGCCTGTAAATGCCTCTCCTGTTGAAGTGGATTTTGGCCTGTCCTTCCTTAGAGGTCTTGTCCGTCTCAACTTTAACTATTAAAATCACGTGTCATAATTGCAACACTTTCAACCCTGTTACACAAATTATTGCAATAAAAATAGAAACAAAAATAGTTTTTCCTTAATTTATAGGAATTATAATTCCATCAGTTACTTCAAGCTAACATTGGATCCCAATCTCGCTTACTTCCAGGCTTCATTTGCAACCCTATACCTGCAACTGTGTTACTGTTCTGGGGTGCGTTTCCCGAAAGCATCGTTAGCCAACTATGGTCGCAAGTTCCGTCGTTATCAGCATAGGTCAACGATTTGGTGTTTCCCGAAACCATCGTTCCAACGAACGTTCGCAAACAGCATCGTAAACTTGTGTGGTTGGAACGACAGCTCTCGAGCTGTGGTTAGAAGCATAGTTTCTAGTTTACATGAGATGTAGACTGAATAAATCCTTATCTTTAGCCAAATAAGCAAGCTGACATTCAGTACAACACGTGTTATTTATTTAGAATACATACAAATGTAATTTACGTCTTTTAGTTTGTCAAGAGATTTAAAGCACCGTTTTTTGAAGACTGCGCATGTGCGAACGTGCTCTACTATGTAAGAACGAGCCAAATATTGAGTCTGGTAATAAAGCAAAATAACTGATAAAAATTAGAAATGGTCTTCAGATGCCATGTCTGTAACTTATATGACAAAATCTAGCGTTAATTCGATCTCAAACAGATTAATTAAAATAAGTTATTAGTCCACCACGTGCGAGACGTCATAAACCAACGTGGTTGAGCGATACTTTGCGACATACGGTTTCGGGAAACAGTCGTGACTAGCTAGTTGATTTCTCCAACGATGCATCATACTATGGTAGTTAAGCAGCGAGCTATATAAAGCATCGTTTGCCAACTATGGTCGCAAGTTCCGTCGTTATCAGCATAGTTCAACGATTTGGTGTTTCCCGAAACCATCGTTCCAACGAACGTTCGCAAACAGCATCGCAAACTTGTGTGGTTGGAAGGACAGCTCTCGAGCTGTGGTTAGAAGCATAGTTTCTAGTTTACATGAGATGTAGACTGAATAAATCCTTATCTTTAGCAAAATAAGCAAGCTGACATTCAGTAGCCTACAACCCGTGTTATTTATTTAGAATACATACAAATGTAATTTACGTCTTTTAGTTTGTCAAGAGATTTAAAGCACCGTTTTTGAAGACTGCGCATGTGCGAACGTAAGAACGAGAACTATGAACAACTATGTAAGAACGAGCTAAATATTGAGTCTGGTAATAAAGCAAAATAACTGAGAAAAATTAGAAATGGTCTTCAGATGCCATGTCTGTAACTTATATGACAAAATCTAGCGTTAATTTGATCTCAAACAGATCAATTAAAATAAGTTATTAGTCCACCACGTGCGAGACGTCATAAACCAACGTGGTTGAACGATACTTTGGACATACGGTTTCGGGAAACAGTCGTGACTAGCTAGTTGATTTCTCCAACGATGCATCGTACTATGGTAGTTAAGCAGCAAGCTATATAGTTGTACGGAAACGCACAGTTAGTTAATTTTTTTTTTTTTTATAGGATTTTTATGTTTATTCAATGTTTATCTCTACGAAGTTGCACAATCACCAAAAACACAAAAAATGTGCAAAAACACATAAAATGAATTATTTAGAGATTTAAACGCATCAAATGCCTGAATCAAAATTTTGACGTCGTCAAACCTGTTACCCTTTTTTTGTAATAAAATGGCCAAACAAACATTTTTCTTAAACTTTTAATTCCTATAATTAATCAATATAAACTACAACATTGAATTCCAAAGTAGCTTACTTCAGGCTAAATTTGCAACCCTGTTACTCGCTACCCCGATACTTTTCTGGTTTGTATTTAGTTATTTTTTTGATAAATAAATGTCATTTTGATGTTTATTTAATGTTTGTCAAATTCACATAAATCATAATAATGAATAGCAAATACAAATACAACAACCTTTATAATATTTACTTGTAAGCGCTTCTTTTCAATTTTAACTTGTTAAAACAAATCTATGTTTTGCAAAACTATGCAAATCTATCTATACATATTGTATAAACAGAATACAAAATTGAAATATATAAATGGGTCAATGACGTGACGGGTAATTTTTTTGTCCAAAGGCCTTAATAATAATTAAAAAAACAAATATATAACATCCAAAGTATGTAAGGTAGTACAACTTGATCTCTTTTACTGAATCCAAAAGATTTTAATTATATTTTACTACATATAAAGGTATTTTAAAGATTTTGAAGTGTCAAAAGGTCATTCGGTAAAACCGATATAGTAAATATTTAAAAAGGAATAATATTGTTTTTAATAACTAAAGGAACTACAATAATACAAATATAAAGCAGATAAGGCTCTTTTTTTTTTTACATTTCCCCTTTTCTCCTTTCCCTGTGCAATGTTTTACTTGAATATGTTGGAGTGTTTAGAGTAGTCCAATAAATGATTACATTTATGAGATCAGTGATCATTTTATTTAATATTTCTTCTGTGGTACACACTATATACTATCTCAACATCAATGTCAAATCAGTTTTTAACTTTCAAATCAGTGGTTAAACCGAATGACTTTTTTGGTGACAAATTTTTTCCATCTTGTAAAAAATGACAAAAAACAGTGTTAATTGATTGTACAAACCACAAAATCTTATTGTTAACACCTAGGTAAACTAAAAAATGGTTTCAAATATAGTTATATCTCCATTCTATTTTTTTACACTTTTAAAAACCTTATTCGTCAATGACCCAAATATACATATTTGAATTTTTCACCCTTGTTGGTAGAAAGCGTCAAATAAATTTGTTCGAGAATCAAGAGTGTCTGTGTTATTGTGAGTGTGATGTGTCATTCCAGGCCGTATTTTGTAAAGCAAAACGTGCATGTGAACCATTGGTAGTTAGCACGTTTTCAGAATGAGCCTCCAGTCTTTCTCACCACCGGCTGGCTAAAAGAATATGGCCTGTATTCTTCTCCGTCTCATCTCTGTTTTGTTATGAACGAATTAGTGACTTTTACACCCAGTTAACGACTGTTTCCCAGCAGTGGCCGCATGACACTACCTCCTCAACCACGGTCTCAACGGTTTTTAACCACTTCCACATCCTCTCTGCATGCTCTACCTCCCCCCCAGCCTTCGAGTTTTGGATGGCGCCTGCTAGCACAACGCAGCTGCCAGGACTGATAGCATCGCGCTGGGTAAAAATCGCTGCCAGCGTTTATGCTAGGTGGCTTACGCTTCACGTGCTTGAATGTGTTTGGGGGTTTGTCGAGTTTTAATAATAGTAGACAGGCGGCAAACCAAGATGAGGACTTGCGTGTGGACTTGCAAATAATCTGGTTGTCTTCTTAAACATCTAGCGCTAGTGAAAGTGAGGGCTTACATTAAAGTGAATTGTTTACTTTTCGATTGACGTAGTAATACAATAAAGAAGCCCTCACAGAAACAGCTAGCAACACCTAAACAACTGTTTTCATAAAACACAGGGACGTAAAATGAGCTAGAAAATCAACACCACCTCTGTTTATCCATGAGAACCCTGCAGTTATCTCAGTTATCTACAGCTACAAGTATATACTTGTATATTTCTTCGTCATGCATTTCTGAGTAAGCAAGTTTGGAAAGATGACTAAGTTCAACTTTACTGTAATGAATGATTCACCATCTTGTTTCATCTGAGAGTGTAAAGCAGGAAAGAAACGCTGATATTTTTTATCCGAATCTAAAGTCTCTTTGTTACTGGAAACATTGGTGTAAGCATTAAATGGATTATTTAAAAATACAGTTTATGTTCTATGTCAATACAAGTTAAGCTCAATCGAGGTTACGATGACGTCGAGGTCACGGTGACGCAGGTACAATAGTCAATTAGGCTAAGAAATATGAAGTTTATTATTTTATAAAAGCACTTGCATTAATTCTTCTGTTAAAACTTTGGAAGCTAAGAAGTTGTTCCCAACAATTTTACAATCGCTTTTTAGGTTTTAGACGTTATGTTGTCATGACACTGAAGCAAAATCAAATATAACTACACAGAAAAGTTTTGTAGGCATTCTTTTTTCATGTTAACACACATATTGTTTACATCTCGTGACTGTACTATTGAAACACTGAGTATTTTAACGTTTATAGTTTGGCCCCTTTTATTTCCATTATAAGTGCCTCACAGTAAAACAGATTTTGCGGTAAAAAGTAAAAAATAAATGTTACCACATTTTACTACAAATGCTGCTGTATATAAAAATATTAGAACTTTTTCATTTCATTTTTCATTCACAACTCTATCAGGAAAATGAATTAAGTACTAGAAAATATATAGTTTCTGACATGTTAAACTAAAAGTACGCTTACACAACAACAACGAACTAAAACAGAAACATTTTTCCTTTGCATTCTTAAAAAGTTGCAGACGACAACACTCCCAAAACAATCCCGTTCCCACAGATCTGCGAAAACGATTAAAAACGATGTATTATTCATGCCAGGCCAGTAGATGGCGGTGTTACTATGCACCTATAGACCGAACACTTAAAATGCATGCGGTCACCGTTTTCACAAATTAGCGTTTTTGTAGTTTACACAGAGACATTAACGGTATTGTTTTTTTTTTGTTTTTTTTTAAACCCATTTTCAGCCCGCAAAATAAATGTCGTGTAAAAGAATGGACAAGATGCATAAAAAGGTTTCCGTTTTTAGTTGAAACGATGTAGTGTAAATGGCCCCTATGGTTAATAACACATGTATTTAGCATTATAGCTGCCTACCATATTACGTTTTTAGCATATCCACTTTATTTTTAACGTAAGAGCGGGCGTGGATGATTTTAACTTGAATGCTTGAATGCTTTTGATTTCAGTCGCTTACAGTTATTTAATCTGTACAAAAACAGTCAGTTATGCTGATAGATGTTGCAAACAGGTACTGTATGTGTTATAGGATTTTTCATTTATTATCATAATCATAAACACACTGGTTTGCAGTGCAAATAGTTTTTATAACAATAGCTTTGTTATTCTTCCAGTTATTTAGCAATATCGGCTAATGAAGTCTCGCACATTCACAGGAAATCGCTTACTTCCGCAATGAAAAATAAGGTGGATTTAACTGAAATGCTAAACCAAACAGCATTTAGAAGCAGAATTACACATTTTATAATTCATAATATTGTCAAATCCACTTGAATATCACTAAAAATGTACAGATAAAGATTACTGTAATGCATCATGCTTGACAATGAGTATATTTTTCTGCACGACATGTGATTTTAATTTCTTCGGGGCGCAGCAGACTGAAATATTACATTACTCTGAATTTCTCAACTTCCCTTTATTGCCTCCTCTCTCTTTCTCTACTTTTTTTTTCTGTGGTGCTTCCTAAAGACCACAGATTCTATTTTTGCCCACCTATTTACTTTCATATATTTTAAATGAAGGCGCCCAGAGCCCCTCCCTGTTAAAGACCCAGCCCTGGTTACCAAACCGGAGGCCGTGACACAGTGCTTCCATTCTTCAGGGGAACTGTGTGTGTGTGTGCACCACGACCCCTCCCTAACCCAAACCCCAAAACCAGCACTGACTGTATCCAGGGTACGCTGTCATTTCCTGTCACGGGAGCTTGTCGTTCAGTTGGTTAGGGTTGGGATAAGTGTGATCTTTCTTCAATATTGATGTGGATCTGAAACAAATGAGTTCCATCATTAAATTACTTGTACTGTGTGACTAATTATACAGTATGAAGGAGCTGGGGGTTTTTTGTTTTCATTTTTGATCAGCCTCTTAATTTATTCACCTAATGGCAGAGACATACTGAAAATTCATGAAAAGGAGTCTTTGATGGTCAGGTCATTAAAAGTGCATGCACTTGTATTCTATCCAAATCGACATCTTTATTCATTTTCATGAATTGGTTAAACACTATCAGCTCAAATAACGTTTCGGCAAACCACTTTAGCTGCAGGTGCTATTTGCTGAACATTGTGATTATTCCATTGCTAAACAGTGCAGTCTGTCGCTCACACTAAAAAACATAATGTTTAGTCTCATGTCTACGTTATATAAAAATTGTATTTGTATTTCAGACTGACTAAAGGTAATCATAGATATGGCATCACGACAGGAATTCATGACTATCACTGTTTCCTCATATTTCTTAGACTGTCATCATTTCACACCAGAACTTTTTGTTTGCACAGAGGGGGGCAAGAGAAATGGTGAAATGAAATAACAACATGGACTTGAGTCACATAGCGCCTTGTATATGGAAAGTAATTGCAAAACAATAGTTGAGAAGAAGACTATCTGTATGAACACTATTTTGAACTGCTCTCAGCTTGTGGTGAAATCAATTAAAACTCACGCTGTTTATTACCAATTGACTGAAATTAAGTGTTCTTGCAGTCGGAATGCGAGTCGATTCAATTTTTGGGGAATGAACATGTGAAATGAGGCATTACTTTTACAGCCATCTGATGTGAAGGAGGCATCTGGCTCCTTCAGAAAAGAGATTTAACCAGAGTAATGCTCTGCCATTTATCTACTCCTCCACTTTTACCATCAACATTATGCTAATAGGACGACTTATTAGCTCGTTACACACTCCTCGTGAAAATCCGTGCCGCAAAATCCATAGGATTCGTGGAGTTCCTATTCTCCGGATTGCCTGCTCACTCTTGGACGTATAGATCTGCTTTGAGGTTCTTATCTGACTCTCCCAGCTCCCGGCGTAATGCGTTCACTTACCAACCGCACACACTCGTTCTTCAGGGGGAAACGACAGAAAAGAAGGACTGACACTACAGTCTTAACTTCACAGTCAGCTCAGAGGAAAGCACACAGCTCTAAGCCGCCCCTGTTGCTGCCTGCAAGGTGGAGATATTACAACTCTGTGTAGGACAGATGCAAAGATCTGAGCAGCACTAGATAACCTGCGTCTGTCGTGCTTGTTTCCACGCTTCCAAAATATTGGGAACATAGGCGTGATTTGAAACCAAAGAGAGACATATTTTGCAGATGTTGGTTATTGTGACATAAGGATTTAATGTCATTCAATGTCTTGACAAAAAAGTTTGTAAGGCCCAAGAAGAGAAGACAAACCTTCTGATATTCGTGGCCATTAGTTTACAGTGTTAGCTTTAAAGCTGTCTATATGCTAGTCTAGAACTTTAAGCAGATATGCAGACTTTATTTTCTGGGAAAATATTCCAAAAGTATTAATGACTCACCACAAATCTTTTGTCCAATCAAATGCTTTCTATAATGAAAAGGTCCCTCCCCCTAATAAGGCCTTCTCACACTTGAAATAGTTAACAGTGGTTCATTGTAAACCTCAGGTAAATCAATGGAATCCTGGGTTATCTTCACGTTTCACACAGTGGTTAACAATTAATCCTGGGATATTCAAAACTGACGTTTCACACCGGACATTCCTAAACCACTGGTTAATGTCCTTATTTGCATATCTGCTGTGTCATTATCACTGATTGCACGAACGGCGTACATCATGTTTACATACTGGCAATAGCATTGCACATCCTCATATTATAGCCTATATTGCCGACTACTATCAAGTTTATTCTGAACTGACTTTTCGGACTAGGCTATAAAGGTAAGAATCAAAATGATACTTCACTCCAATTGTCGTGTTTTCAATCACCATTTAAAATTGTTCTCCTCAAACGCTAAAAACTACGGTTTATTCAATGTGCGGTGTTTCCGTGACTGTTCAAAGCATGTGAAAACGAGGCACGCGATTGGTTTCGGTTGCTAAGCATCTGCCATAACATTCTAACTCGCATTGTTTCACGCTGTACATTGTTTAGCAAGGTTACCAGTGCAAAGGAGTTGCAAAAACCCTGCAGGGTTTCATAACCCTGGGTAAAAAGCGGCACTAACCCTGCTTCTAAATGAGTGTGAAGTGTGAAACATTCCTTTACCCCGGGGTTAAAAGCGAGGTTTAGAACGACAATAACCTGGGGTTAAGCACACTGTGAAAAGCCCTACAGAGTGCAAGGGTCGCTGTGATTTTGCCAAGTATAGACATGTTCCTGTATCAGCAATTGTTGATCCTGAAATGACATTCCTGTCCAAAAACATGGCCCCAACCCTATCCCTAATTTATCCACAGAATCAGAGGAAATTGATTGGTGAATAAGAATGGTGTAGAAGCCCCATAACCCTGGTTGTAAGCCTAAACTTGACATTAACAAAAAAATTCAAAAAATCTCAAATCTGATAGGTTGATTGGAATGTTGTACCAGGATTTACAAGGATGTTGATCCAGGAACATGTTCTACTTGGGAAATCATCTTAACCAGATGCAACAGTCGGGTTTCCAGAAGTAAAAACTTATTTTTTAACTACAACTTATTATTAATCTCTTAAGACAGACCTACTGTGAGGTTGTTAATCAATGCTATATGCTTTTGTTGAAGTCGTCAGTATGCATTACTTCAACAGATGTTTTAAATCGTGTTTAACAGTGGAATTCCTAGTGAAGAAACCATGATTCTGCAGAATAATCTCCACTAATCAGAGAATCAAAACAAGCAACTTCGCCAGATTCACCAATAAAAGCGTTAAGTACACAGTCTTGTACTTTTTTCCTTTTGGTCTGGGTTTCAAATACTTTTTTAGTTCAAATCAAAGTTTGTAATGTGATTCACCTCAACTGGTTGGTCTGGTTCATGGCTTATAACTTTTTGATGAAGACGTTTTAACAATCCTAATGGAAAAAAACTTTGGGAACCACTTGGGAACTAGTGGGAGGGCACTGTTGCAGTCTATATCACCAGCTGCTGACTAACATTAGCATGTAGCAAACGGCTTAATTCAAAATACAGTGTACATATGTATGGCAGAGATGGTAAGAGTAGTATGTCAGTATGCTCATTTGAATTCAGCCTATGTGCTACTTGCTAATGTTAGCACAAAATAAATAAAAAACTTAGATATGCCTCATCAAACATTGTCAACACAGTAAACAAACTTCTCTTGAGTTTAAGAATAAAAGTAATCAAATGACTTGGCAAGCATCATCAAGAATTTTTACTTGCATTTCCGAATGAATCTACTAAGCAAAATAAATCAAACATTCCAGGTGGTGCCATTATAGTTCCGGCAGGCTGAATCTATAAGGAGATCATGACTTGATTTCATATGCACTTTCATGTGGCTTGCCATTTAATAATACATTAGTTTAGGGCCTCGGAATGAGACCCCGTCACTTCACAGGTACAAACAGTTGAATTATTGAGCAGCGTACATGCTGGAAATGCAGCAGCGTAGCTGTTTCGGTTCAAAAACGGGAAAGACTGCAGGGTGATGTATCCCTTTATTCTTACACTCCCAGAGTTACTCTCAGCTCTTTGAGTCAACTGAGCCGCTTTTTTATCACATTCGGCTCTGGAGGGGTGCGATTAAACTTGGTCAGACAGCCTCGCGTGGATTTTTGTCGTTAGCATTTTGGTCTTGTTCTGTGTTGCCTGAATATCCATGAATTTTCAAAGCACTGAAGCAGAGACTTCGAAAATGTAAGACAAAGCCTTTTGACAGATCAATTATGAGGGTACAGCTTGAAGTGGCTAAATGTGCCACTGACTCTAGCAAAATGAGGTTTAATTCAGTTCCATGGTACTATGTGAGTGTACAGCTAAACCTACAATATAACAATTAAATACCCTGGGTATATATCCTTTTGGATACAGACCTCAAGGAACTGTATGCAGAAAGCGTTGACATGGAATTTAAGGAGATGAAATGTGGAATGTAAATGTGAAATTTAAAGCTGAAGTGTGTAATTATTTTTTTATGTTTAATACTTACTCATATCCATGCTTAATATGTAGATACAACTATAAGTAAGCCATTTGTAGGTTGATTCACACTAAAAGTGTAAATGCTGCAGTGTTATCAAAACATTGCACTGTTTGTTTCAGCATCCCAATCAGCCTGGCATAGCAACTGTGGCTGGACCAATGACATGAGCTTGGGGCGTGGCCTTTTGTTTGCAGGCCCATTTTGCAATTCCTTTTGCAAATTCTGTGATACTGGAGCTGAAATTACATACAGTTAACTTTAGAATTCAAAAAGTTTGAATTTTAAATGTAAGTTTGAAAATTACATTTTAACTTCTTAAATTGTCATTCTTTCAAATTGCCATGAAAATTCCAACGTAAATGTTTGCATGCATCTATCAGAAATGATCTATTGAGAAAATGCAGTCTTAAACTTGATTCACTTTTGGAATGTAGCCATCGAGGATGCATGTCTTGAATTCTGTCTCAAAAATATAATCGTAAGTTAAATCAGGGCCATTTTAAATTGACAATATACAGTGCATGTGCAAATGTGATTTTAAAGTCCCTGTGAACCAGCAGTTGCAACCAACTTTATTTTAGCACACCTCCTCTCCATCCCTTGCTCATAGCCAAGCGGCAACCTTCCGGTCTCTCCCTTGAAACCAACACGGAAGTGAATTAAACTGCAATTCATCGACTGGACGCTAGAGACAGGCTCCAAAAGTCTATCCCATAGACGCCCCATTTTAAAATCCCCAACTTTACAGCAGGAAAAATATGTTTACAGCCTGGTACAAAAAGTGGTTTTGGTCTATATAGCTATTTTTTCCCTTCATGACAACTGTGAGGGGGGTGAATGTTTTTAAAACTTATATTATATTAAGCCTTAAAGTTCTGCATAATTAAGGGTGTTGCCACTTGAGTGACAGGTGGATTGCCGCTACTGTCACTACTAGCCGTTTGTAGCCGTCACCTCAGCTAATTCCATCTCTTTGCCCATTTTCATTTATCCGGGAGTGACGCGTGGTGATGCGCTGCCAAGATGGCGACGGCCAGTTCCTCCCACTTTCTATGCTCAAAGAAAGTCTATGCTCATAGCAGACTGATGGATGGAGGGGAGTGGTTAAGGATATTCAACCCAAGCATTCAAACTGACGTCATCAGAGAAGAAACCATTCAAAGAAACATTCCAGAGCGGAAGCAAATTTTCAGATTTCGATCAAAGATTATTAACAAGAGTATTTAAACAAAGAGTATAAACATAGGGCCCATTTTGATTTCATGCCGACTTTAAATCACTTAAATTGTGTTGTAATGTTTTAATATGTGACATTATTTTGCATTGTGCCTAACTTTTAAAACTAGATTTTAACCTCTTAGAAAAATAATTTAAATGTAAAGTACACTCTTAAAAAATGTACTCAGTTGACTGAAGACATTTTTTTTGGAAGGCAGCCACCCAGGACACATCACTGTCTTTAATTTACACCTCCCGGGCTTCAGATGTGCGATATACAGCTGATTGGGTGAGGGGAAAAAGAGAGAGTGCGAGAAATAGAGGGGTGAAACAGAAGCTGACAGACTGAGTGTTTTTCGAAGCCGGATACGCATGAGTGGGCTGGTTAAGTTGATATCTACTGGGGGTGGTGGGTGAGGGGCGTGCGTGTGCCAGGCAGGAGGTCTTATGCCCCATGACAGGTGAAGCCTATTACTACAGCTGAGACCTCGCAGCTGACCTGGATCTACTGTGGATCCTCTCTGCAGAACACATGCCATGTTTCCAGGATTACTACGAGCCCTTTGAGACAACAGTATGCAGCTCATGCTTTAAGAATGATGGCAAATTGAAGTGTGCGTGGTCAGCCCCAGAGCTTAGTTTTAGCATGATGCAATCGTTAATAAAACTACAACTTACTTTGAAGTCAAAAAGTCAGCCTGAAGCTTTGCATCAAGTAGGTCGGCTTTGAGGTGCTTAAAATCTGGAACGTGACATCTTCTTGCACTCATTTCTCTCAAGCGCTGCTCAGTGTTACATAAATGAGCACTTGAACACCTTTCTATCGTTGATGTACTGTAAGTGCTTTTGAAGGTTTATCCCTTTCAACTTTACCTATCCTCTGACTATACGACTATAGGTTTAACCTTCTTGGAAATATTCAAGACTTCTCCACAAGGCATTAAAAAGGAGACCACCGAAAGGTCTGTAGAGCAACTCAACATTGAATAAGCTCTAAAATCTGATTGTATGAGACAGTTCTAAATTGCCATTATAGTCACAGCAGGGAGCACACCTCAAATACATTTTATAGTAATGTGGCAAGTTGCAATATCTCTTTGTACTGTGCTTAACTTTCCTGGAAATCTTCAGGGCTTCTCAGCAAGACACCAATAGATAAAAATAGCAAAACAATCCAACCTTACAACTGGTTTTGCAAGGTATTAAAGAGTCTCTTGAATGCGGTCTCAAAAATATGATTGTGTGTTCGAAGCCATTGTAAACTGTCTATACAGGGTAGGTGCACACGTGACCTTAAATTACTATTAAATTAAATTGTATAGTAATATGCCAAGTTGCAACATCATTTTGCAGTGTGCCTAACTTTCATGCAGATCTTCTCTGCAAGGCATCAAGTGACAAAAGAAGACCACCAAAAGTTCTGAAAGCAACCCAACCTTTTGAAGGGTCTCTCGAACACAGTGACGAAAAGATTATTATATGTTCGAAGCCATTGTAAATTGCCAATATACATAAACAACAGCTTGGAACGTGCATGCAAATGTGACCTTAAAGGGGACATGAACATCTGGGGACATCATGAAAATCTGACTTTTTCCGGTCCCCGCTGCATCTGACAACCCAGAAAACGTGAAAAGAGACAACCCAGTAACTTTGTTTTAGTAAGCCTTTGGTCCCTATCTTACACTCTGCGCAATGCAGTGCCAAGCGCGATGCAAGTGTTTTTTGCTAGTTTCAGTCCGACGCAGTTATCATTTTCACGTCCTGCGCCACGTTGTTTAACTAGCAAATGCATTTGCGCCCATTTGTGCGCCCATGGGCGTGCTGGTCTGAAAACGAGGTGTGTTCTGGCGCATTGTTGGCGCGTTGCTATTTTGAGGCAACAGAAATAGGCTGTGCCAAGTCAATGGCGCAATATTTTTTTGTTATTTAAAGAGCGTGTTAGTAGTGTGCGCCTATAGGCGGATCCACAACGCGCGTACACTCTACTTATTAAACACACAGGGATGCACAGGAGCACACAAACATGCCAAATATTAAAATTAAATGTATTACAATGTAAAAGATTATTATTGTATACATAAAGATATGGTGGAATCCGGCTTGTCCTGTAGATGGTCTGCTTGCGCACTTTTACCTCGTGCACGAGCAGTTCCGTTTGCACTCTGGAGACGCGTTCAGTCTTTCCACTATCAAATTCCATCATGTAAATAGCGAATCTGCCATGGCGCGAGCGCAACTGGCATTTAAAGGGAATGGGAGATGAGACTCTGATTGGTTTAATTAGGGACAACCCTTTTAGACCATGCGCTTGGCGTGCCGACCATTTTTCCCGTCGTTAAACTAGCAAAAGTGGATTCGGACACACCCCTAAGTGAACTTGCGCAGTGCGCGCTTTAGACCATGTGCTTAGATCGTTAAAATAGGGCCCTTAATCTGCTAGCATGACAAAAAATAAGATGATCAGATTTCGCTCCCCTCCTGACGTCGGAAGGGGATCTTATTATAATATTACTGCCCGTCAATCTGCACGTTTCCACCCATGGCGCCGCCGTTTGGTTTCGCAAGCCACAACAGCGTAACCAGTTCTAATGCAAAAGCATGAGCAAAGCATGCAAACTGTTCTGTCGTTGGCTGCACAGACGAGCACAGAACACTATTTGACAAAAAGAATTCACAGCTGTCTTATAAAGACCTCCGGGAACTGTGTCAGCTTGTGTAAAAGTTAAAGATGACAGTACACAGATGAGATGAATCAATGTAACTCCACAACAAGTAAATAAATGTATCCACTAACTATTCAGAAATGTCCAGGTGCAGTCTAAAGGCTGCATTCCGCTACTGGTTATTTCTGCGATTTTGGATTAGTTGCATGTTTTGTTATTGCCAGAGTATCCGAAGCTTGTGTAAAGGATTGGTCATCTTCTGAATGGAGGCGGGGAGCAGCAGCTCATTTGCATTTAAAGGGACACACAAAAACAGTGCGTTTTTGCTCACACCCAAAAAGGGTCAAATTTGACAAGCTATAATAAATGATCTGGGAGGTATTTTGACCTGGACACATTCTGGGGACACCAAAGATTTATGTTACATCTTGTGAAAATGGGCATAATATGTCACCTTTAAATCAGTTAAACTGTGTAGTCATTTGCGCATCCAAGTTGTTTTCATTCAAACTGTTGCATCGTTTTGCATTGTGCCTAACCTTCTTAGAGATCTTCTGGACTTCTTGCAAAGCTGGGGCGGAAAGTATGCAACATAGGGCCTTTACACCTGGTATTAAGATGCATTTTGGTCGATCGGATCACAAGTTCACGAGTTCACACTTACAAATAAGTCAGATAGAATAAATGCGTATTTGGCGTGCTGTCCGAGGAGAGGGCTCCGGGCTCGGTATTCGGCCCGAACCCAGAGTACTCCCCCCGTATTCCTGGCTGTGAAAGAACAAGCCAAGAGTGAGGAGTCGGGGTGGTGGAGGGATGCTGAAAACTGTCAAGGAAGTTAGATGAGTTGACAGAGTGAATATATATATATGCTTCCTCTCATGCTGATAGGGTAGACATGGTAATTGTTTGATGAGTTGATTGATTACTTGATTATTTGAACGTGCTCCTCCCGAACTTTGTTAATAAAACATCATTAGACGAGGGAAACAAATTCCCGTTTACACCTGGTGATTTAATCCGTCTGTTTTGTCTACTTTCAACCACTATAGGCAGGTAAATGTATGTTTTTTTTTCAGATATTTTGATCTAATGGACGAAATAAGCTTGAGCAATTTACATATGAATACGTATGATGGAAAAACACATGGAGTGCAGCAGCTTTCGTTTCTGCTCTGATAGACACAAGACCACAGCGAACGCTGTGAGTGTGTGTTAGAAATCAGGAATGGAGTGAGAACATTGTGCTTGGTGCATTTTTCGTCTTCAAACCAAACTTGGGTCTTCAGTCAACAAAGTTGAAATCCCGTCTGGCTGGAGTGCTCCCCGTAATGACGGTCTTTTGTGGCTGTTAGAACTCATTCGACCACAGGAGTGTTAACACTACGAAAGCAATCCATTCGAATGCGTTTTCAAGTACCTCTGGAAGTGGTTGAAAGTGGACAAGCTCAAAATGTTTTAGACCCTGTTTACACCTGTATTTAGTGTTGTCCACTTGTGATCCGACTGACGAAAACGCTTCATAATACCAGGTGTAAACAGGGCCATATTGCATAGGTCAGTCATTTGAAGGGGGGCCAAAATCGTCAAGATCTCCCACTCCAGCTTCTCCCTCAACATATCCACCTGATATTGTATTGTTGCTGCGCTTAGTGCTTGTCATCAGGAGACGGGGACCACCCAAATTTCTGCAAAGCAACCTAACCTGGTTTTGCAAGTTGTCAAAAACTCTCTTGGAGCTCTTTCTCTAAATTGCAATGGTCATTGAAAATGCTCAAAGATCCAGAGAACTGCCCAAGACATTGCAGAGTTAAATCTATCTGTCTTGACTTTTTTTTTCTCTCGTTTGGCCAGAAATAGGGAACACCTTGCGCTTCGACTTTCTGAGAATATGATTTTCAGTTCCCACATGTGAATTATCATTCGGTGTCTTTATGAAACCTGACTGACCCAAAATGACAACCGAAACCTTTAGCTCCACTTCGTCATCCATCAGTCCTACCGAAATAATTACAGCGGCTGCCTGAGACCCAAATCGAGGGGTCGAATCTAATAACCTCCATTAACTCCTCAGACATCTCAGACGGCAAGTGCTGCGTAATGAGGTTAGGTCTCCTGCGTAACAGATAATGCTCGGTCTCTAGGCATATTGAGGCTGCTTTTAAGGCCCTGGCCGTTTTTCTGGAGAAATGGCATTCTTTGAAGGTGTCCACAGGCAAACCCGGGTGGATATTATCAGCATCTCTCAGCTGAACCGTGATGCCTGCCAGGGTCTTCAGTGCGGTCGACTGGCAGGCTGTCGCTCTGAGCAGTAGGGTTTTTCTTTCCTCTTGTTTTGGCACGGAGTCCGGGGCAGATGCCACACTCATCCCTTGGGGTTTTGCGTGCTTATGTGTGGATGTATGTTTGTGTGTTTGGTATGAAACCTGTGGCTGCCGTGTCGTAAGGCAGAGGAGGCAAGTGTTAAATAGCTCATCTTTGGCATCGTGGCGGCAATAGTGAGGTCTTCACAACAGATGGAAAGAAACGCAGACGGTGTAGCAAACCTCCGTGGAGTAGATGTAGGGAATGTTTTGCACTCAGGATTGGATTAAAGCAGACACATCTGTGTGGAAACAGTGCCATTTTCCTTTCTTCATCTCCGATTTTGAGTGAAACTGCCAATGCACCACTTGCAACACATACTCAAATCTTGAGGTTTGCCATGGAAGTTCTGATTTTGACTCATGATTTTGAATCTTGGTGTGTTGGTTAAAAAAAAAAAAAACATGATCGTGTTTGTAGGTGCTGGTACGGAAAGTGTGGTTCTGCCACACATACATTTGTTGCCGTTCGGAGAGGCGTTGGTACGTTCAATATCAACATGGATAGACGATTTCTAATATCTCGTTGTTTTTAACTTGAGATATGTACATACAATATGCGTGTTTCACTTGTTTATTATAGCTAGTGAGCTTAATTTACTTTGATTGATTAAATCCACCTGGATTTCATTTAAAAATCAATTTGCCATTTAAAAAGGTCTTCCTTCAACAGAAAAGTTTCTGCATCATTGTCGTGCGTCTTCAGAACATTAATAATAAAGATTTTTATCTCTAAAGTTTTACATGCTGTACATAAATGTTTGTTTTATTCCCAGTCTGGATGTTGATATTGTAGGTATGTATCCAAATGTACAAAAATGCATAAAAATACCTATGTACAGTATATAAACTAGATCCACCATTTTTTTGCATTAATATTTTTAATTCCCTTTCACATTGTTTCCATGGAAAGAACTGAGGTTTATTTGGAATATGAAACTGACTGATATCTAGATATTTCTCAAAGAGAAGATGCATATAGCACGAAACCTATGCTGCAAGATAATGCAATTCATGTATGCATTGCCACTGCAAACACACACACACACACACACACACATGCGTGCCCGCTTGAACTGATTAAACATTAATATTCATAAATATGTGCACTGGTTTTTAAAGGTGATAATCACACATTGTAGAAAGTGGAAAATTATTATTGTGCTTCCAAAAAAAGTCTAAAAATGAAGCAAGAAATATTTTTTGAAGCCTATGCGGGCAAGGATGTTTTACGTCCTTGCATCAGAGCTAAGGCTAAAATTAGACCTAAATCATCGTGCATTAACGGTTCTCTGAATCCTCTTTGCTCTCTACAATTTATGCAAAGCATTGCAAAACGTCAGTCTAAATTTAGGAGTGGAACAAAGATAAGATTTTGCTCATTTGTGATGAGCTGAACGCTTTGCTGCTGATCTTCTTTATTTTGAATTCTGTTTGTTGATTTGTTGCCCCCTCCAAACACACACACACACACACACACACACACACACACACACACACACACACACACACACACACACCTGCATCAGGATATTGTGACACATAACTGACAAGCCCTCATTGAGTGAATAAAAATGAAAGCAAGAAGGCCATTCCGAGTATGACTGAGATGCTGATTTGTGATTGCTGGTAAAATATCTCCTTAATGAATTTGCACAAGCCTGTTCCTTGACATGATACATGACCATCAACTGGAAATGATGCTAGCTATCCTTAGGCAGCCATTTTAAATGCAGCTTTAAATGTGGCGCTTTTACAGAAACTTCACAGACAACAGCTTTTTCACAGCTTGCCTTTCAAAATAATATTTACTCATTTAACAAAATCATCTACTGTTGCTATAAATTACACACTCTCTTTTACAGAACATTACCTTTAAGTATATCCGAAGGGTTTCAAATGAACCTTGATGCATCATGTTACAACAGGGGTCCAAACGAAAATAGGCCTAAGTAGATTTTGCTATTAATTAAAATAGCTTTATTAGCACCTGCAATATTGAATTGTGTCTTTTTGTATCTTTTTAAAAGATCCATAAAGTATATATTTTTATTTAGAGCTCACAGATGTGGAAAATTCTTCACATTTTCATGACAGATGCATGTATATGATGTATGATGCAATAACCTGCACTGGCTCTAACATGCAAAAATATCGCTAAATCATAAATCACATAAATTATATTTAAATATATATATATTTGATAGCACTAATACACACACATTTTAATAATTTATTGCTAATGTTTTCGGTTGCAGAGATTAGGTCGACGATGCGTACTCGTACACGTACCTATATGCACGTTTCATAACATAATCCTAGAATATTTGTTTTCCATTTGAATCGGTTTATTTAAAAAAAGACATTTCAAGCTTTCGATAGATGCATTTCTATGTTAGAAGTCTGTATATATACAGAAGTCAATATATATATATATATATATATATACAGATTTCTTTGTTAGATGCGATTAATCGCGATTAATCGATTTGACAGATGCATACACACACACACACACACACACACAAAGAGAGACTTTGATGTTATATGCGATTAAGCGATTCGACAGTACTAATATATACACAGACTTTTATGTTAGATGCGATTAATCGATTTGACAGTACTATACTATATACAAAAAATCATGGCGAAGTCAAGTACTCAGTGAGGGGCAGATCGTTAACAGCGAGTTCTTTGTTATAACAGTATGTCAGGCAGAAAATCCAAACATTTGCCTATCATCATCAAATATGGCTTATCATTTGAAACATGTAAGTAGCAACTTTACATGACCTCTTGCTCTAACCTAGATAAATGTACGCTATTTTTAGGTGCATATCCAAGTGTTTGTGCGGAGTGTGGAAGCTGAAGTATAGCACACATGACATGGAGGCGCCGGCGTGATCACCGGCATTTAACTTAAAATACTCAGTCTTTTTTGGTCTTACTTCAAGAGTAGCATAATACGTCATCCGAAAATGACACATTTTATTTGTGTGCACTCACAATAACTAAACGTTGTGCTTTTGTAAAATAAGGATGCACTAGCTGCCGTCTCAGCCTCTGTGAACTTGAGTGCGTCAAAAAATAAACCAAAACTCAGCGTGAACATTCTTCACACACATGAGAATTGCGTCTGTCGAAAGCTTGAAATGTCTATTTTTAAATGAACCGATTCAAATGGAAAACAAATATTCTAGGATTATGTTATGAAACGTGCATATAGGTGCGTGCACTGTTGTGTGGAGATGACGAGTAGCCTACGCATCGTCGACCTAATCTCTGCAACCAAAAACGAATATCAATAAATTATTAAAATGTTCAGACAGTCTCCTTGCTGTTTTTTCACAACACATTCATAATCATTATTTTTTTCCGGTGGGCTGTGGCAAGCTTTATGCGTACGCTTGAACGCTGATTAGGCTGAGAATAGACAATTAAAGGCTCATTACTATGATTCATGGCTTGTTAATATACACGTGCGATTAGTTGACTAATCGCTTAAATGAACAACTAATAGTCAACTAGAAAAATCTTTAGTTGAGGGCAGCCCTAATATATACTGTATATACACATACATACTGAAAATGTACATGGCCAAAAATAATGCCTGGAAAGTTCTCTATTCTTTAGCAGGTATGACGGAGTGTTAATTTTCGACTCTGCTCGCTAATTCTACAGTATGTGATCTGTTTAGTTGGTTGTACACTGTTGCAATTTTAAAGAGGCTTAAATCTTGAAAGGAAATGCAAAGCTAAGTTCTGGTAAACATCTCCAAAGCAGGAATGCTTTTGACACCACATGCTACAGCGGATACCCAGAGCTAACCAACCAACGTGAGAAACACGTAATTCTGAGAGCGAGAAAAACAAACACGGATGATCGTTCTGCCAGTAGCAGGTGCGGTTCGATTCAAATGCCTGTCAATGCTAATGTACGCTAATCAGCTGTTGGATTTGCCTTTTTTGGCTGTCACACGTAATGAAAGACAAAAATATGTCATCAGACACTTTTTTTCCTCTTCTTGCAGAACTATCAAAGCATGAAGGTGGTGGGCCATTCAGATGAGAGAGAGAGAGAGAGAGAAAGAGAGGGAGGGGGGGGGGGCGTCACAAAAATCAGAAAACAACTGCACAACCCACGTGGTGGATCATGACAGCAGTCAAGTGAATAACTCGAGATGGGGAAGCTTTGCAGAATATTGATTTAATGCTGCATCCGTGCAGGGAGGGTGTTCACCCACATTACGCACGCTCTAATATTCCCAACATACCTTGGGCCTTTGGTTTTCCAAGCCACTCAGAGAGAAAGACAGAGGCTGAAATATTCCTTTCGCATGAGCCGAATCGAGCCGCCTGTGCTGGACTGCCAGTGATTAGCACTCGTTTTGTGGAGAATGGGGGTGATATGAGCATCCCAAAGAATTATTGGTCAATACTGTGTGTATTTGGTACGTTCACCCATGATTAAAGGTTAAATGTTAATAGAAGTGCTAGATACACAAATAAAGGGATCTTATAAAGAATATGTCAGTCTTAAGAAATGGATATTAATTAAAGTCCCCTTTACTGCAGGATATTATATCCTTCTGATGCATGGTGACCTCTTGATAGTATAAATTCAACATTTCTGATGAATATGCAAATACATCAAAATGTGATTGTAAGTGATCATATTCTTAGAAAGGTTATATTCTGTAAAAGGTGATTTTAACAGGGAAAAAAAAAATAAAATGCTACAGTTAAAACCTCTTTTGGTTAACCTTATTTAATTAATTTGCCTTAACATGTAATA
The DNA here is from genome assembly GCF_951802725.1 of Rutilus rutilus. Lineage (NCBI taxonomy): Eukaryota > Metazoa > Chordata > Actinopteri > Cypriniformes > Leuciscidae > Rutilus > Rutilus rutilus. Next base: position 29,877,066 of record NC_140222.1, on the reverse strand, counting down.
TAAAATTATATTTTGATAGACAATAGATATGTAATGGTTTTAAAGTTGTTGTCTTTAATTTTACATTACATTTCTGGTAATAGTTTTCCTTTTAATATTAAACAATAAAATGTATATATACAGTGTTGTTTTGAAGTAAAAAGAAACGTTTTTTCTTTCCTCGGGGAGTTAAAAGTGTTTACTGAAATTGTGTCCATGCAAACATCATTGACAATATTGAATATTTAGCTTATTCCGTCTAAAACGTATTGTTATCATTGAATTCCTTAATATATTTGAATACAATAAAGACTTTATACGTGTAGCTATATTTAAAATGCACGAAAGCAGCATGTTAATCAGTAATGCAGACGATTATCAATAAGCAATCAATAAATCAAACTACCAATAGCTGATTCTTACTGATGCATTATTTTTTTTTTTGTTCCAGGAGCTTTGAAGCAGCATTGACCTCGGACATCAGAAGACATTCCCCGTTTTTCTTCTCACGCATTCTTGCGCACAGAACTCAGCGAGGAGGAGCGTCTGTCCCTCCGCGTGCGCCCAATGGAACAAAGAGCAGCGTTCTCAATGTGCACGCGTTCAGCCAATAGGAGCGGCTCCCTGCTGATGACGCGACGCAGCGGCTCTGGTCTCTTCCCACTGCGCAGGAAGCGAGACGCGCAAAAGAATCAGAAGTTAAACGCAAAGGTAACGCGGCGCTCTCTCAACAGAAGCAGCAGCAGTTTTTACTGTAACCGCTCGGAGTTTCCCCACGAATGCAAGAGGAACCCGGCGTCTAGAGCAGAATGAATGGTTAGTATCGATATTACTTTTTTTTTAAATTATTCTACGAAAAACACTTTGCAAGATGCGTTAGATGTTTATCGTAGTCGCTCTGAGTTTAAATTCGATTTTGCTTTGATGTGTAAAGACGGATTCTGGAATAACAAACCGTTGAGAAAGCTAATTATTATAGAAATTCAAAATGATTATTTTAGAGCACTGTTTTATAGTAGCCTACTATCGATTTTGTGTATTCACGCATGCTTGAACTTTTTTTTTTTTAATATGATTCTGTTGATTTCTCTTAATTCTGATTCTTCTTGTGAAACACACCTTTATTATATTATAAAACATATTTTCAACGTAATCTAGATCATATTAAAACCACCGACCCGTTCAGTTAGTAATCAAAACAAGATATTTTGTTGCAAATATTTAAATATAAATATTTAATATATAATATTATATAGTATTTAAATATAAATATACAAAGATTTATTATCATCCCATGTGAAAATCTTCTGCATTTTGTCTGTTTTTGTTCAATTTTTGTTCGATTTGACGCGTGTTGTAAAGTTGTGACAGCCGGTGACCTGTGTCAAGCAGTTGTGTGTTTGTTTTTTCCTCATTAATCATTTGCAGACTTCCATATGCATGTTTAAACGCAGCTCATAAATATAAATAATGCTTGTATTAATATTAAATTTACATCTTGAGAGCTGGGCTATCAAGAAACCTGAGTTCAGAAAAAAAGACTCATTTAGATTGCAATGCAAGACTTTGATGTCTGAGGGTCTTCAGATGTTTTTAATTAGGACCTGTAAAAAAAAAAAAATCAGTCTGTCCTGTTCTCTAGGGCGATGCTTTGAAAAAAAAAAAGAGAAAAAAAAAGCCAGGAGAACACAGAAAGTCACTTCAGTGGAGGATCGTCTAATCAAATTTTTATAGCGTTTTCTCATTTTTTTTCCCTCTCTCTGTACCCTCCCTCCCTTCTTCGCTTTCTTGATCCCGGTGAACGAGTTTCTCTTTGTCTGCCTCTTTGGTAACCACACCTCCCCCCAAAACACAGCCGGCTCAGACACCTGAAGGCTAGACATAATGATCAACGCAGTCCCCATGAGTCTGGATGCCTGCCAGTTGTTTTCGCTCTTTTTTCACTACTTTGTCTCTTCTTCTGTTTTTTCCCCTTGCATCTTTTGCCCTGCTTAATCAAGGGGCCGGCATGCAATGTTGGGGGCCAGTATGCAGTATATGAGGGGCCAACTCTTCTGCAATGTATGGACCAGGGAGAAAGAAGTCTGGCACACATGCGAGGAGAAGCATGAACAACAATGTCTCCTTGTGTGTGTGTGTGTGTGTAAGCGGGAGTCTTTATTCAACCGTGCTGTTCAAAATTGCATATCAGGCTTTTCTTTACCATACAACACCTGTCAACTTACAGTATTCGTGTGCTTAAAAAAAAGCAAAGATTTATTTTTAGCCATGTTTTGTGACTCTTTTTCAGTGGATAAGAGTGAGCGTTGGATTTTCAGCTTGTTTAAGTGCTTTGTCTGTGTAAGATTAGGTTTACCTCATCTGAAATTACATAAACTGAGGCGTAATAATGCAAGAATGAATGTCGCGATGAGGAAAGCTGTAAGATTTTTGCACAGTATCCTAATCCTAAGAATTATATTTTGAGGACTGTTTAAAATCGACAGACTTAACATCTAACAAAATTAAAATTACTAATAGGGGAGGGGAGGGGGGGTAATGTTAATGTTTGTTTTGATTTCAGTGCAGGATTCAGATGATTTAATGAGAAGTTGGATACTGATGTGTTAAAAAAAATTGTAATTCATTTAAAAATTAAATTTGTATATGTTTTGCTGCTTTCCACACTCATAACTCTGAATATTACTCGCACATATGAATATCATTACATTTGGCTTGCATTAGCGTCTGTTTCCTCGTATTTTCATAGAAACGTGCTTCCTGAAATCAGTGTCCCATTTTGTCTCTAGCTAGTGCACTTTGATTTGCTCGACGTGCGATATTTTGGATGAAGTCTGCTTGTGTTTTCTCACAGAGCTCAGAGCCGACATGTTGGGAGTACAATGGCACTAAGTAGACGGCAGATCCTTTCTTTCTCGCTCTCCTCCTCTGCCATAAGCCTTTTAAGGGGCGTAATAAAAGGTTCAATAGAAGCAACAAGCTGTTTTTTTCTCTCCTCTCACGCGTTCTTTAGGCATTCTACCTGCGCATGAATAGGAGGCCACTGAGACCCTCTGACAGAGGAAGAGTGTTTATTGAGGGCTAAAGGGCTCAATACAATCAGACAGCCTCACGTAGAGAACTGCACGGCTTGGGCGAGAGGCCATGGGCGCGAGTTCTCCCTAGTGTCACACCCATTGACTCCGTTTGAACCAACGTTTTTGAGCTGCTGAGGGGAAAATCGTATAGCAATGCACATTGTGGATATAGATATCAAGTATGTTTTTAATAGATGTACTATCACAAAGACTTAAAATAAAGGTTCTTTATTGGCGTGGATGGTTCCATGAAGAACCTTTAGCATCCATGGAACCTTTGCATTACACAAAAGGTTGTTTATAGTGGAAAACGTTTTTTTTAGATTATTAAAATAATGGTTAATCTATGACATCACTGAGAAACCTCACTTTGGGAATTTTTAAGAGACTATTTTGAAGGGCCAAAATAGAAGTTAAAGAAAAAAATCAACTCATATCTGAATATTGGCGTGAATATGTCCTTTTAAATGTCTAAGATGGTTAAAGGAATTATTCAGCTAAAAATTAAAATGGTCATCAAACAATTTCAAAATATATTGGAAATTCGTACACAGTATCAGTACAATTAGAAGTTAAAGTAATCCATTAAAGTAATCCATAAAAGTAATCCATACGTACGAAGGAATATCATCTTATGTTTAGCACACATACACAATTTCAATTTGGTATGTATAGAAATACCATCCATTATGTCAGCTAAGCTTAAACCTTGCAGCCCAGCATTAAAAGAAAATATGTAATAATATTTATGCTCGCTGAATTATGGGGTGGAATTTGAATGGAGGGTTCTTGACTTATTCCTCTTGCGCTCAGTGTGAAAGCGCGTTGCCGGCTAGAGGTTAATTGTTTTTAGATCTTTATGTGTCAAGAGAAAATGGAGAAACTGGTGCATAATTGAGCTCCTGGTCGTTTGAGTGATTATGGATTAACGCGCCTCTCCAAAGGAGAAAGACAGCGAGGGAAGGAGAAAAAAGAGAGGACGAAAAGACCCATGTTGTGAGCTGCAACCACAGGGGTTGTCTGGCCTTTTCAGAGCAAGAAGGAGTGGAGGCTTGTTTAGTCAGAGTCCCTTGGAGGCTTGACCTTTGACCTGTGCCGTGCTCCAGGTGCAGGTCAGTTCTCCACGGTGTTCGTTGCACACACACACACACACACACACACACACACACACATTCGGAAGGGCTGAGGGTAATGATGCATGATCTTTTGTTTTTTGTTTGTAAGAGGTGTGGCTGAGCCCAAAAGGGTTGCAAGGGTGGGCGGAAGAACGTACTTATCCTGTAGTATTTGTTAAAACACCCTTGAAGTTCATGGTTTAAGAACGGAGGGCGCAGCTAAAGATAATGCAGCGTTGTAATATTCATGAATGCATTAATCAGGAGGTTGTCATGTATAATTATTACAGTGTTTGATAATGCCAGAGCAAATCACCTCAGGCAGTGGTGATTGCTGCCTGATGCTATTAATGTTCTTTAATAAAATGCCCGTGTGGGCCGAACCATCAACGCAGCCCGGTAGTTAAGTGCTGTAAGGTTAATGAGGCAATTTACATACGTTCTGCCGCCATCTGGACGCAGTAAGAGACAGCTGCTTGCTCTTATTTCATACTGTGTTTTGGGAGCTAACCCGCAGAAATGTCATTCCAGTACATGCAGAGAGCTTGTTGAACACTTTTGACTTTTGTCCCGTCAACACGAATGAATTCTGGTAGAGATCCGCTATGCTAATGAGCAGTTTTGCTTCTCAGTTGCAGTTTTCATTTGTAATCCTCCACACAGTAGCTGACTTTCAAAAAGGAAAAAAAGAGGAACTGATTGGTTTTTAATTTGTTTTTAGTAGTGTATGCTCTTTTATTTTTTGCTTTAGCATGTGGTATCTGTTATACATACAGTTACTTGCTATAATTAGGTATGCGAGAAATATGCAAGCATAAAATACAAGAGCTTTATATTCATTGAGCTCACTGTACACGGCATGTACGTGCTTAGATAAGTCTTTAATGGTTTTATAAGTCATCAATCACTGATTAAATGAAAGTGAAGAAAACTGAAGTTGCGTAATTAAAACTGGAGGAACTCTTAAAGATATGACTCACCATAAACTTAAATTTCACCAATATCCCATGTTTTTTTTCTGAAGCTCTTTCACTTAGTGGTTTTCAAAAAAAATATTTAGCTGCCAGACCACTTAAAACAGGAAAATAGGAATTGCAGACCTACTAGCACGCTTGCTACCTCAAAACAATTACATACTGTTTTAAGTAGTGTACAAATTATCCTTCATTTATACCTTTAATCTTGAAATTCTCTTTTTCTGATCAATAATGTTGCCAGATGGCCATTTTGTTCTTATTTAATTGACATGACCTGGACTGCTACTTTTAGCTAAGGAGCCAAAATGCTAAGCTAAAAAGTTCGCTAGCTTAAGCTAAGACCTTGCGCATGTACAACTGTTAGAAGTTAGACAAACATTTTTATCAGAAATTGAAATCACTTCATGCTATCAGTTGATTGATTAAATGTTGGTACTTTTCAACAATAAGTCTTGAGAAGCCAATTGACTGGCGGACCATTTGCAGTCTTTCACATACTTCCATCGAAAACAGTTTGAGAAGCGCTACTCTAACAAGATGTTCCTAAAGCCTTTGAAACGATGCTGCATCTTTATTTTCTTGGTCAGCCAGCATTTTCACCAAACAGCATTATACCAATTGCAGTCGCTATCTTTCCTTAACAGCAGCGAGAAAAAATGATACATGGATCATTTCACAACGCTTCCTCCAAGGACTGGACAAAGAACAGCCACTCTGCAATCGATAACCAACGACCGCGGGCTGTTAAAGATTTGCAGTTTGGATTCGAAATAGGTAGACACAACCAGGATCCCCTCTGACAGCTGAAAGCAAATAACTGTTACTGGGCTATCCGTAAAATTGCTGAGATGGACCGTGAAAGGGAAAGGCAGAACTGTGGAGTTGGTGGATTCCTGCTGGCTCTGTTTCAGCCATGGTAGACTGACGGGTTTAAGCAACGAGCATTGAGGGCTTGCCGGTGAAACCTGACTGCGTTTTCCGGCAGGCCGAGAAGGTGGTGGAATTAATTTGCTGTCTCCTCTGTGTGCCTATTGAGAGCTTGATTCTCCGAGCTTCGCTCAATCTCGGCGATTAAAAAGTGATCCTGCTCAACAACGACTGTGTTAGAGTCAGCGGACGTGTTTGTTCCAGTTAGAAAATCGTGGAAATAGGAACATGGGAATTAACTCTTATTGTCAGAAGCTCAATCCGAGATGAAAGCCGTCGAATGCACAGTTTTTACAAATTCAGCATTTGTCCGGTTGTGTGGCTCTATCAAAGCAGAGCTGCACCAGGGAGCCTTTATTTGCCGTCAATTGTGCTGCAATCCCTAAAAGATATAGTATCATTTTATTGTTCGGCTGCTCCTCATTTCAACTCGAGACTCTGTTGTGCGATCCATTCAGTCAAATTCTAGGGACCGTTCCAACTTTCAAGTTGCGGTTCATTCATTTAATGTCTTTGAACCCTATTCATGTGTTTGCAAAGTGAGCTAAAGACCTGCGAGCTGTAAACTTCAAAGCACTTCCATATTGTACTTATTACAAGAAGTGCATCCAAGCATTAGTGGCTCTCGTATCCAAAGCATTTATCCACAGCTAGCAGAAAGGAAGCTTAAGTTGGCAAGCCATTGGCATCAACAATTTGTGCTACATTTTGCAACCCTTCCGCCATGAATATACCACCAGAAGGTTACTTTGTGTTATCAATATGGTGGCACAGTTTAATTTAGCCAAGTTTAGCCTTCACCTTCAGTTTTAGGGCTCTCACAGTTGTCCTAATGACATGTAATGGTGGATAAATGGGGAAGAGTGATGGCAATCGCTTTCTGACCTGACTGAGATGGTTTGCAAGATGTGCCAGTTCATACGTAAGAACATTGATGCCGTTGTTTGGTTTTCCCGTGGTACTAGATTCCAGTTTGATGGATGTTTAATTGAGACATGGTGGACAATGAACTTGAAGCCCCCAAGGGACCACTCAATTAGTTTAGCACCATTGCCGAAGCCTCCCTGTTTTGTCAATGCGAGTACTGGGACTAGTAATCTCAAGAGGTTTTCACGATCTGTTTACGAATACATCCAAACTCCCTGTGGTCCTGCCCTGGTCACCTCCTAATTTGAGTTAAACAGTCCTTTTAAAAAACATTAGTGCTGGAGTAAATTTGGCGTGTGGCCATTGTCAAGGTCCCCCCATTGACTTGTGGCATTGCTTTTGTTACCATTTGCATTAGCATAGCTTTAGCTTGCACCTGAAATCAGACCCCCTTAGGGTTCCAGTTATTAAAGTTGACTTGTCAGTGAAACATTTCACCATTTCAACATTTCTTTCTAGTAAAGGAAAATGGACATAGACTTTTTTTTTCTTCTCAGCAGCGATTATGTATTATATTTAACTGTATTGAATTTCCTCAGGCCTAAATCTTTATTTTGTTAAAAATTGTTAAATATTTATATTGTTTTGTTTTTTTTAGGTAATAATGCATGTATTGATGTAATAAAATATGATTGATTTGGAAACCACCAACAATTTTGCAAAGAAGTCACAGTTTAAATTTTGGATGGGAAAAAGTATGAGCTAAAGATCAGAAAAGTCAAACCTGTAAATTATTAGATATGTGTTTTTCAAATCCTTCTTATGTTAAATACTAAGAATTTTAAGTACTATCTTGAATGAATTATTCCACTCAAGGTTTATCTAGGGATTGCCTGAGGATTATTATGGAGTTAGCACAACCACTTCAGGAGCGCTCATCTTCAGTCCAAATATTTCTCTTCCTACTCATGTGTACAAGTAGATCTGAACAATATGTCTTGAGTTATGAAAAATGCTTGTGATTTAAATATCTGCAAGTACAGCCCCTACATGCTCAAAATGTCTGCAAGTAGATGAGCGCAAATGCTTCTAGCAATGCAATCTTTGCAATCTCAGCATTGCCACAAGGGGAGCTATAGCGAGCATTGGCATAAACTGTCTTCTTCTACTGTAATATTGGACACATCTCATGTTTATAGCTAGCTACCCGAGACATTTGTAAGTAACTACGTAATGCACATGCCTTGTGTATTTTTCTGGTCTACTCATGCTGTTAGGATTTTGCATGGATCAAATTTATAATATTTATACCTCAGCGTGTTGTTGAAAGGTCTGCCTGGACTAATATACAAGACTACTATAAACATGGCCATTAAAATAAAACAAACCATAAAATTTATACTCATCATTGCCACAAGCGGCATTACAATGTGCATTATCTTCAAGTGTGTCGATTTGTTTACAACTAGCTATTACACGGTTTAAAAAAAATTGACAGTTCTTATCTTAATCGCATTTATACTTATTATTATCTAGTTATTTTTAAATTCAAGTGTCCTTGTAATATTTAATCAAAAACAATAACTTTCCCTCCCTTCTCTTATTTATGACTTACGATATCTCAACAATTAGCAAACAATTATCCAATCAAATCCCGATAGACAAAATCAAGTCCAGCCCTACATTTATTCTTGTTTGCAAAGTCATTTCACTAGTATATACGTCACAATCGGAATTTACTTTAATACCAACTTTAATGGCAATAACATTTAAAGGTAACTCTGTCGCCCCCTAGAATACTGAGGTGTGTTACCACTAAAAGTTACCCAAGAACGTATATTATGTATGTACAATGCATCTGCATACTTAGTTTCTGGCCTGCCCTTGCCTTTTGTACCAAATTGATGTTCCAAAAATATAGGCTACATAATGTGAATGTTAATGCGAATGTTTTAATGCGAATGTTCATTTATATAACGTATAATTATAAAATGCTCTACATGTTTGTTTTTGAACGTGTTTTTAATTCATTTAAATATGTTCAGAATCTGTCTGCATCTTTCCCAAGACAAATGGCTACCATAAACATGGTCATTAAAATAAAACAGGCCATAAAATGACTATTTAAATTAAAACCAGGGAAATGGTTGTTATGATCTAACGACGAAGGGAACAACTGTGCCACAGGCACAGAGAGACACATCTATACAGACTAACCATCTTACTTGAATGTCTACCTTGTAAATGGCATGTTATGTATGTATGTTGAGGAAAAATAAAGATCCACATTAGGGTTATAGTTGTCGGCGTAGCATGTTTTAGCCTTGAATGTTTGCTCAAGGCGGATGCTAGTTGAGTTAAGCGATGCATAGCTGAATCCCTGACTCTCTACGTATCTTTCTCTCGTTTTTGGAGGGCTTGTAAACTGGCGGTCGCCTCATCTCCTAACCCCTTTTTGAAGCCCCCTCTGGTATTGCTGAGTTGACAGAAATGCAGGAATGGTAGGAGCTTGAAAACGAGAGACCCTCCCCGTCGCGCACTATCTCACTTTTCACACTGTCTTTCCCTCTCTCGTTTTTTTGCCGAGCCTGTACAGGCATGCCTGTCAACTGAACGGAGGGTGGATGGGGGCGCTGAGGGAGAGGAGTGGTCTGGGGTGAACAAAGGAGCACTGTCACCGCTTTTCAGGGGTTCTGGGCTGTGCAGGGTGAACGGAGAGCTGGGTGGGGGGTGGCGAGAATGGCAATTAAATATGGACGGGCGAGCATTGAAACCGAACATAGAGAAGGACAAGCATTGAGTGTTCACACATATAGTCAAGCTCGAAACGGAGACTGTGGAAGCTCTATGTTTGTCGCTCATTGTGCAATATTTGCCCAACCCTTTATCTGTGCAGCTGTGTCCTAAAAAAAGAGAAAGAGCGCGTTGAATAGCCGCACAGCTGCTGGCGATTTTGATGAGCGTCTATTACCACTACAGAGTCATCCTCTTGCGCTGAAGTCACCTCTCCACACAGTGTAATATAGAGCAGGGCAGGGCTAGATCAGGGCAAATGTTTGATTTGTCAAGCCTCGCTCATCCTTTCAGAGCAAAAACACAGCTGGTAGCCACACAGTCACGACCCCGATGACTGGGAGGTGTTGTACTGTCATGACTTTTCTCTGTAATACTCTTTGTACGTCTTGCGGGTGCTGCGGGAAAGATAACGAAAAGTATTTTAATGTAATGATTGGAATCCGCGACCTCGTCTCATCTTGTCAAATTGAGTTTTTTAAATGAAATGCGCTGCCTTCTGCTTTCGCCTGACTTTAGACAGTTCCATCTGGTGAAACGATTTCCTTATCATTCTTCCTTCCCCCTCCCTCTGCATTTCATAGGTTATCAAGGCGCCAGAAACAGAGCGAGGGAAGCTGTGAGAAGATGCAATGCTAGGAAGTCTTTTAAAACCTGGTTCTTCTGGTGACTTGGCAGAGCTCAACCGTGGAAAGTCAGACCGTTGAAGGCCGAAGACGACCGATAAAGGTAACGAATTTACTTCTGAGGGTTTGTGGTGAAGTTAAAATGTACGTTCTGTGTCCTCGAATGGCTCCTCGTTACCATCTGCAAACGTGTGTATGTATGTGTGTTGGGCATTTTGCCATGTGATCCAGGTGCAGAACATGTCGTTTCATCTCCGGCTCATCCTGCACACTCAGGCGTCAGTTCCTTGACTCATTATCTGTGCCTTCATCTAACCTCGTCATGTTAAACCGACATCTGAGACTCCCTGTATTTTACTCACTGCAATTACCTCACCGCAAGACACTATCACTGCTATTATGAAAGAGTCTGGAACAATATGTCATCTTTAGGGTTGAGATGCAGTGCAAGAATTTAATTTTCAAATATAGGTATTCCACAACCTTTGCTGACTATGAAGATGTCCGGCATGATGTGAAAGTTGGTTTTCAGGTAGTCTGAAAGAGCAACAATTAAACATAAGCATGCAATGATTTGTAATTATCAACAGTTCAGCCAAAAATGAAATTGTCAAACCTGCATGCTTATTTTCTGCCGAACACAAAATAATAATTTATGAAGAACCTTCATAGTGAACTTGTCTTTTGAACTCCAAAAAGTACAAAGAAACACCATAAAAGTCATCCATACGAATCGTGTGCTATGAAGCCTTCTGAAGCCATATGATTCCGAAATTTAAGCTGTAATTCACTGAAAGTTTTGTCGCTGGTCTGAGATATTGACAACTTTTGTGGTGTTTTTGTCCTTTTTTGAGCTTGACTGGCAGTCGTTGTAAAAACGTGGTGTTCCACAAACAAAATAACAGCGCGACGGATCTGGAAAGACATGAAGGTGAGTAAATGACAGAATTTTAGTTTTTCCGGTGGACTACTCGTTCAAGTTTAAATGTTGCTTGTGTACATGGTTTTTACAGCCCTTACCCTTAAAAAAAAAGTGTTTGCTTTTCTCCAGGGCCAAAAATGTTGCATTGTGCTGCCAGTTAGTATTCCCAAGACGAACTCTCAGCCACTTAAACTAAGAGCATTCTTTATCCATGCTAAAAGCTTGAGTAAATGATCTCTAGTCTGTCAAGTGGTTAGACAGACTGGCCCTGTAGGATTATAGGTAACACAGTTGTAAATGCTGAATGGCCGGAAGGCTATAATTTCTCCTTCCTTTTCTATCCCCCGTCGGACCCCACCCTCCCTCGCTCTGGTCTGTTGTAAATGTCCCAGCAGACTTTGTCGGGAGACTAGTTAAAGACACTGGCTGTCTCTTTTCCAGTGGACACTTGCTACATTATCCTCGCTCCGCCCTTTTGTAGACCCCCACACGCCTCAACAAGTGTTTAAAAGCTACTTTTATTCCCTCCAGCGACAACCTCTCCAGCTGTTGTCTTCCTGGAGGTGATTCACTCGGCCGTTTGATTCCTTTTCTCTCGCACCTCTGCCTCATCCTCTCCTGCTGGGTTAACAACGCACCTCCGGCCTTTGACTACTGTCGCATGGCAGGTGAATCCAGCAATTTCAAGTGGACTTGAAAGCAGGGGGTGGGGTCTGTCATTGAAAGCACTAATTGAGAATGCGATTTTAGATCTTTCTCAGTTAGCATAATCTACCCCTTTTTTGTAAAAGTTTTCCCTCATGTCTCTACTCCCATGCTGGGAAGTCCCAAGGTCCACTCACCCTATTCTGCGTACGCAGCAGGTGGCTAGTGGCTAGCATGCTAGCTGTTTTTTGCGAACCTAACAGTGCATTACATGCCGAATTAGCAGACACGGGCCTCAGAGCATTTATAAAGTCACACTGTGGAGAGATGGCTAACGTTGTCCTTTGGTAATTGGCACAAGCTTGGTGGGATTTAGAACTGTCAAGGAGGATTTTAAGGAGAGTTGAACTATATGGCAGAGTGCTGATAGTTGAAAATTGTGTGATTTATACTCGCCTGATTACGTACAGTCACTGGTTCTTCGCATTTGCCTATAGTATGGTAGTATGCTCTACACAGTCTTCGTCTCTCTGTCCAGATGTATGTGATACAATGCATAATTGAATATTTGAAGTATAAAATACACATTGCACGTCACCTCTGAATCTTGGAGCAAATGCACAACGTCGATGCCAATTGTAGTCTGATAAACATTTACACATACTGGGTGAGGCTGAGGTAAAATCACATTATCAGATCTGTTAGTCTGACTTTGTGAAGTCTGACTGATATGATTTCAGTCTGACGTAACATTTGCTTTAGTCTGACTAAAATCGTGCATGTAAATTTACTGATTTCAACTTGAGAACAGTATAGAAAAGAAAGGAAAGGCTGAGGAGAAAAGGAAGGAACAGCTTTGAAACATCCAACCGTTGCTGTAGCTCAACTGGCTAGCATTGCGCTAGCAATGACAAGGTCATATTGTCAAATGTTTATCTTAAATAATGTATGCAAATGTCATAACACACCGATAGGCTACGAAGCATATTCATGATTAAACATCCTCTCCTCGCATTCTGTAACAAATCCTTTTTGTTATAAACCATTGTGCGATTAAATTGTTTTTGGTATAGGTTTAGCATTTTTAGCTATCATTTCGAAGCATTCCTCGCATTCCATTCATTCCTAAGGGATCGAATTGACCCGCGAGGCAAGGATTTGTTACTCTTTTTTAAAATATTTTTTATATTACAACCACATAAACTCCTTGAATCCAGTTTTTTTTTTTTTTTTTTTGCGAATTCGTGGTTCAAGTGCGACAGAAGTCCTAAGGTGTTAGACTCCTCCGATGAACACTCAATTTTAAAAATTTTTAACAGAAATTAGTTTCTGGTCAAAATGACCCGAGGGAAGGATGAGGGTTTATTGAGGGTTTATTGAGAAATGTAATTGCATATTGTCCGGAAATTGTGTGCATTTACGTAAATGAGGGAATAGTTTACCTGCTACTTCACAGAATGCTAAATGAGCGTGTTTCTATGGCCCATGCTAATTATGTAGCTCTGCTTCAGGACCTGAGTGATAGTTACCGGTATGAAATCTGGACAGCTTTACTACCTCCGAGAACAGTGCCAGGGCCACGGGCACTTGACCAGAGAGAGATTATCTGGGCTTTCTTTCCTCCCTGCCTGCCAATATAAGCACAGCCAGCCATTTCACTTATCACCGGAGGTTAAAAACTACTGGCTAACCACATTGTGTCTCAATCTTCATGGTTCGTACTGTAGAGCTTGAAATGATCGTAGCATTTCAGGGAAACCTGGATGGAATTTGAGAGCGTTATTCCTACTGGGTTCATGAACCGCTTGAAATCCTTGGCTCTGTGGAGGCTTGTTTTGGACACAATGGCGTTCAGTACATTCCCCACTTGTTTCTTTCATAAGGTGCTGAACCTTCAGGTGGACTGAAAGCTCTTTAGAGCCCAGGGTTTGCGAGGGGACAAAAGACTCTTCACATGACTGTATTGATAGAAAAGACCTGGGAAATCTCCTGCGACGGCGTCCTTTCTTTAGGCAACATGCACATTGCCCTGTATTTTTTGAACTGAATATTAATAATCGCCACATAAATGAAGTGATAAGTCAAGGTGTCTGGCCCAAACAAGCAACATTGTAATCCAAGATTGATATAACGAGCAACGTTACAACAGGCCCTCCTTGCCTGTAATGTATTTTGAGAGATAAATGGTCTCAAAGAGATTAAGTCGGTACAACCACGAGCCAAAGCAGTATAAAATGTGTTCATCACACTCAATTTGCCTAGCAAATTTGTAGCCGTTAATGCTGCTGTGGGAAAATATATTGAGTTACTTACCACCTTGTGTCTTTGCTGCCCAGGAGCTGCTCACGCGAGTTCAGGGTCATTACCCTCGCTGTCAATGACAAATGGAGCTTGATAGCATCTGCGCTTAGCTACAATGGAAACAGATTAATACCTCGGGGTGAAACTTTGCATATTACGAGGAGGAAGGAGGGGGGCGTTTGCACCCTCTCTTGTTTTCTTTCGGCGTCCCGTGTTTTGCAGCCCGAATAGTTGTTGCTCTCAAATGAGATCGTTTTAATGGATCATTTGGAGATTTCGAGGGGAAACGGTTTGTTTGGATATGCTAAGAAGATGAACGCTTCTGAGACAAAGGATGAATCATTAAAGTAGGAAAAACACGACTATGTTCTTCTCCCGCTACCCTGCACTTTGCCTCCCGCTTCGTGACTGTCCCTGATATTGTCATTGTAAATTACAGACTATCAGGGGCCACGAAGCGTCTTGTTTTAGGAGACAGTCTTTTATTACAGCGTCTCAGAATTTATGACATCCTTTCATCTTAAAAACTTAACTCTGGATGCTCCCGCTTACAACCTATAACATTTTCTACCTCAAAGGTGTTTACATTTGCATGTAGGCCTGTGCATTTCATAGATGATTTTATCCAAAGTGACTTGCGTTCAGTGCATACTTCAGTGTGTTTGAGTGTTGCCTTCAATCATAGCCTTATCTCAGATTTTTTGTACTTTTGTCTTGGTTAATGTAGTTGTAAATGTTGGAATTGTCCATTTTCGATATAAGGTTTTAGTGTGTAATGGCTGGTTTTCAGTGTGGCGAATTTGTACTCTGTATAAATCTCAAATGAGGGAGGTTACTGCTGTTATGACGATGTACTTTCAAGTCGATGGCACACCCTGAGGATGGAGACAATTAAAACATCTAAAGCCTTGTTTAGACGGCTAATCTGGGTGGTCCAGAGCTTGGGCGACAAGTTACAACTGGTTAGCGCCACAATAAAGTCTAGAAAAATGAAGGCTGGTCTGGAGGACTCATGCCACTGTGGAGATATTTGAGGTTTTGATGTTGAATGAAAAGTTAGAAATTGGCTCCGACATTGATATTATTAAATTAAATGTATTTCTAGTCCCGTGGTGCACTGTAAGACTTCAGATGAGTTTGTGGGTGGTCCTCATTTAGGTCTCTGACTTGTGTATACATTAGCTTGTTGAAGACAAAAATTGTGAGCCACATGGAAGTTTCTAAAATAAAAATGTTCATCAAGTTGTCAAGTACGAGCAAGACTTGGAAAATGAAACTGGATGACTTCACAACATGCAATTCAGTGCATTACATCGGTGTTAGGGTTGAAGGAATCTATACAAATTGTGTAAATCTTTATTAAAACTGAAGGTTTTATATTCTAAAATCTGTATTTCAGTGTGCCTGGAGAACCAACATTCCATATAGAATTAGATTTTCAAATGTTTCTCCCAAACAGCAATGCGATTAAAGGCACAGCAGTGGAGTCTTCCATTGTCTTTCCCCCCAAATATCTCCTATAGAGTTTCAAAAGAGATCTCAGTAATGTCACAAACTGTGCTCAATTTGTCAAGATCCAAAAGTCTGCTGTCAAACGTCAGAATATTTCTTAATTTAAAATGATCCAAACTAATATTATAGATCTGATCTCTCTTACAACATGTCAACAATTGTCTCATTTGTCTCTATCTTTTCTTTTTAAAACGATTTTTAGAAGAAACGTTTGTGACGTCATGTGTGGGAGTTCCATTTTATCTCCTGAGCTCTGATCTGAGCAATGCATCCTCTTATTTTTTTATTAAATTTATAGGTCAAGGTCAATTTATTACATTTATTTTTCAGACATATTTTTGCTAAAATGCAGAATAGGCTGACTGGATGCGCAACATTACCCGCTAGCAACAATAATAGTCATTATTATTATTATTATTATTATTTTTATTATTACTCCTGTCCTAACTATGCTTAAATTTCACGTTTAACATTTAGATTTTTATTTTAAATTAGAAAACATATAGATGCAATATATTGACAACTCCTCTCTACAAACTTGACCTTAAATTGTTTTCAACAGAATTGCTATTTTTGTCCTCAGTATTTCAAAATGAATTTATTTAGTTTCAGCTCTTTAATCCAACAGCACCGCAGAGACGTCTGCGTTTCGCGTGTTGTCAGTTTCCTCGGTTCCTCTCTTTTCATCTTCTGTCACTGCTCCATGTGAGATTGGGCGTCACAGTGTTCTCACATGTACCTGGCCTTTGAGATATCAAAGGTTGACTGCCATCTGTCCTAGCAGGCTAACACAGACGCGTGAGACAGAGTTTCTCACTCAGGTGAAGCCGTCTGGCTACAACCAGCTTTATCTGTTACACACAGAGGTAGAATGTGTTACAGGAACACACTAGAAAACAGTTCAGCACAATGATATCTTACAGATAAATAGACATATATGACCAACAGAGACACTGATAACGGCACGTCACCCACAATATTCAGATTATCATAGGGTTTCGATGACTTTTTTTTTAAACATGCACGCTTCAACATGCGGTTGCAATTTCTTCAATGCGTGTAATTTTGAATAAGGAAATCCATGCATTTGAATTGCAATTGTGTATGCAAATTTTGGTTGAATCGGTTAAACTTGCAAAGGATACCGTAACCACATTGATAAGAACAGATATAATTTACCACTGCTACCTAGAAGAATTCAAATCAGTCATGAGATTCAATCCAAGTGGTTATTTTCAAACTGCCTTTTATATTGTTCTGTGATGTATTAAATAAATTTGTTAGACAACTAGTCGAACAATTTATGGTCTCAAATTATGCTGCAAAAATGTTTAATCAGTATTTGTTTTTTATTTATTTGTTTAATTATTAATTCATTTATTTGTATCTTTATCTTTTTTGTTTTATTCGCTTATTTTCTATGGAAGTTTGTTTCCGCCACGGAATAAATTTTTTTAAAAGATAATTGCGACTTTTTATCGCGCAATTCTCACTCTTTTCTTTTTTATAGTGTTTATATCCCACAATATTTACTTTTTTCTTGCAATTGCGAGTTTATATCCCACAATTCTGACTTTTTTGCAATTACGAATTTATATCCCACAATTCTGACTTTTTTCTTGCAATTGCGAGTTTATATCCCACAATTCTGACTTTTTTCTTGCAATTGCGAGTTTATATCCCACAATTCTGACTTTTTTCTCGCAATTGCGAGTTTATATCCCACAATTCTGACTTTTTTGCAATTACGAATTTCTATCCCACAATTCTGACTTTTTTCTTGCAATTGCAAGTTTAAATCGCACAATTCAGACTTTTTTCTCGCAATTGCGATTTTATATCTCGCAGTTCTGACTTCTTTTCTCTGAATTGTGAGATATAAACTTATAAAGTCCAATTATGAAGGGAACAAAGTATATATCACGCAATTGCGCGAGAAAAAAAGTCAGAATTGTGAGATTAAAAAGTCGCAATTACCTTTTTTATTTTTATTCAGTGGCGGAAACCAGCTTGAATAATTTATTTCATTGTATCTTTTATATTATGTTATATTATATTTGTTAACAAATATTATCTGAAAAATGCATTTGCATGAGAACCAAAATTGTGTGAGATATTACGACTTGTTTTCAGAGAATATATCCTTTTGAATGAAGTTTACTTTTCTTGCCCCATTGGCAGATTGTTTAAGCATAACTCTAACAAAACGTAACGATTTAGTAAAGCATATCTCCTGCCAAGAGACGGGAATCACGGGCTACCCTCACACTGACCCCTCCGAGTGTAGAATTTGTACACACTGTGAGTGTTTGCTAAAGGAAGTCCAGAAATCTTTCAACTTCCTTCCAAAGTGCTTGGAGAAATCCTTCATGTCCTACACACCCTTAAATAATTTGTTAGAAAAAGAGAGAAGACCCAGAATTCTCCAGCTCTGCAAACTCCACATGCACTTTTCCCTTTAAACTACAGATATGGGATCTAAATCTACCCAGTCTATAGTCAACTACCAAACATTTTGAAAGAGATTTGATAAAAAGAGCACAAGTTAGGCATTTTATTTATATTTTGGTTCTCTCTCCCTGTCTCTCTCAGGTCCAGACATGAAGGAGACCGCGTCTTGTCTGTGGCATCTCACAATGAGAAGAGCTTTCAGCGTGTCGCGAGGTAATTACTCTCCTTGAGGGAGGAGGGCGAAAGCTGTTTATTGTAATTATGTCAGAGAAATGAAGAAGCATGCTTGTGAGATGCTCAAACATTGTCTCAACATATTTGGGGGGGAATTTACCTGAGTTATGTGTCAGCATAATACCCAACATCACATTCCCAGCCAGCTATAACATTCAGTTGTGTTTAGAGCGTCAGGATAATGATGTGCTAACGCTTGTGAAACCGTATCGTAATGCGCGTGTGTGTGTGTGTGTGTGTGTGTGTGTGTTGTCTACCCTGAAGCCCTTGGCCCCATACACTCGACAGTGACCATTCCATCCACACAATAGAAAAATATCCTGCTTCTGTACATAACAACAGCTCTGCTGAAGTGGCGGGATTAGAACATGCCGGCCCCGGCCAGGGGTTGCCATGGGAAAGAACCTCCCTTCTTCTGGATCTGTTTTTCATTTACCCCGCCGGTCTGGGATTGAGGTTTTATGTGCTTACACTATCAATGTTTGGCCCATTAATTCACATCTGCAATTATAATGTCCAATTAGAGGCCAGGTTGGCTCGCCTTTTTTTGTTATGAAGTCAGAGGGGGTTGGAAAATAGTGCAGTTTTACACCGAAAGGGGTATTTGCTGGTATTGCGTTCCTGGTTATTTTATGCCCGGAGGCTAACAGTTAATTGTGAGTAGGTGATAGCAGGGTAGTAGAGATTGCAGAAAGAAATGAAGGAGGAAGTCACAACAGGAACCGATGTATTGAGGCACTTGAATGTAATGGCTTGCTAGATCGACCAGTGCAACATGCAGAGAAATGACAGTCAAAAACAAGGTTTTGCTACAGCAACCATAGTTCAACTGTTTTTTTGTTGAAAAAGCATAGTAACCTAGACTAACTACAAAAATATGTATGTATTGCGTTAAAACCATGATAACTTACTAAATTAACCATGGTTTTACTACAGTATTTGCAGTAAAACCACAATAACTACAACACTATGGTTTTGTTTTGGGGGGTTTTGTAGAAAAACCATAGTAACTACAAAAATAACCTTGGTTTTACTACATCACCAGAATCTTAACAATAGAGTTTGTAGTAAACCATAGTAAAAAATACAAACTTGACTATGGTTTTACTAGTACTGACTCATTTATACATTGAGGGAGAACATTTTGTTTCCAAAATTAAATCATTGGATTTTTATTGTCACTGGTGATGTCACAGCAAATTATTATCAGCACCACTATTAGACTTTGGGAAACCTAATAAAAACACAATAAAATATGATGTAGTACGTCTTAGGATATGTCCAAATGTATGAGGTCACACTGAAAACCTAGGTTTTATTTAAGCCTAGTGGGTTGCACATATGCTCTCTCTCTCTCTCTCTCTCTCTCTCTCTCCACAGTACCTACTGTATGAATAAAAATAGCCAAAAAAGCACTAGTGTGTATAATATCTCTCATCTGAGATGTTAGGATCGCAGCGGTAGGGGCTGTCGAGCCATGCGGTGCAGGCCTCTGAGGAAACCCTCGGCAAATGGATGTTCTCTTTCAGTGCACAGCAATAAATAATCCAGAAAAATGATCGTGTCTAAGGCAGAAGAGGTGGGAGACTAACGAGCCCGCTGTTACTCATACTGTCATTAGCTTCCTGCTCTCTAAGCCCCACCCACACCTCACTTGAGGGAAATTTAAATGCTAGTAACACAGAACACATCCCCTAGTGCTCCTGCTGCTCTGCTAGCTTAGCCGCTAATGTTGTGTTGTAATCTTAGCTCAATAGCCAAGGATAATGGGTGATGCAAGCACAAGCAGTAGACTCATTAAAGGTAGTGGTGGGCTTAGTGGTTAAAACAAATAGCCTGTATCTTATAATTGGTCTGTTAGCATAGAAATAGCATGGCTGCTAATCTTCAAGAGATCATTATGATTCTTTTTATTTTTTCATATGCTTTCTGCATGACTACTTCATTTTCAGATTTATAGATTTAAGTTCATTAGCGACAAGCGATATGTCTGTTCCAATTACCATTTTGAAGATGGCTTTTATCACTTTTTGCTTTATCACATCATGGCTAAAGTAAACCAATTATCAAAAAGACGGTTTTCAAAGGGGCTCTTTTAACGTAACGTTAAAAGTTCTATACAGTAAAGCTGCCATATTATCAGTTCACGTTCTCTCGCCGTTGTTTTTTTGTTGTTGTGCACATGACATTTCGCGATGTTTTTTTTATGCTAGCAACCGCATTGTCTCGAAATATTTCGCAATTCCAAAAATGTGTAAACGCGCACACACACACATAAACGTCATGGTCTGTAATGACATTTATGACTTCAGATGTCCATTATAGACTGATTTTCATGGTTATTGAGAGACTAATGTCGCATGCTTTGTTTGAAAACTCTTCATGCTTTTGACAGGCCTGCGGTCTTCCTGCCGGTCAGTAAGCTTTAGTTGGACCACTCATCCAAACACACGCACACACACCATTTGTTTGGTCCTCAGGGGTTTTAAAAGGCTGCATGGTTGGTGCACATCAGCACAGATACTTTTGTTTGCCTGATATGTGAGGAAGCTATGTTTTTCAGTATCACCAAAGCATGCAATTAGAAGCGGTGGCATATGTGTGTGTGCAATGTCCTCCTCCTTCGTCCTGATAGAGGCCCCTTGTGTGAAGATCTTACAGACCCAATTACTGTAATCACGATGATCAAAGGGAGGGTGTTGAAGAGAAGAGAGCAGCAGTCAAGTCAAAGTCTGGCTAAGTGTGTGTGTGTGTATCATTTGCGTGGGGGTAGGGGTGCGGTTTGCTGTTCGATTCACATCCATCATCTGTTTAATGTACGGATTCGTTTATACAACTCTCAATCTCTTTCTTTTTGTGTGCATGTGTGTGTCTTTGCAGATTCCAAGGTTGGTACAAGGGATACACTGGATGAGGTCGGAAGCCAAATCCCTCCTGGGCGGCTGACCCCTCTCCTGCACCACGGGAAAGGGTGAGCGTCGATGTTCGGGTGCACTCAGAAATGTTTCCGAGTTGAAAGTTTTACAGACTAAACAAAAGTAAATGTAATTTTTAAAGTCGGTTATATCAGTAGCCTAATAAAAACAGTTTTATTTTACATGGAATGGGTCGCCTCATGGAGGCCACCATTTTGAAAGATTTTCCTGCTGAAAACTACTCACTTAACCGTCCTATTATTAAAAACTTTTGCTTGCTAAATATATTATTCAATAGGACGGCAAATTTTTTTTGCATTTCAATCATGTTTTTGCTAACTAAACGCTTTTGGTTTTGCATCATTCTACATCCACACCACTAGGTGTCAGTATGTCATGTTAGGCATTGCAACCAGTACAATATAAACCCAAAAATTACTAAGTGCTCCTTTTAAAGTGCATCTTTTAAATAAGATTTCCAAGATAATAAATCGTATAATGCCCTATAATAAATCCTGTTCAGTATTAATTTAATTATAAATGACACATTTCATGGATCTTCCATATAACATCTGTTCTCTTTTCTTGTTTCCTTTTATTTATTTCTCTGTTTCTGTTTATTGTGTTATGCTTGCTTACACTTGGATTAAGGCCAGGTTGCTGTCTTGTGGATACTGAATCTAATCACCTTTTGTTAGCAAGACTTTGTTTGATTTATAGAGAATGCTTTTTATTAGGCCATCAAAAGAAATGAACACTTTTACATTTTGTATGTTAATTGTATTTTGAATTATTTGTATATTAATTTAAAAACTTGTATCATATTTTCAAGTGAAAAAGAACATTCATCTAGAAGTAATGGAGGGCAGGGCTTGAAGTGATAAATATTATTGGTTAATATGTTTGCCCCGCCCACATGGCCTTGGTTACATCAGTAAAGAAATTGATGCACAATAAGACAAGGCAAAAATGTCCAAACCATCAAAAGGTCATAAAGTTTGAGAGCAGAATTCAATAAGTTGTATTTTTGGAGTAGGTGACCTGTGATATGTCCTTTCAGCATTGAGAGGTGGGATGCACCCGCCCGCTGCTTGCCTTGTCTCCACAGCGACCTCTGCGCAGACTGTCAAGTCGACTCACCATCAGGCCATGTTTGCCTCAGTGAACATTCAACGCTGTCGGTGAGTTTGAGCTAAATAGAAAAAAACCATCGACCGTTGATTGTACCCTGCGGCCTCTCCCTACCGAGCCTTGCCTCTCCCTACCACCGGCAAAAGAGGAATTTAAGCATGGACTCCTGGAGACACGACGGCGCGGTCTTCCGATGCTAGCCTCGAACGACGCCTGAAAAGTTTGACTTTGAAAACTGCAACAAAGGTCACAATCAACATTCATTGCTGTCGGTGGGTTGGACTGTAAAAGAAAGCTCACTGAACAATGAATGCAACTGTGTCCCAGATTTCCTTCTCGCAAAGTGGCACCGGAGATAAATATTAACTGACAGAGCTGGATATACTCATTTGCTCGCCTCTCTGAGTTTGTTTGTGGCTCTTCGTGGCAAAGACGCAAATGGACTGAGAACACCATGTCAAAGGCCCCTTTAAGGCTGATGAATGTTTCCTTTGTATAATAAATAAAGACAAGACCTATCCAAACCCAGTCTAATCCTGTGAGTCTAAAATGTATTAACCGGAGCTGTGGTACAGTTGTTAAATTATTTTCGTGATTTGTTATCACAAATGTTTATCTTTTGGTCAATTCAACTTAGATAATTAATGTGATTCAGATAACATTATATTTTAAGTTTCTATTTATTAAATCAGTCTCCTTAGTTGTCATAACTCAATTTTTTGTATTTCAATGAACTCAAACATTTTAAGGCAACCAGGTAACTTACTTTTTTAAGTTAAACCAACAATAACTTTTTAAAGGACTGTTTTATGTCTTGATGGCTAAATGTTTTCTATATTTGCAATAATTTTAGGCCTAGGCCTATTATATAACTATATCCCCATATATATATATATATTAATAAATGATTATACATATGGTACAATGACATAAAAGTGTGACCCACAGAGTTTTAAATTTTTCATTTATAGCCATTTTTTACACAATGACCCAATATCCTGTCTAATAAATTTATTACATTTTTAATGTGTATAAAATAAATGTTTACATTATAAACATTTATGGCTGATGGAAACGTAGACTGAGACTGTGTGGTTAGGGGCTAAGTAAACAAGGTTATTTTGAAAACATCTTATAAAAGAGTTTTTGCAATTCACCAATAAATCCAAGGCTTGTGAGATCATAGGCTACACGACGCGTTTGAGCTGAACTAAACCGATCACGGTGAAATCAGAGAAGGATAGCGCTCTCGCGCGCTGCATCTGGAGGCCGTATCTTAATTAGAGGCTAACGGTTTTACTGTCCGTTTCTAGGCCAATCCAAGATTATGTCACATTGCTGGTAGTTTATGAAAAATTAATCCAAATTAAATTTGTCAAAAAGCTGAAGTGGCTTATCGTGTCGGTGTGGGTGAGAGCCCCTCGGCACCTCGGTGACATTGCTGACAGAGATTATTGACTCCCGCTCGCCGTTGATTTTTTTTTTTTTTAAACGACAGTCAATTCGCGGGATTAATTAACATAAGATTACGGCTCCATCAGAGACCTGCTGTGTGTGATTTCTTAAAGCTGGGCTATTTTACTTACTGTGGCAGTGAGGACGCTGGTCCTGGGGATGATTATATAGGCTAGGCCTAGCCTACTCGTAAGAATTATTTGATGTAAACTGTCACATGAAAGATATTTGGAGGCTGCATTAACAAATGCGAAGCAACCTTGTAAAGTAGCCTAATGCTGATGGCCGTCATGTTGTGAAGTCTAAAGACGGTTGTGATTTGATTCCTGTCATAAACATTTTCCCATTTCATCAGGCATATAAATGACTTCAAATGTAATAGGATAACCTTAAAACACATTAGTAGCACTGTAAAAAATATAAATATATATTTTCATGATTTGTTATCACAACTTTATATCTTTTGTCAAATCAACTTTGATAATGTGGTTCAGATAACATAATATTTTGAGTTTCTATTTATTAAACCAATCTCCTTCATTGTATTAACTCACATTTTTCATTTAAATGAACTCAAAAAATGTCAAGGCGACCAGGTAACTCACTTTTTTAAGTTAAACCAAAAATATATATTTTTTACAGATTACTGTTGGTAATGCACTTTTATATCTATAGCTAACTTCATTTTAAATAGCCCAGCTTTAGTGATTTTAACATGATTTTCTACTTGCTAGTTGGTTGCAGCCAGGGGTCGGTTAAGGGGCGGGGCATTCTCACTAAAGTGAGCTTTGATTGGACAAAAATCTGTGCAGGACGATTAACCATGCTGTCCAAGAAGAGATCGTTAAAAAAATTTAATTTGGCAGCTAAAAGTGCATATTTCTGCTTTTCAAAATATTAATTTAACTATATTTTATATATTGAAGCATGATATCTGCTCCTTATGTAATGTAAACTACCTATGGATAGGCCAATCACACTTCAGTTTGCAAATGAACAGTACAAAGTGGGCTACTAAAACAATAGTAAAACAGTAGGCAAATATACAGTGCAAACAATGTAAGAGTTTAAAGTTCAAAAGGTATAAAATATTTAAAATATATATATTTTATTTATTTATAATATAATATTTGATTCACAGAAAATTATTGAGAAAAACAAACAATTAAATTTATTTTGAAGTATCTGGAGTCACAGTGAGCAATAGGCTACTATTCAATATAGGCTATAGGCCTATACAACATGCCTGAAAAAACGTAATATGTTGTAAGTTTCATTTAGTTTGTATTTGTACGTTCTAACTCTTGGTGTTTTAATTGTTGGTTTAACTTAAAAACGTTGCCTTTAATTTTTAGTTGATTGAAATTAATTTTTTTGAGTTAATATAACAAAGGAGATTGGTTTAATAAATAGAAGCTCAAAATATTGTTATCTAAACCACATTCATTTTCTAGGTTGATTTGACAAAAGATAAAAAGTTGTGGGGATAAATCACGAATATATGTATATTTTTATAAGTGAGTTTTTAGTTTTATTGTAGGCTACTGGTTTTACAGGCACTTTGAATAGGCCCATTTGACCCTCATAAAATGGCCATGTTATAATGTAACTGGCCAAATTAAATAATCATAAAAAAAAACAATAAAAAGAGGTAACTGAATTTCACTAGTGTTTACTAATCCTAGTGCCCCTAATGTTATTTGATTCCCATTCCATGGTTTTATGTTTAGTTAAAAAATCACAATCAAAGAACATGAGACACATTTCCGAGCTTCTACTGTAGGCTACAATTCCTGTTTCCTGTTCTCCTCGAGACATCACAAGCTTGTTGGCTTTTGTATAGGCCTAATAAACACAGAAATGACAATTCTGTTTTACCGTCGCCTCCTTTGAAGCCCATCATTCGCTCATTGTGTGGGTATCTATAATTAAAGCCTTGAAGCTTTCCAGCTCTTGTTTTCAAAGTTACAGACCTCAGCAGTATTTTAGGACAGAACGTGTTCTGTTTTTTCTTCCGACTTCTGAATGTCACTGTGGTTTCCTAACTGGCAACAGGAAAGGTGAAGAAGACTGCAGGTGTTTTGAGAAGAAGAGACCCGAGCATCAGTCAAGAGGATTAACTCAAGCGAATATTCGCGGTTAGACGTTTCAAACTGTGTACATACTCGGCCGTTTCCCTCAAATATGACACTATTTTGAGAAATACCGCAGTGCTTTTATATGTTCCTCCTGCTTCAATGGCTTCCTTTTGTGGAGTTGAGGAACTGAAAATAATCGTGACACCTATCAGCACGTAAATTACATTAAAGTTGATGTTCAACTAAAATATCAACCTCCCTCAGATGAATTACTGAGTTATTGCTCAACGGTTTGACGAAAATGGCCGTGTTTGCTAAATCGTTATGCTAGCGAAAGCTCAGTGGAAATTATAGAAGGTCCCTGTTCACTTTCGGCCAACATTAACATTTGTCAGGTGTTATTAGCATGCGTCAACATTTGAGTTGGAAAACGTGAAGGTTCAGCGGGGTCCTACAGGAACAATGTATACCAACAGCAAAATGAGTAAATAAAGAATTTGATTTAAATAGCACCACGTGTTCTGAAGGCGAAAACATGTCTGGTGTTTTGGGGAGAAAAATAACACTGTGGGAAGTCATTTACATTTCTTCTAATTATTAAATATTTAGTTTAGGCCTGTTTTTAATATTAGTTATTCCACGTGGAGCTTTTTTAGTTGAGTGTATTCAATTTCAGCCTATATGTAGGCCTAGATAGACTTGTAGAAAACTTCTAGATAACTTCATTTCAGTCCTTACTTTTTAATTTAAATCCACTATTGTTTGACGCCTAATTTATTTTTTGAATAGCCTATTAGTATGATTTTCTGAAATACTTCATAGGTGAATTGTCTTATAGCAGATTAGAATATAGGCCTATGATACATTAAATAATATATTATTTATTTTAAATAAAAATTATGCCACTTCATATTTGTTGTCTAAAAACTGTTCAGAATATTCAAATACAAATATTTTAAATAAATATAAAATATATGATAGCATGTGAATGCGTAGGCCGTAACTGTTGATTAAAACTAAACAAACGCTGCCACCTAGTGGTTATTCTGTGACCTCGGTGAGTGACGTCAGCGACTGGTGATTTGTAAAACATTTATAGCCTACTTATCAGAGTTTCAAAGAGTTTGTTGCATAATTCACAGTTCGACTGTTTAAAGATGTCCTTCTTTAACATGATTATATATTTTTTTTATTAGGCTATATAATAATTAAATCTGACATTCCCTGAAAAATAACGAGAGTAGGCCTACTTTTGAATAATGTTATAAGGAAGTAACGTCTGAAGCTAAAATTCTGCTAGCAATAAGTTTATATGATATGGGTTGGTATAATGTAGTTTGTCACAATGATTTTATCGGCATAGCGGTTGGGATTTGATTGTTTGAGGGGCGATGACCTGATGATGACCCCCATCCCGAGGTCAGACGTGTCAGGTTCCTCATTTGTAGACTGTGTGTGTGTGTGTGTGTGTGTGTGTGTGTGTGTGTGTGTGTGTGTGTGTGTGTGTGTGTGTGTGTGTGTGCCTTATTAGCACCTAATGATGCAGAGGGGACAATCTCCCTGTTCCAAAACACTGAGTCTATACGTGCAGTCGAGCTGATTTACAGGGCTGAAAGATTGAGGGTTTTCACTCATATTCTGTTCTCTGTCCTCCTCCTTTGTCTGTCTTTCATGTTTTGGATGGCGGGACGGGAGGGGAGGCTCTATTATAGAGATTAGAATAGAGAATACATTCTAATGCTCCTGACTTTGTAATAAAACGGTCATAGAACAAACTATGTTCAGTAATTTAGACATAGGTAACCAAATAAAGGAGTATTATTTTTTTATTTTCTTTACTGTTTTTGTAAATTAATCGTTAATTTAATTAAATTAACGATCAATTTACAAAAACAATATATATATTTATATATGGTACAGCAGGGCTAAAGGCTCCACGGGGTAAAAGGCTCCTTAGATTTAATTTTCTCTAAACCACTAGATGGCACAAACACTTTCCAAAACATCCGCTTTTCAAGATGCGTGTATCGCGGGCAGCATCGCAAAAGTTGATGCTGCAAATTTGATCTAATATTTGATTTTTTTTTTTTTTTTTTTTTTTTTATAAAAATATATTAATTTTTTTGTAAATTTAAGTGGGCAATGAGAATCGATGCAATTATTGAATCTATTTTGAGAAACATGTATTGTTATGATTTCCAAGGTAATTAAAGAAACAGTTTTTCAATAACAGAAGAATATGTAAAAGTATGGTATTTGGGGTAAAACGCGCCCCTGCTGTTAGGGCGAAAGGCACAATAATTAACATGATAATAAACAGCCTTACATTTTAATGACAGTATATTAGAAAAATAAACCAAAAATAGTACAAACTTTGCTAAAGTGGTTGTTTTGAACAAGTATTAACTTAGACATTATTAAAAACACATTGTTTTAGTAGGCTATATTTAGTGTATTATTTGTATAAATTCTTTGTGCCTTCCTCGCCACCTCATACATTTCTAAGATTTTAAAACTAAATAAACCACTTTATGAGTTGTTTTCACATAAAATCTGTTGCTCCATAAATGTTCAATACAAACATATATGTTTTGCTGCAATCATACACTATATTGAAAAGCATTTTTCATAAGGTGTGCCTTTAGCCCCGTTGTATCAATATATTAGTGCTGTCAAATTGATTAATACAGTTATTTATTAGTCCTAACATATCATGTATGTGTATATATTTCCAGTGTTTATCACTGAGATAGGCCTACTATTATAGTTTTTAATTTTTTTCGTTTTAATTTTAATTTTCCTTAAAGATTTAGTAATTTTATTGTGTGATTTTGTAATTAAGTTTTGTAAATGTCAATGTAACCTAGTTTTTATGATTTTTTATTTCCGTTTTAGTTTTCTTTATATATATATATATATATATATATATACTTTTATGTGCATATACAGAATTCATGATCTCAACCACTAGGTGGCAATATATATCTGAAAACGGCATCGCTTTACCAAGACAATGTTCATATCTTTAATAACACACTGTATATGCACTGTTATCAGTCAAAATCAGATAACATAAAAGTTGATTACATAGTTATTACTAAAACTGGTATAAAATATTAAAACTTTCTGATTTATTAATATTTTCTAGAAATATAAGTTGTCACTAAACACTCTAATTTGAACTACAATCTCTGTTTGCCAAATAAATATTCAAGGTAATAAACTACTTCTAATTAATTTGCCATTAGTAAACAACCTGCATGGACTTTTCATGTGTTTGACCAAGGTTGAATCATTTACAACCAAATAACATATTGCCGACAGAGCGCGGAAAAAAATCCCAACAAAATCCCTGACCACTGAGACTCATATGGGAAGGTCAATGGATTCCTTTATGCATCTCACACACCGTGGTTAGTGAGGAAGATGAACCTCCAGTGGTGGAAACATGCCTGTCCCAGCGTCTGAAGCTGCCCTTTGACCCACAGCTTTATTTAGGAGGTATAAATGACGGAGGGATGGACAAAAGAGAAATACCCATCCACCTGGCACTGTCGGAGTCTCCGGTCCCAGATCTGTCTCAGCAAATGGTCAGTGGAACAAGTCCATTAGATGGATCATTCAAAGCTCTGGTGCATTTTTGATTTGTCTTTATTAATGCTTTAATTGCAAAGCTAAATTATTAATGTAATATTTGAGAAGTTGAGCAAAAGAGAGGTGAATAAATAATACATAACCCTATAGCATATCTTCACGAGAGTGTTTGGTTTGATTGAATTCTGTGCTGCTATGACTCGTAAATTTTGATCTATTGATTTACACACAGTGGCTCAACACGGCCTGAACCGAATGTTGTGTTGCTCTTTCTGTCTGACAGGTGTGTATTCTCAATTAAATAATCATCGCCTTCTTGTTTACACTTTTGACGGGTCGAGACATATACGAAGGAAGCATCCAAAATGCATGCATGAAATTAAAAATGAAACGCAGCAGCTCCAAATGAAGTCCCCCATGCCTCAAAAAAAAAAGAAAATGCAAAATTCAGATGAGAAATATCTGACAGTACTGGAAACTGCAAACAGGACTGCAGGTGGAGAGGTGGTTAATATTTGACTTTCGTCCTGGGAATCAAATTCAGCAAACATTTGTTATGTTTTGCAAGCAGTAGTCATTATCGTATTCAAAGACATACTGTTGCCTGTCAGTTGATGTGTCGAAACCCTTTTATCTTTAAAAAAATAATGCAGCTATACAGTAAGATTAAGTGTGAGTATTAACTTTCTGCAAGTTATAAAAGAATAGGCTCCCTTAAGCTGCGAGCAGGATTTAAATAATAATAATCATCATCACATTTAACACAAGGTCAGGAGTTGTAATCCTTTCACATTAAGGGTTACTGGAAGCTTTCACAATCAATAACACAAACATGCCACATAAAAAGCAGGAAATCACTCATATTTCTAATCTCCAGAGAAAAAAACAAAAACAACCTTTGCTTAAGTGGGAACCTTAACTGTATTTTATAAATAAACTCTATATATTTCATATAAAAAGTTGTCACCCTATGGAGAACGTTTTTGCATTTTCTGTTTCTTAAAACTGATAATGAGAGTAAACGTTAATACTCTGAAGCTTGTGCCCTCTTTTGAAATGCTGCTGAAACACTGTAGGCCTACACACGTAGCCTATACGTGAAAATAATACATACACCCTTATGATTTTGCAAAAAGCAGTAAAAACACAGTCCTAAAGTAACCTGAAGATAAAGTGTTTGAACTGTCAAAAATTATATATTCAATAAGTTACGACAACATTTTTTTTTACATTGCTTTATCTCATCATAAGTTAAGTAATTTTCAGCTTTTAGTTGAAAGTTATAAAAGATTCGACTAGTTTTTAAGTCAGTTTATTGCAATTTAAGTTGAAATGACAAACATTAAGTTGATTGAACTTAAAAATTTAAGGCAGCAACTTTTTTTTTTTACTGAGATATTCTGTAGTGTGAGCCAAGTAGGCCTACCAATAAATTAGTTTCTCGTGATTACACTGTACTTTGACAACAATAAAGTAGATTTTTTTTTGCGTTGTTACGTCATATAACATAGGCTATACGAAAAAGTTAGCCTACTTAAAGTCAAAGTTTGTATGGAAAATAAGAAAAAGTGAATGTACCTACTAGACAAACATTAATTACTTATAAACAGACATTCTTTGAGGCGGAAGGCAAAGCTATTGTTTGAGCATTTTTCTTCTTTCTTTCCTTTTTAATCGATGGTCTGCTTTTTTAATGAGACATACGATATGCACGAAGCATGTTGGACTTGACAGGATCAGTCACCGGTGGCAAGTGTGCTGATACATCAAGGATACCACCTTTTACCCTGACAATTCTGCAAACTCAGGAGGCCAATTAACACCTTCGCAATGAGGGCCGGGAGAAGCGCGTCGGATTCCTCCCTCGTGAGCAGAAGAGCTCGGCGCGCGGCGGTGCTGGTGCGCGCGTGGCTGAGAATGGAAAAGCGCGGGAAACTCGCAGGTGAAGTTCTCCTCAGGGTAATTGTGGCGAGACCTCAGGCGAGATTCGGCTGAGGCGATGCGTTTTTTCCTTCTTTC
Source organism: Rutilus rutilus (assembly GCF_951802725.1). NCBI lineage: Eukaryota > Metazoa > Chordata > Actinopteri > Cypriniformes > Leuciscidae > Rutilus > Rutilus rutilus. The sequence goes on along the minus strand of NC_140222.1, from coordinate 29,845,448 downwards.
TCCCTTTGTTTTTGCTTTTTTTCTGGATGTTTACCCCATCGTGGTTCGAATTAAGTCACATGAATTAAATATTAAACGCACATCAGAAAATATTCATCTAAAGGTAAGCTTTCTGTCAGGGGAACCGTCTCAACTCAATTGATATTCTTCGGACTGATGGCTAATACATATTCATTCATCAAAACAATCATTAAATGAAATGATGCGTAGGTACTGAGATTTCCTTCTGTTAGTCTGTTGGTGGTTGATTTTTATTTGAAGCTAAATTAATAGAAACAAGAGAATCTTTTAAGATGCATTTAAATAAGGGATAATATACATTATCACAAAATAAACTTCATTATCCCTACCCTACAGCTACTTATTAATAAATTCATGTAGGCTACATTAAATATTTATTTGAGTTTAAATTATTTTGCCTTATTTGTAGAAATTAGGAAGAGACATTGGCCAGCAACAGTCATAATTCAGAAATATTTGATCAGTGAATGTCACAATTGACCAGGTTTGATAAAATCCAAAATCAAAAGAAACTGAAAAGCTAAAAGAAAACAAACCCTGTTCTATGGCTATTAAGGTTTGTTGAAAAAATGATATAAATAAAATAAAATAGGCCTATAAAACTGCACTGTAATATATATATATATATTTCTTTTGTCAAATCTACTGTGGTTCAGATAGCATAATATTTTTAGTACATTTGAGTTAATACAATGAAGGAGATTGGTTTAATCAACAGAAACACAAAATATTAAGGCAACTGTGTTACTTATTTTATGCGTTGAACCAACAATGATTTTTTTACAGCACAGGCTGTCCTAATTTCAGTTTTACATGATAAAATAATCTCAATAGCAATATACACATTATACTCGATAATATACTCAACACAGCATTTTAAGGTGTGTTCTAAAAGCTGTTTCACTGTCTGCCAGGTTCACATTAATATCCTCCTCACATCACTGGAGCAATGACAGAAATCTGAGGAAACAGACAAACCAGGACAGGTGAGACATCAGCTCGGTTGTCTTCTCTATTCTAAAATCTGACGTGGTGTGAGTTGACATGGAGGAGCCATTGTGTCCCATAAAAAGACATCTCAAGACCCTCTGCTCTTTGGATAGAATGTAAATAAGATCCTGGGGAATGTACTGGGAGAACGGCATCGGGGGGTGAACACCGGCAGCCGGGGTCGCCATCCATCATGGCGACTTGGGCCCGGTGCGGTGGACAAGCTCGGCACAGGCCAAGAAATCTGAGCCACTACAAGACAAACACATGCTCTCTCCAAAATAACAATGGGCTCCAGTGACACACGCTGCCTGCTGTCAGAGCTTCACTGCAGGCTCACGACACCTGACATTGTTATATTGAGCGTATAGTGTTACCAGACCCACAGTTAGAACAGACGAAGGAACAAATGCCAAAGATAATCGCAAGTGACAACTTTAGGAGACAATCCTCTGGTCTTTTTAGGCAGGAGCTTGTGAAACTTAAAAGAGTAGCAAATAAGGACATTGAGAGCGGTCTAAATATATGTCAGTATGGGTGTATTTTACACTTCACCTTCTATAGCCTTTATCACATATGACATAAAGGATTCTTTTGTGGATAGAAAGTGCTGTCACTTTTGACATATATATATATATATAAACCAATTTAATAGAGAATCTGTGTTACTCATGTTACTCATTCACTGGCAACCTTCATGAGCTTAGTCCAAAATTTGTGTCTTCTCTTGGGTGAGGAACTTTTTTGCCAGTCAATAACAAGTGCCAGTTGAGTTCATTTGACACATCACAAACCCTCAGGCCCTGTTTACACCTGGTATTAAGAAGCGTTTTGGTTGATCGGATCACAAGTGGACGACGCGAAATACAGGTGTAAACGGGGTCTAAAACGTTTTGACCTTGTCCACTTTCGACCACTTCCAGAGGTAGTTGAAAACACATTAGACCAGATTGCTTTCGTAGTGTAAACGCTCATGTGGTCGAATGTGTTCGAACAGCCGCAAAAGACCGTCTTCTCTTCGCCTACTGACCTAACGTTAAACATTACGGGAAGCGCTCTAGCCAGACGGGATTTAAACTGTCGGCTGAAGACCCAAGTTTGGTTTGAAGACGAAAAACGCACCAAGCACAATGTTCTCACACCATTCCTGATTTCTAACTCACACTCGCAGCGTTTGGGTCTTGCGTCTGTCAGAGCAGAAACCAAAGCTGCTGCTCTTCGTATGTTTTCCCGTCGTCTCCGAGAGCGTTCATATGTATATTGCGTGAGGCGGGCTGAGTTCGACCATTAGTTCGAAAGATCTGAAAAAGCACATGTAAATGCCCATATAGACCCTGCCCTCGAAAAAATCAGGACAGAAGTAGATGAAAGTGGACAAAAGAGACGGATTAAAACACCAGGTGTAAACGGGACAGTCTCCCTCGTCTACTTGTGATCCGATCGACCAAAACGCATCTTGATACCAGCTGTAAACAGGGCCTCAGATGAACACATCCAAACCCTCACAGTACACATGAGCACTTTAGCTAGATCGTGTGGGTGTTTCCAAAGCCATTCCCTGAGATTTTCCTGTTCATCCACCCCCATCATTCCTAAATGGTTGTGTCTGTTTTGGGGGGATGTGAGGGAAGGTACTTTAGGGTCCCTTAGTGCTAAGCCGCCGAGGTCCTCACAGCTGCACCGTGAGACCACAGATTTACAGGTGCCACTGACCCTTTCATCAGAGGAAGTCTCCTCAGCCGGCTGTTCCTCTCCGTTTCTCTCCGTCTTTCTCTTTTTCCAGTAGGGGCCGAGAATCTTTGATGAATCTTAGTTAAGGGCACAACTTACTACTAATGCTGACTGAGTTCTCTGAACATATTACAGCTAGTGAAAGTGTTTCCTCTTTCAGTCATCAACAGTCTCGAAGTGAGCACAACTATTCCGGAAAAGCCAATTAACCTAAAGCTTTGTGTGAGTTAGTGCGTATTAGTCTAGTAAGTAAGAACATGTTCTTCATAAAAAAAACAACTTTGCCTTGAAAAGATAAAAAATTGTTTAGGTCGCAGAATGAATAAAATATGAAAGATGATTTTCAGCTAATCAATTATTTGAATGCACTGCGCTCCTGACAAGGAATGCGCGCGTTTCTGAAATACCACTAATAAACGCGCGGCCCTGAACATAACAAACTTTGCAAGAAAAATTTAATTATTCAGAAATGTCATGCTTTTTGTTACGCTTTCAGTTTGTGTTGTCTTATCCCAAGACTACACGAACTTTAAAAAAAAGGACAAAAAGCATGAAATATTTTAGAATGATTAAATTTTTACACAGTTGGTAGTTTGAGTTTGAACACACACACACACACACACACAATATTTCCATCCAGAGGACACCATATTTTCATATAAATGTCTATGTAAACCATTCGCAAGATGTCCTCTATTATAAATTCATTGAACATTTCAGTTAGGACTTTGATTTTAGAATGATGAAAATTTAAAATAGTTGGTTATTAGAGAGTTTAAAAAAAATACACACACATAAATGAATTTAATATTTCAGATAGGATTTTGAGAGTTTCATTTTGAGAGCCTTAATGAGACCTAAATGAGCCAGTGGGAAAACATGTACTGTAGGTGATAAAATTTTTTTTCAGATTATTACCTGAAAATATCACAAAGCCACCATAATATAAACATTAACACTTGCATCCTCAGTAGCATCCATCTTTATCCCAGAGACTGTTCCCAAGGGTAATGTGCGTGAAGACCAAGAAGATGGACAGTTACACATTCATATATTTCAGTCCCATCTCAATAGCAAAATAATTAATCTGAGATTGTGCCTCACTCCAAAAGACATGTAGTACAACGATTAGCTGGTATCGATTGACCCCTAGAGGACGATGGAGAGTTGATTGTCATCCACCTCTATCAGAAAACATGTTCTGAACACCCATATGGGAAAAAACGTTGTTCCTCTTCATCCTTTCAATGGGATCAAGGTCCACTAACCTGACGTCTATTTTGGAAAATGAATCTTGTTGAATATAAAAATGCTATTAATGCAATGGGCTTTGGTTTAAAATGGGTCCACGTTTTATTGATCAGAGGTCAACTCCTTCTGGAATAATGTCAAGTGCCATTGGTCTGCTTTATACATGCATATAGAGATGAAAATGTGGTATATGTCTAAATAGACTGATAACCGTAAGCAATATGATGCAATAGTAAGGGAACAATCACAATTCATCACATCTTTGGCAATCAATATGAATTGATAATGCACATTTTTACTTGAATATTGCTATATTTTTAGATAATGCAAATGTCAGACTGGCTTGTATGAACACTTGAATTGACATTGTTTCAAAAGTTAAAATTATTTGTGCCTGCCAGAGGTTAATATGTGATAAATATAGCAAGTTCTCACAGTTGCCGCTTCCCATTCTTTGTAAAGGCAAGCTTATCTATATATATGAAGACCTCCAATGCAAAAGCCTCTAAAAGCCACCTCTGTCAAAAATTAGATAATAATATTGAATGAATGCTCTCCGCACATAGTATACAATCATCAAATACTTTTACTTCAAACTCACTAAATCCCAGCCTAATGTCTAATGAGAGGCTTTTGCATCTGAAGTCTATATATATATATATATATACTATTATATATAAAGCACTTGTACAGTATCTATTGTCATGATACTTGAGCCACAGCTGCAATCCCAAATCATGGTTCAAATCAATTAAATTGAATAATTTAAAAGTATCCATGACAGGAAACATCCAGAAATGTGTGTTATTCCTGTGATGGTAAAGAGGACCAGAGCAGCAAGCTCTGACTTCCCTATTAAGAAAGAGACACATAGTTAATGAGTGGGAAAGCCTACTCAAGCATTAGAAATTCACTGCTGGCCATTACTGCAGTGATGAAGCAAACCTAATGGAGCAGGACTACAGGTTTGCTCATCTAAATGAAGAGGTGGAACTAGTAGGTTTTTTTTTTTCTTTACTGGAGCGTCCATAATGGTTACATCTAATAGCCATTACCTCTGCTTTAGGGAGTCCAAATATAATTATGCCCACTACATGGCAAATGTGCAATTCAATGGATTTTTTTTTGCCAAAGGGCATGTAAGGACAATCTGATATGTAAGCTTGTTTCCGCCATGGAATAAAAAAATGAAGAAAGTAATTGCGACTTTACATCTCAGTACTGTGAGTTTATATCTCGCAATTTAGACTTTATAACTCATAAGTACAAGTTTATCTCCTACATTTCTGAGAAAAAAGTCTGAATTGTGAGATTTAATTTAGTAATTGCGAGAAAAGAGTATGGATTGTCAGCAAATTTTTTTCTTAGAATTGCGAGATTTAAATTTCTCGGACATAAACTCAATATTGCGAGAAAAAAGTATGAATTGTCAGCTGACTTTTTTTCTAAGAATTGCGAGATAAAAAAAATTCAGAATTGCAAGATTTAAATTTCTCAGATATAAACTTGCAATTGCAAGAAAAACGTATGAATTTTCAGCTGACATTTTTTCTTAGAATTGCTAGATTAAAAATTTTCAGAATTGCGAGATTTAAATTTCTTAGATATAAACTTGCAATTGCGAGAAAAACGTATGTCAGCTGACATTTTTTCTTAGAATTGCGAGATTAAAAATGTTCAGAATTGCAAGATTTAAATTTCTCAGATATAAACTTGCAATTGCGAGAAAAACGTATGAATTGTCAACTGACATTTTTTCTTAGAATTGCGAGATAAAAAAATTTCAGTATTGCGAGATTTAAATTTCTCAGATATAAACTTGCAATTGAGAGTAAAAAGTATGAAATGTCAGCTGACTTTTTTTCTTAGAATTGTGAGATTTAAATTGCTCAGACATAAACTCGCAATTGCGTGAAAAGAGTATGGATTGTCAGCAATTTTTTTTCTTAGAATTGCGAGATTTAAATTTCTCGGACATAAACTCGCAATTGTCAGTAAAAAGAACAAAATGTCAGCTGACTTTTTTTCTTAGAATTGCGAGATTTAAATTGTTTAGACAAACTCGCAATTGCGAGAAAAAAGTATGAAATGTCAGCTGACTTTTCTTAGAATTGCGAGATTTAAAGTTTTCAGAATAGCAAGATTCTAATTTCTCATATATAAACTCGAAATTGCGAGAAAAAAGTATGAATTGTCAGCTGACTTTTTTTTCTAACAATTGCGAGATTTAAAGTTTTCAGAATTGCAAGATTTTAATTTCTCATAAATAAACCAGCAATTGCGAGAAAAACGTATGAATTGTCAGCTGACATTTTTTCTTAGAATTGCGAGATTAAACATTTTCAGAATTGCAAGATTTTAATTTCTCAGATATAAACTTGCAATTGCGAGAAAAACGTATGAATTTTCAGCTGACATTTTTTCTTAGAATTGCGAGATTAAAAATTTTTCAGAATTGCAAGATTTAAATTTCTCAGATATAAACTTGCAATTGTGAGTAAAAAGTATGAAATGTCAGCTTTTTTCTTAGAATTGCGAGATTTAAAGTTTTCAGAATAGCAAGATTCTAATTTCTCATATATAAACTCGAAATTGCGAGAAAAAAGTATGAATTGTCAGCTGACTTTTTTTTCTAACAATTGCGAGATTTAAAGTTTTCAGAATTGCAAGATTTTAATTTCTCATAAATAAACCAGCAATTGCGAGAAAAACGTATGAATTGTCAGCTGACATTTTTTCTTAGAATTGCGAGATTAAAAATGTTCAGAATTGCAAGATTTAAATTTCTCAGATATAAACTTGCAATTGCGAGAAAAACGTATGAATTGTCAGCTGACATTTTTTCTTAGAATTGCGAGATTAAAAATTTTCAGAATTGCGAGATTTAAATTTCTCAGATATAAACTTGCAATTGAGAGTAAAAAGTATGAAATGTCAGCTGACTTTTTTTCTTAGAATTGTGAGATTTAAATTGCTCAGACATAAACTCGCAATTGCGAGAAAAAAGTATGAATTGTCAGCTGACTATTTTTTCTTAAAATCGTGATAAATTTTTTTCAGAATTGCGAGATTTACATTTTTCATATATAACTCGCAATTGTGAGAAAAACTTATGAATTGTCAGCTGACATTGTTTCTTAGAATTGCGAGATTAAACATTTTCAGAATTGCAAGATTTAAATTTCTCAGATATAAACTTTCAATTGAGAGTAAAAAGTATGAAATGTCAGCTGACTTTTTTTCTTAGAATTGTGAGATTTAAATTGTTCAGACATAAATTGCAATTGCGAGAAAAAAGTATGAATTGTCAGCTGACTTTTTTTTCTTAAAATCGCGAGATTTAAATTGTTTAGACAAACTCGCAATTGCGAGAAAAAAGTATGAAATGTCAGCTGACTTTTTTCTTAGAATTGCGAGATTTAAAATTTTCAGAATTGCGAGATTTAAATTTCTCAGATATAAACTTGCAATTGAGAGTAAAAAGTATGAAATGTCAGCTGACTTTTTTCTTAGAATTGTGAGATTTAAATTGCTCAGACATAAACTCGCAATTGCGAGAAAAACGTATGAATTGTCAGCTGACATTTTTTCTTAGAATTGCGAGATAAACATTTTTCAGAATTGCAAGATTTAAATTTCTCAGATATAAACTTGCAATTGTGAGTAATGTCAGCTTTTTTCTTAGAATTGCGAGATTTAAAGTTTTCAGAATAGCAAGATTCTAATTTCTCATATATAAACTCGAAATTGCGAGAAAAAAGTATAAATTGTCAGCTGACTTTTTTTCTCAGAATTGCGAGATTTAAATTTCTCAGTTATAAACTCGCAAATGCGAGAGAAAAGTTAGATTTGTGAGATTAAAATGTCGCAATACCTTTTTTTTTTCATACGGACACAAGCTTCCATTATCTGAGGACAGAAGTTGGCACAAAACAAAAATCCATGTTTGGGTCAAATATGGACAAACCCCACCGTTGGTTTAAAAATTCTATTTAGATTTTTAAACGTAATAGTTGGGTTTGTCCAGATTTGACCCAAACAAGTTGAACCAACCCAGCAGTTTTTTAAGAGTGTTCTATATGTTTATATAGATTTTATGTACATTCATGGAAAAACAGTTTTCAGGGAATTTTTTAAGCCTGTATAAGTTATAGAAGTTAACAAAATCCTAAAAAGTCATGGAAATTGGAAATGAATGGTTAGACGTATGAGAATCCTTTATAAATAATAAAGGAATGAATAATATGTTTTAAAGTAATAAAGCTTAAGTGCTTTTAAAAGCTAAATCTTTTTTTTTTTTTTTTTTGTAGGTTGTCCTTCAGTTATGTAACTTTGTCCCTTAGATCCCTTTGAAATTCTGTAACAACAACAGAAGAAGAATCGTGTCATAAACATGTTTTTTTATCAGTCAGACAAGATGGCACAGTCCGTCTCTCTGAACTCACAACAGTCCTCTGAAGCCTCTTCCTGGCAAACAGCACACTACGCAACAGCTTTCCTTTCCATCGTAACATTGCAGGGATGGCAGCACAGGACTCTCAGGATAGGACGTAACCATTTTCAACACTTCCTCCAGCTTTGGGCCACAGAAGTCATTTTTGCGTGTTTTTAAAGAGCGGGATGGCGGGGAGGGTGAGACTGAAAACAAACGGACCTGCTCGGACACTTTGATCTTCGTTTCCTGCCAATTATTTACGTCTGTTTCTCACGAATCTTTTTTCGTTCTCCTGCTCTTGATTGCTGCTCGCTTCCCTCACTTTTCACCTTCGAACACAATGCGATTTCTCTTTAAAAGTTTCTGTCAGGAAGCTATAAAAACACATCAGTTGCTGGCTTGCTGCTATTATTTGTTTGGAATATTGTGCTTTAAATGATTGATGACCCACTATAAAACAATATATTGTGATACATCAATGTAGAAAAATTAATAATTGGCATTCATTATGTTCCAGTACATGTTGGTTGTTTAAACATGAAATAAAGTAAAAAAAAAAAAAAAAAAAAAAAATCAAAAATCAAAAATACGAAAGCAAATATAAACATAAGTAAAAAATAAAATTATTACAAATTATTATAATAATTAATTAAAATAATTAAATAAAAAAGATAATAATTGAATTGAAATAAGTAAATATAAAATAATCTAATAATTAAATTCATTAATTATTATAATTAAAATAAGTTAATAAATAAAATAATTAATTAATAATTAAATTAGTACATTAGTACAAATAATAATAACTTATATAATGAATCATTAAAAGTATTAAAAAAAGTTGTCTTCCAAATCTTGCGCTGTACGGACTTTTGAATAATACTATATTAATTCATTTTAATGTTATATAATATAAAATATCTAATAAATATCTGATGGATAATGTAATCCCAGACTGAATGTTTTATCTTTGAATATCCTGCTTCACTCAGAAATGTCACACAATAAAATGGGTTGTAAAAGCCAATTCATGTTGCCTTTAAAACTAATAGTTATGTATCATGCAGAAATGAAATGGCTAATAAAACCAAAAAGCTGCAAAAGCAATGCAATGATTTGACTTTAATAGGCTGCCCGGCATCCGAATTATCTTGTCAACATAAAATGTTTGCCATATTCAGTCAAACATTAGTATCCGGGATGCATTGCTTATTCAAAAATGCATGCTAACCTTCATCACCAAAGTGTTTTTTGCTGAACTTTGCTGAAAACCCTTCGTGGGGTACGAAAAGAATGATAAAGGGGCAGGGCAATCGGTAGCAGGACCTCCAGAGAGGGGCCATTAATCTGAGGCCTCCAGTCGCACCCGTAGCCTGACCGCCGTGACCACAGGCCCGTTCCCTTGACCCGCACAGTGCAGCGATCTGCTGAAAAGGCAGGTGGTAAAATGGCCATTTTGAAGGAAAGCAGGAATGATTGTGGCCTGTGTTGCTGGAGCAAAGCGAAAGGATGTCATTTAAGACCCCCACTGCTGAGGGTCACTCCTTTACTTTCTTTTAGTGTCCAGGAAAAGCTGAAGTTGGATGCGTGTTTTCTGGCTATTGCTGTATGTGCATCAGAGCACGATCTTACTAATGTGTATGTGATTCCTATAGGGATCAGCAGATTACAGATTACATAGGGTGAATTAAGGTTAATTGGGACACTTTTTTCCAGTCATCGCAGTGGCAAAAAGTGTCCCTGAATTCACCCCTATATACCTTAAATGCACTATAAGTCTCCGGTTAAAAGTGTCTGTCAAAGGAATGTTTATATATTATGCAATGCATTTTGGAATAATTTAACATTTATTTTGAAGATGACTGTGCAGATTTAGTCTTTTAAATTCAAAGAATTCTTAAGATTTTCTTAAAATTATTCTTGACATTTTTTTTTAAAACATTTCTAAAACATTTGTCCAAGGCTGAGTTGCTTTGGTTCACCAGAAAAAAAAAAAAAAAAAAAAAATTAAATAAATAAATAGTATGTTTCCTATGAAACATACATACAAATCATATATATTTAATATTTACATATTTAAAAAATATTTGTCCAGTGCTGAGATGCTCTGGTTCCCTGTTGTAAAAAAATAAATAATATTAATAATAATAATAATTATAATAAATAAAATAAAATTGTTTATTTTGTTTATTATATATTAATTAATATTAAATATATCAATTTTATACCCACTATAAATTTTGATATATATATACACACACACATTATATATATATATATATATATATATATATATATATATATGTGTGTGTGTGTGTGTGTGTGTGTATATATATATATATATATATATATATATTTAATTTTTATTAATTACATTTCACATGTAATTCAATTTTCAATTTTTTATTAATTACACAATATAAATTTCAATAGATTTTCTATAAATATCTATAAATAGACAGGTATAAATATTTATAAATATTACATTTTCATTTACATTTGAATTTTTTAATACATCTTCAATCTTTTTAGATATATATTTTTTAACATAAATATAAAAAAACTCACATGATTTTTAAATGAAAAAACATTCCCTCTTTAGATCCAGCCCCCTTAATCCAATCACCCGTCATCAATCAACATATTAAATCCTCATTCATTCATTTCTTTCCGCTCTTATTAGTGTGTTATGCCTATTCCAGCAGATGATCTGCAGTGTTTTGGAGGGGGGGTTGGGGACTTTGGTCTACAGATGAAAGGCCTGTTGCGGGGCATCGGTGGAGACGGAGGCTGGCCATCGCGTGTTTGGAGGGAGCAGTTGGGAGTCTGATGACAGAACGGTCTTTGGGAATTTAAGAGTATAGCTTGGAGTGCGCTTTTTCCCTTTGGATGACAGCTCCAGGAAGGAAGGGTTTTCTTTTCAAAGGCTGTGGCTTTATTTATATTACACATTTTCATCGAAGGGTGCTTTCAAAGGGAGATTTTTTTTTGTTCCCTGCGTTTGTGTTTTATCACTGACCATATGTTTGCTTCCGGAGAAGCGGCCCTTATTTCTTTAAAACTGTCCTAACAGGAAACAGCAAAAATCAGTTCTTCATATATGGTACACATTGGCTCTCTCACGTACACACACACACACACACACTCAGTGAACAGTAAACACTGATTAGCTCTAGTCACAGATCTCCAAACAGCCCATCCGTCATTAGTCATTATTAGCCCAGGACGGCTAAATGATAAATTAGCTGTCATTCAAAAGAACCACATCATTTAGGACTGTATCATTCCTGACAAACAACAGTGTCAAGTGACCATTGGCCCCTCTGAGCGAATCGCACTCCCTCTGGACGAAAGCGTTCAACAGGGCAAGGAAAAATCAAAGAGAGGGCGTTCACCTGTTCCTACCTGTCAGATAAATGAAGTGCAGAAAGAAAGCCCTGATAAGTTACTGTGCTTCAAATCACTGATGCCATCCTTTGTTGTCCTGCTAAGACTGATGAGCAGCAGTATGTAATTGAATCATGTAGCACATGTCAAAACAGGAAATGAGGTCAGAGGAAATGAGCAATTTGAGGAAGTCTGGTGACTACACTTCATCAGACATGCGACCACGGTACAAAATACCAGCAACAAAAATGTACACTGTAAAAAATAATATGATCAATAAGTTATGACAACATATGTTTTTACATTGCTCATCAAAATCAAAAAATGTTATACAAAATCATTTTTTTAAGTCGGTTTAATGTAAATTAAGTTAAAAGGACTTAAACATCCAAGTTGATTGTACTTAAAAATTGAAGGCAGCAACTTTTTTTTACAGTGTATTTTTATTTTAGGTTTATGTAAGTAATTGTACATATACATATTATATATCTAAATATATATAAAGCATATATATTTAAATAATCAAATTTCTATTTATATATATATTTTTTATGTGATATTTAATATTAAAATTATGTTTGTCCAACATTATTTTTGTTCTTCATCGGACATTCAACCGGGGTACAAAATGACTACCAGCTACAAAACTGTATTTTGCTTTATTTTAGAATTTATGTATATAAAAACATTCAAATGTATAGACTAAATAATTGAGATTGTTTTTTTTACATTTATGTATATTATTTAAGATATTCAAATATATATATATATATATATTTTAATATTGAAATATTATAAATAATTTAGAAATAAAACATTTACATATTTAATATTAAAATATTTTTTGTCCAAATTCTTTATTGTTGTGTTATTTTGCATTATTTTGAGGTTATAAATAAATATTTATTATATATTTAATGTATAGATTTATTTAGTGAATTTATATATATATATTAAGTGATATTAAATGATAAAACATTTAAATACTTTTAACATTAAAAAAAATTGTCCAGCAAAAGGTTTTTTCCAGCAGTTAAATTATTAGATTATTCTTCATCATATATCTAGGGTACAAAAATAACATTTTTTCACAATTGCCAATGGCTGGTGAATTAATAAATATTTATTTCTAGTCACAAAACTGCATTTTGCGTTATTTTAGGAGTATGTAATTAAAAATGTAATTTTATAAGTTATATATTAAATGTGAAATATATTTTTAAATACTTTTTTTTTTTTTTTACATCCAACAAAATGAGATTTGTCTGAAAATGATTTAGCTATTTTTCTACACTTATACTTCTGTTGAAGGTCAATGTGCATGTGATCGTGTATATGAGATGACCTATAGTCTTCAAAAATGTCAAGAAAAACTTCCTAGATTAACTTTTAATGATACATTCTCCACAGAGCCAAAAGTTTTTGCAACAAATGTTTTGAGTATGTCAGTAATTTGATTCGCTTACATCAGCAATGGTATTATATTGCAGTACCAGCCAACTGGCTTTATTTACTCACCAAAGCCATTTTTGCTCGCATTTGGCGCTTGGGGAGTGTTCATTTTGGAGATGCATTTAATACTGTATAAAGTGTGAAAAACCCTCTGGACAGGATGATTGCACAGCCAGTTGGTATCTTTCACAACTGTGCCAGACAAGGGGGTCAGTCTTTGCCCGGGCCTGTCCAATCCACTGAGGCGAACTAAAATGAAAGAAAAAGTTAGCTGTACTTTTAGAAAAGAGGATAACAATACAACTTCAGACATCCCTCAGAAAAGTCTTTTCCCCTGCCATCAATTAATTACTTAGGAAAAGATGTCATTAGTAAGACTCTTGAGAAATCAAGGGCAACAAAACACTTTTTTCTCTCTCCCGTCGTCGTGTTGTTCTTCCTGTCACTGCTTCATTAATTTTCACGGGGTAAATCACGTCAAGAGTGTGCATGTGTAAGCTGTCAGGGTGTAGATGTATCTATTCATCACCTCGGGGAGCGTGTGTGTTCCTGAAGTGGGACCCGTGGGTAATCTTGACGGGGCGGGGACACAGGGGAGGTCCGGCACGCCTTGTAAACAAGATGCTAATGTCTGATAAGAAAAGCTCATGCCTAATGACATATTGCTAATAACGGCAGGAGACTGCAGAGAGCGAGAAAGTGTATTGATTATCCTTATTACCCAAAGCATTCGTCTCGGGAGATGAACGGGAGAGGGAAGGGGAGGAGGGAAATTAGCCTCTTCCCCCGTTGACGGACTGATTGCTCTGGGGGCCCTGAATAGGACAAATGCGTTCACACTAAAACACAAAAACCTCAACCTTCTGCCTGCGGGACGAGGACGCAAACAGACTAAAGATGATCAAGTGAAAATACCTTCTTGTTTTTGATCGCCTGTAGAGAAGATACCCTTGTTGAAAAGAAGTGCACTTGTAGAGTGTGTAGCATAAAGTCCCCCTGTGGTGAAAATCAAGTTTTTTATGTTGTTTATATATCTATGTGGTGTTTTTAATATGCTTTAAGACAAACCATGTGCAAATTCATAAGTCCACACCATTGCTGAGTATTTTCTCCTAACACTCCTTACACTAAACTGCATTTGAGTGTGTTGAAAGTTATGATGTTATTCTGTGTGTTAGTTTATCTGTATGAGACTTGCAGTAAGCTAGATCAACATTAGAATAACATACTGATCATATTCTAACATTTCATCATGTTGAGCTATATAACATTGATTAGTTTTATGTACATTTGCTCACCTCTACATTTGCGCGTCTCTGTCAAGTCGAAGTTTGTCGCGGACGTGGAGCTCTCGGCATCTCGAAAACGCCACGCTGATATTGATCCTTGTTTTATTTCTCCTTTTGTCCCAAAGTCTGCTTGCCATGGTCCATAATGTTTTTCCGGGAGTGACACGCTGCCAAGATGGCGACGGCCGGCTCCGCCCACTTTTGGGCTTCAAAAATGCCGCCAGACGTAACGCAGTTGTCCACGTCTGTCGCCATGGTTACTATGGCAATACGAGCGGAAACCAGGGATAACGCGGATATTACGTCATTGACAGGCGACACTAAACAGGGACTAGCCATTGTTTAAAAATTGGAATTTCTCTGAAATTACAAATATTTGGGAACTTTTGGGATATTGTAAGTACACAACCGCAGGAAATATATCACACTGTGCAAGTGATTTTTGGATCAAAACTCTTACATATTGTACCTTTAAAACTGCAGTGAACCAAAAGCCCTATTCACACTGGATTAGTATTACCTGGTGACCTCTAGTAATAGTTGCGGAGGTTGTCTGTGATCTTAATCCCGTGCGAATCGGCCATGTCTGTAATGTGTAAAGTAAACATTCCCCCGCAAATGACCAACCATATTTCGCCAAACAACGAGGTCCTGTGATAATATTAGTCCCGTGCGAATCGGCATCTCTGTGATTTGGCGGGGTCGTATATCATTTTTTCAAAGTTTTTGTTTCCTGTGCGCCTTTTTATCCATCTTTCGCCAAGAATGGAGTGTTTTGATAGTATTTGGGGTGCTGGGTCATATCGCTATAGGCTACCTACACCATATAACTATACGTCATTGCAACGCATTCTCATCCTAGGGCGTCATATACTGACGCTTTTGACATTTCGTCTACATCCAACGCACATGGCACCCTTTAGCGTCAATATGACACGCACAGAGCTTTGTTCGGTTATGGGTAGGTTTAGGTCTGGGGTAGGGTTAGGGTTAGACCGCTAGGAGGCGCCTTCTGGCCCATATCTATCTGCGTCTCATATTGACGCTAAAGGGTGCCATGTGCGTTGGATGTAGACGAAATGTCAAAAGCGTCAGTATATGACGCCTTGGGATGAGATCGGGCTGGTCATTGTCATTTCTAAATCACACGATGTCTCCGGATAATACTAATCCGGTGCGAATAGGGCTAAAGACAGTCTAAAAAACGCGGTTTGAAATCGCTGGTGTTTCCGAGTGATCGTCAACGAGTGGCTCTCTGAGCTGGTGTGAGTGAGTGGAGACGGGGCTAATTTGCATATTTATAGAACCGCGTATACTAAATGAGGCAAGGATGTAGAGTTAAATTTAAACTGTTTTAAGGCATGACAAAAATGTTTTTTACATATGTCATTTTGGTGATCAAAGATGAGTTTTAAGGGATAAAATGATTGACTACAGGAGGATTTTAACTTAATTAAGCTACTAAAAACATTACATTCAATAAATATATTATTTTAAAGTATATTATTTGCATGATAAGTCCTCTTTTAAAAGTGTGCTAAAGTCTACTTCTTTGGGGTTTTTTTTTGCCGTCAGGAATCAAAGAGCGAGAGGTTTGGCTAATCCGTCTTGCCACATCTAAAAAAGCTTGACTTTCCCTGGGCCAGTTCCACTATTGCTCATAAACCCTGGTTGGAAAATACTTTTAGTTAATGATGACCACCCTGAGAAGTCTTGGAGTCATAGTTTCAATAAATCGTGTGTTAATTTTCAGGTTCGGTGTTCTGGTGTGATTTGGTCGCTCAACCACATCAGGTTTTGCAGGTATCTGCTGGAGATGGGAAAAATGCCTTTTTTGATGGTTAATCCACAATTACGTTTTTTTCCCTCTGAAGTGCTGACTTCTCCAGAGAGGACCGGAGAGGGCTGTCTAGGTCATCGTAGGACTGCCCGTCTAAGCAGCGCAAAAAAATGAGGTCACTCTTTTTTGCTGTTTCGTCAAAATCTGTTCCGGGGTCAAGTTGGAGACACGGGGATCCAAACCTGCTTTTGTTTCAGGGACACATATTGTGCGGGAAGACAAAGATGCAATAAAAGAAAACGTATTTTTACAATTAAAATGATTAGTTAGGACAAGTTTAGTCATTTTTATCCAAGGCCTACATGACTGCTGTAATGTTTTATTGCAACTTTATTCATTTAAATTGAAACTGCCATGCTATTATCCATGTTAACAGTAATATAATATAATAGGCCTTATAATATAATATAATATTTATTTTATTAAGCAAATTAAGTAGCATCATTCCCCTGTTACTACAGTGGCTACATGTTTATTTACATTAAGATGCAATGTTTTATTGTAACTTTATTAAGCTTTTCAACTGAAACTGGTATGATATGATCCATGTTTAGATTAGAATTTATTTTATGAAGTAGGCTAAGTTAAGTAGGCAGCAAGATATAGCCTAGTCCCTGAAATGTAGCTGCTTTTAGCTACGTGCTAATTCACATAAAGTTTCCTTTTCTTTTGTATTTATTAATCTTTTCATCATAACTTACTGACGACTTGTAGCCTATGTATTTTATTCGTGTTATTCAACATATTCAATTGAGATGACGTCGTCCGTTGAACAGCTTCCGTTTGTCTGGGATGTAGACTGTAATAATGGCTCCTAATCGATAACCATATTTGTCTTACAGTAAACGTGCTAAAGTATTTATGATTTATTTGATTCTCCCCTCCAAATAAAACAAAAGCGCCTGAACCGCGTCGAAGAGGTCAGCGTAATGAATAGCTTTATTGAAATCAATTGATAATGCTCGCCGCGAGAGTAAAGTAGTAATGGGCGCGCGAATCAATTCAACTGCATTATCACGCGACGCACTTTGCTGTTGGTCCGGCGGTGCGCGCATGCGCGTGGAGGGTCTCAGGTGGAGAGGCGCTCTAGTGAACAGATGTATTGTGATGCTGTGAGACAGATGTATTGTGATGTGCTGAAGGTCAGCCCTCATTGTGTGACGCTCCTGTAATAACGGGACTGAGTGACAGACAGCGCGGCAGCTCGTGTCTATTTAGTCTCTGCGGCTCCACAGCAACAGTCCAATCAACCCCCCACTACATGTCTCTCATTCAATCCCCACTACATGTCTCATTCATCATGACAAACGACTATAATTGTGCCCTACAGAGGGGATACCAAAGCGAATTTGAATTGTGAATATTGCATAGCCTTTAACATAGTTTACCATTGCATAGGCCTATTTATGCGTGACATGAGGGAACTTTGTGTGTTATTATAGGAAATAAATAGAAACATTTGCTAATTTAGTTGTTATAGGACAAAATGTAAAAATTATTTAAAGAGGCCATCTGGGGTAAGTTGTCCTCCTAACTAAAGACTTACAGAATGTATAAATGACTATTGATAGCCTATCATTCTTATTAATATTTATTTAGGCTATATATTTTAAAGTGTCATTAATGTAAAACACTAAATCAGCTATTCTATTTAAAATTGAATTTTGACAATTTAGTTTAATAATTGAATAACCGATGTCAGACAAAGCAGAATCCCTGTAAAAATAGATTATCTTGTGACTTATTTAGGCATAAGAATATTAAACAATTTTATTGCCCATATTTTAATTGAAGATATGTCATAATAGCAATACTATGAATGCAAATTAATGATTTCACTCAACTAACCTATAGGTTTTGATTAAAGCGAAGATGACTTAAATGCACATAATTCATAGAAAAATACTGAATAAAACCCCCATTTTTTTCTTTTTACTTCAAAATAAAAACTATAACTTTTACTCCACAAATACAAAAACATGAATGTGTCCACAAATCCCTTATTTAAAAAATAAAACTACAAATCTTTGATATTCAACTGTAAGGTGCGCTGTTTTAGAAAATAGCACGTTGGATCCAGATGCAGTTTAAGAGTTTACTTAAACAAAACAACAGAGGTAAATCCAGGCAGAGAACACGAGATTCCAGGCAATGAACAAGATAATACAAGGGAACAACAGGAACTAAAAACAAACACACACGATATAATCAAGTTGGACAACATGAGAAATACTGGGTATTTATACACAGGATATAAGCTAAGGTAACGAGGGGGCATTGTAAATTGTCATGGGTTACACAAGGGTAACCAAGGGTACTAACAAGACACACCTGGGGAGACTAATCAACAATGAAAACTACAAAGAACTACAAAACATGGCACCCGACAGGAAATAACAAAAGTCCTCACACAAGACAAGGGAACACACCCCTGTGGGGATCAACAAAATATAATGTCATACGCTATTTTCCAGAGATACACAATTAGATCAATTAACCTCAAAACTGCCTAAATCTCACAAATGACTAAATTAAAAATAGCGTAGACATTCATCAAAAGTGCTGAGATGAGATTTTGTGTCATCTATGGTCAGGAGAAAAAATTAAGGTGGGTGGGTCATCTTGCCCCAGGGGCCATATTTACTCTATGTTTATATGTGTGTGTGTGTGTGTGTATGGCATAGAATTTTTATTATTTTAATCTGTTTAAGGATCTACCTTAATAATTATACTAAAAACTTTATATATTTATGGTAGTTTTTTATGTAATATAATATAATATAATAGTAAGGAATAATTGATGACGACCATTTATTTATTAGAAAAAAAAATGCACACCTGAGGTGGTTATGCGGTCACGACGCGAAGTGTGGATTATTTTTCAATAACTCAACGGCCCGGAGTCAATTATTCCGTTTATACTATGGTTACCACACCTCAAAACATGTATTTCAAGACGTTTGTCAGGTTTTTGTCCTTAAAACGCTCTTGTATGTGGGATTCATTTCTTACGCTTCTAATCCCAAGCCTACGTTGCTAATTCCAAAATGTAATTTTAGAGCTAAACGGAGGCTTCAGCCACTGAGAGAGAGAGAGAGAGCCTGGTGCATCTCTCAGCAGTGTTCGCCAGCAGCGTCTCTACTATTAGCGAAACTGTAATCTGCTTTAAGAACAGCGCCGTAATTTACTCGCTAGAGAAAAATGTAATGTAGCTTTTAAGTTGTTAAACTATTTTACTGATAAAATCATCAGAGCAGCGCTGACAACAACACGTTTCTGTGTTTCTAAACGTGACTAAACATGGAAATAATTTGTTGTTTTTATCCTATTGTTTACTGTATTTACTTGCTTGGTCAGTGCCGTTGTGGGTTTTGGTTCTGTTGTTGTTGTAGTCTGCAAGGACCTTTGAAATAACTGATATCATTTGGCGAAGTGATATGGAACTATAATGTGGTCAAGACCTGCCTGGAACTACTTGCGTTTCCCTGAAAATAATTGCACACCTTAGAACGTTCGCCAACCAATCAGATTCAAGCATTCAGCAGCCCTGTATTATAATATGATATAATAGATTGCAAAGACCATTTTAAACCATTTTTATTACTATGCACTGATGAATCATTGACAATTAGAACAGACATGTGCACATTTCAAATAAATAGGGCGAGTTTTGATTTCATGTTGACTTTAAGAACTCCCTCTATGACTTATAATAGAGCCAACTGTTTATTGTGCATTTAAAATAGCTTTTAAAGCCACTGTAAGGATAGGCTTTCCTTAGAAGAGACGTTTCAGCGTCTGTTTGCAATCAGCAACACAAGTCACTTAAATCATGTGATGTCATCTCGCGTTGAAAGCGTTCAACACGTGGGAGGTATTGAGGCGGGAAACATGTTGAACAAGCGCCTTCCTCGCCGTGGTCTAGGAAATGTGGGAACAGGATGGGCAGCCGACCGCCCCATCAAAACACTGTGGTCAGCCACCACTTAAACTGCAGGCAGAAAATAAAGGAGGCCACGGGGAACGCTGGAGGTGGGGATGTGTTTAAATAAAGTATTTTCGATAAGTCGGTGAACGAGTAACGCGCCGGTGTTGTTGTTGAAACCATCCCAAGTCTGACCCTAAAACTTGGCCAGTCAAAGGCAATCACTTTCTCTCTTTTATTGACGCGGGTTTAGGGTTTTTCTCTCCTGTCGTCAAGCGTTACAGCCCACCGCCGCCGTCCAGCTGTGATATTAACTGAAAACGATTAAGGTGGGACCACACGGGCGGCCCTCGGACCAGACTTTGCGATGCGGAGATGAAAAAGGGCAGTATTTTTAGGAAATCCCTGCAGAGGATGTCGGGCGAAAGATTTACTTCATCGCTGTAAAGCACATTTAAGTGCCACCTATGAAGAAAATGATTTTGATATATATCATTTGTATCCAATTATGGAAAGGGAGATTTTTTGGCGACGCCATATTAATCATGACTCTCGTGAACGCTGAACAGAGCTTATAATGTTTCTCCTGTTCGCAAAATATATATATGAGAGATCAGTGGCTTGACTTTGATTTTTGTATTTACCTGCTGATTCTCAATATTCATTGCAAGTATTATTTTATAAATAATAAAATTTATAATAAATATAAGTAAAATAAATAATCGTATATAAATGTTAAGGTTAATAATAATAATAATAATTACATAATTATAATTCTCATATAGATTTTAAATAAAATGTACTCAAATAATACGGTAAGGTCAAATGTTCTACAGAAGTTCAAACTGAGGGAAACACTATTATTATCAAAAAATATTAATAAAAATATTAGATTACATTGTTAATTAATTTAAATGAGTGCTGTCAAATCGATTAATCATGATTAATCGCATCTAGTATAAAAGTTTATATATACTGTATGTGTGTGTGTATATATATATATATATATATTTGCAAACATTAATTAGATGCAATTACTCATGATTAATCGATTAGACAGAACTCATTTAAATTAATATACATATTATAAATTAATATAAATGCTTAAATATTATTCAAAAATATATTAAATAAAATAGACATGTCATACTATTATTATTAATAAATATTAAAGCATAATTTAAAAATAATAATAAATAGAATTTTAATAATTACATTTAATAATATTTAAATATTCAAATATTAACATATATACATATGAATCAATATATATATAATAAAAATGTATCATAAATTGTATCCATTTCTTATATATTTAATGGCAAATATAAAATTACTTTTTTTATTAATAAATGTAATTATAAATAAAATAATTAATTTATATTAATTTGAATATGATTTTAATGATAAATATAAAAAAACAATTACTAATTTTTAAAGTATTATTAATAATTATACATTTTAAATAAAAATTAATTTAATTAAATTTTTTAAGTACAATCAACTTGGATGTTTAAGTCATTTCAACTTAAATTACATTAAACTGACTTAAAAATAATCTTGATTTGAATCTTGTATAACTTCAATTTTGATGAGTTGTCATAACTTATTAATCATATTTTTTACAGTGTACAGTAAGGTCAAATGTTCACTAGGGACAAAGCATCCGTTCTGGTATGTCAAAAGTGAAGGGGACACTGAGGGAAATACTATATAGATTTATATATACTAAAGACCAGACTGACTTTGATTCTTGCTTCTGCACGCAAGTGTAACGCCAACAGATGTCTACAAACACAAGCTTCTTTCCTGCTTATGGTTGCTACGCGACACGTTCTGGCCTATCTGCTTCCTCTTTGGACTATGGCTCATTTCCGTACGACGGTGCAAAAATAGCCAAGCCCTCTGCACCCCTCCATGTTGTTTCTTCCTCTCTGCACTCCACGACATCGATCAAGCCTGTTCCTGGGCTTCCTATCTCTTCCTGTGGTCGACGAGAGTGAAGAACCAGGAGGCTTGACTTCGCCTTTGACCTCATTTGATTTTTACCTGCTGTTTCCTATTGAACTGAGGAGAATCTTCACTCCTTTATTCACCTGTTAAGGCCAGGATTTCTTGATTCATTTATCGGAAACTTTTCTCTTCTATAAGCTAGACTCTTTTGCTCGAGGGTAACACGACACCCTAAATACACCGTATAAGAACATCTGCCTCAGCACTCCTTCACATGAAATAGGTCCACGTGGGCCTCCTTTGCTCAGACCTTTATTTTGAAACCGACTCCTGCCAAGTCTGTCTTGTTGTCTCTAAATGTGTTATTTCTCGGGTCTGATTAATGTCGTTCTCCACCACAAGATGATGTTTGAAACATGGTAATCAAGATGTAATCCCCAAATCCCTGTGTGGTCAACACGACTGAATCTGGAGTTTCTCATCGCTGGTTATTTCACTAGCCCTCTTGGAAAGGACGGGAGGCATGGAGCAGCGCCATGCCAGGTTCTGCAAACTGTGGCATATGCACTTTTTCCCAAGCCACAGCTAGACCGGTGCAGATTCATTTCCACTTCTATATTTTTACAGAAGGAGAAGTTAATAAACTACCGTAACCAGTTTTGAGCACTGTATGGACAGAACCATGTAAAATATACATGCCTTTGTTATTGTAAGTGGCAGTGTTTTACTAAGCAACTTGTCCGTGATGGTTCTTGATCATCCAGGAATCTGAAATGATTCATTATTATTATCTAAATCTAGAAACAATGAATGAAGGAAAATATCCCTTGTGGACTCCACACCGGTAACCATTTCAAACGTTTACACGACGTCACGCAAAGGTTATTTTTATCGGAAAACTACCCTGGCCTTTTTTTTTTTCTTTTTTTTTACGAGGTGCACATCTCCTCGAAGGAAGCTTCAGCTCTCATCTCAAATATCTCCAGCGAACACAGTTGTTTGCTCTGTTGGTTTGCTCCACAGATATTTCCTGAGGAAAACAGACCCGTTTAAATTCGCTCTGAGGTCCAGACTCCTTTTCCCGTAAAACTCAACTTGTGCTGACAAAAAGAAAAATTCAGTTGCACTACAGATGCAGTTAGAAATGCAGTGGTATATGTGATATAAATATATTCTAGAATTTTAAAGTGGATGTATTCATTTACAACATTAATATACTTCAATTTCAAATATATAGCCTAATGAAAATACTATACATACTTGTATACTATAAGTCTCTCTGGAATACTTGATTCAAACTATATTTTCCAATAATGACCAGCTTGGTGTACATTATTCCTTTATTCCTTTGTTATTTTTTTAATTGTTAATTGTAAATAATTTTATTAATTTCATTAAAGCTGTAGTCCGTAACTTTTTTGGGTTAAAAATGATCCAAAATATTTTTTTGAGCAAGTACATGTTCAAAACTAACTGCTTGCCTTAGCTCGATTCAAAACGGTAAGCTTGTAATAATGTTTTTAATTCCAGTGGTACTGGTGGATTTCCGCGGGAAATTGGAGCATGTCTTTGCGTCATTACGTCACATCTGTACACACAGTGCCGTCGCAGGTGGGGTGCGAGGCCCTGTGCGAACTTAAAATGCGAGGCCCTGCTCTTTGATGTGGATGCTCAATTGCGCATGAATAACAGTCACACGGACGTAGCTGTTCTAGTTCTATTGCACGCATAATCTCGCTGCATAATACAGCATAATCATGCACATAGTCTCAGCTATGACTTTTTGCAATTTATTTCAGAGGGAAAAAAATCAACTGTGCAACGAGTGGCTTTACATCAAGTCAGCTCGAGAATGTTCGTGTGAATACATACATAGATCCGCCTTCTTAACCAACGTGTATCTTAATGGTCCAGTGGTAGAACTTTCGCCAAGCGTGTGAGAGGTTCTGGGTTCTAATCCGCACTCTTTCTAAAATTTCTCGTATAGTTTTTTTTTTCTCATCAAAACCGATTATGTTTATCAGTGGTTGTATATCAAGCAGGGACACGTTTGTGTGCATTATGTTTTGCGATTTCACCAGAACGAATAGAGTATCCGCAACGGATTGAAGCGCGCGTCCGAGTGAAGACAGTGCGTGTGCGCGAGCCACACGAGAAAACACTGTATCCGCGCCACTGATCGCAGCGGCAACGAGCACTTTGATCACTTGATTTAAAAAACACATTTCAGCGCTAGATCGTCTCTTATTTAAAAAACGAACGAAATGAATGCTCTGCCAGTTAACTGGAGATGTTTTATTTATTTGTAGAATTGTTACATTCGAGATGTTTTAAAAAGTGGTGGGGACAAAAAAAAACAAAAAAACAAAAAAGAATTCCCCCCCCAAAAAACAGCAGTATTGCGAGGCCCCCTAGTGGCGCGAGGTCTATGCGACAGCTCTGTGACGTGATATGATAAGTAATCGTTAGATTTACTGCAATGCTTTTTTCCCCTTAGTTGGTCAGAACAA
This sequence comes from Rutilus rutilus, assembly GCF_951802725.1. Lineage (NCBI taxonomy): Eukaryota > Metazoa > Chordata > Actinopteri > Cypriniformes > Leuciscidae > Rutilus > Rutilus rutilus. The sequence continues at coordinate 29,820,664 of NC_140222.1, read as the reverse complement.
AAGTAGATGATACTTGTTCAGAAGACATTTTCCGGTGAAAATTCTGATGTTGGTCATACTTCCAAAAAGTAGAATCTGTGATTGCGAATGACAGTATTCACACCGGCACGGCGACTGACAGCCGCACATTCTCCTCAAAACATTGGATCCAGCCGCGCCGAGGCACAACCCATGTAAAGTTGATAATTCCACAAATAACTGCAATTGCAGATTGCGAACAGAGATGGCGACAAAGAGGAAAAACTGCGGACTGCAGCTTTGAAGGGGTGGTTGATTATGATTTCACCTTTCTAACTCTAGTTAGTGTGTAATGTTGCTGTTGAGCATAAACAACATCTGCAAAGTTACAACGCTCAAAGTTCAAAGCAAAGCAAGATATTTTCCTTTAAAGAAATCGTTTTTTAAGGACTACAACACACGGCTGGTTGGGACTACACAAGCTTCCTCCCGGGTTAGTGACATCACTAACCCTAAAATTGACATAAACCCCGCCCCCGGGAACACACAAGCAACAAAGGGGGTGAGGCAGTGTTGAGAAGAGGAAGAGTTGTTGTAGTAGAGCACATTTGTGAATCTGCTCAAGCTGTCGCATCCGTCTTTTCACATTTATTGCAATACAGTACGTAACACAAATGCAATAGCATGTCACTCTGTAGGCATCTTACAACAGTTCCTACAAGAGCGATTTATAGATTATCATGACAGAATATGCTTATCAATGACTTGAAGATAGTTAAATCCACATCAGCAACATAAATTCATCAACTAACCATTCAGAAACGTCCTGTTGCATTCTACATGTTGTCACTTCTTCTTGAGTCTCTCCATCATTGTCTGACTCCGGTTTAAACATAAAAGGCAGAACAGTTTCTGACATTTTAGTGCTTGTCTGTGTGAGATAATCTGAGCGGTGAACACACACACACACACACACACACACACACACACACACACACACACACACACACACACACACACACACACAGGAGCTCTTGAAGCTCCGCCCTCTGTGCTGGGAGCAGTGGCTCATTTGCATTTAAAGGAACAGACACAAAACGGGGCGTTTTTGCTCACCCTCAAAAAGGGACAATTCTAACATGCTATATAAAAATATCTGTGGGGTTGCTATATAAAACTTCACACACACTCTGGGGACATCAGAGACTTATTTTACATCTTGTAAAAAGGGGCATTATACCACCACTTTAATAATAATAAAAACAACAACAACAATAATATGTAATAACAATATTATTAATAATATAAATAAAAAAATTATAATAAAGAAAAGTTACTTTTAATGTTGATTCTATAATTAGCCTATTATATTTCCACTTTTTGGGATTTTGATTTTTAAATAATTTATATGTGTTCCAAAATAATATATAAATAAATATTGTTAGATATAATATAAATACAAATAATAAATAATTTATAAATAAATAAAATAAATGATAAATAAGAAAAATGAAGAAATAGTATTTCTACTATTTTGATTTTAATTAATTTATGTATAGTTTAAAATAATATAAATAAATATATAATAATAAAATATTAAATTGTA